>NC_054081.1:14383722-14744972 GCF_017562075.2 Anopheles merus | reverse complement strand
TAGTCGAGTATCGTGAGAGCATCATTTATAGCATACACAGGCGAGGCGACAAATAAGGATTGGGCGTGTGTGCAGCGGATTTCGAAAGAGCTGTGACGTAGTAATCAACATATGGGCTCATAGTCAGGGGAGCACACAAAGATATTTACTAAGATTCTGCAAACAGAAAATCTAGTGAATGCATTCTACGCTCGCTTGATGAAGTCAATGTGAACAACGCGTTCCGGAGCCCAAATATCTTCAGCAAAAATCGTTCCAAATAACTGGACAATGCCTAAAGACAGTGTAGATCGATAAATTCGGAACAGCGGTGCTTAATCATTTTCAGCTTTTTCCAGATTCTGCTAACAATGCAATCATAATGATCATAAGGCTACTGTCAAGCAACACACCTAAGAACTATATACTCCAGAAGAAATTTACCTGGACCCGATCTAGAACGTAACAATATACAAGGCAACCAGAAGTAGTGTAGGAAATTATATTGCATTTATCTATTCAGAGATAAAGAAATAGTAATACACCTACAGGAGAAGTAGTGAAGGGCAATTGGGAGAGAATCAGGCAGAGAGGAGCTCTCGTCATTACAGGGCTTTTGAGGATTATGTTCACATGTTCAATGAGTTATTGTTTTGTTCGAGCATATAATTTCACTTTCACTTTCAGAGCGATATTGCAAGGTTCAGAAGGAGACGATGACGAATATCTCGCTATCAGTTAATTAATTTATAATGAGAATCTCTAAACTACGGTCTTTGAGAGCCTATAATGAGATCCTCAATGAATTTGTTACATATGAAATAAAGATGTTATTATTTTGTCAATTTGATTCTTATTTCTAGTTTTATTTTTACATTTTTAACGACAATAATGAAACAATAATAAGGACAATAATGAGACAATAATAATGGCAATAATAATGATCGTTTGTAAACAAACTAAGCAGATTCTCAATCCACATTTCAGTTATAATAATAATGTCACAGCCCACATCGCTAAGAGTAACCCAAAGATTAGCTGTTATGCGAAGATTACGTAATCTTATCTTTGTATCTTTGTATTCATGTTGTCGTTATCCCCTGGATACAGTTTACATAACTTTAGAAATATTGACATAGAATGGAATAAAAACACACAAGGAAGAAATTAAGGGTTAGAGTTTAGCTTGATTACAAACAAATAACACACAAAGGGGAAATATGATACGTTTATTTTCAGTTTACTTCTGATCCATTTTCCGTGTTTCGTTTCAAGCCGGGAAGGCAGAAATCCTATTATTTAAAATTGAATTCGATATGATGTCATTTTACCCTTTTCCGTACAATGTCTACCGCCATCGGTGTTCTGGATACCGTCGTGGGTACAATGGGTGCGCGTCTACTAGCGTATCACTAGCGGTCATCATTGGGTGATGAATGTGTTAAGCTGACTGGACGATCTTATCATCATATGAAACGCTACACTGATAGAGGACACATAATCCATCCAATTGTGACAGCGAAGCAAATTCCTACGCAAAGGCACTGTTCGCTACGAAGCACACCCAGTCACACGCGTATATGTATATATGTACATACAGTCTTGCCTTCCAATCAGATAAGATAAGACTCGCATAGCTTCCGACTGCTATTGGACCTTTTGCGTTTGTTCTGATTTATTGTACTGTTTTTTTTTTCAGTTTCTACTCAATTTCTTCACTTTTCGTCCATTATTTCGTTAGAAATTTACCTTATTTTTTCGTAGCAATGGTGGCACATCATGCCAACACAATATCACACGTATTATTCGTTTGCTAAGTAAAACTAGCTGTTCTTTAGCTGAACTGTTTGAAACTGTTCTCCTATGAATCGGCAAACATGCATTATATTGTACATGTTTGTTTTCTTTTTATTTAAAAACGTAGAAACTACAAGGTAACAAGTAACAGGTAACAAGTAACTAAAAGGTAACAAGTAACAGGTAACAGGTAAAATAACACCAATTTTTTTCAAGTTCATGAAGCTGTAAAAGTATGGTCATATTTCTTCAATCAATTTTTACTTAGCATTCGGCATGTTAGAAATACATAAAAGAGGCTGGTTAAAAACCTGTCTTCGCTAATTTTCCATATGTCTGACAAAAATAGAACATTTTTCATTTTCGTAGCATTGTAGATCATTCATATCAAATAGGAAAATAGGTTCTTGAATAAGAGTTTTCTTAAAAATTAAAAATATTTACCAGCTTTCCAATAAGTTTCGTTTTTGTTATGAGTGTTGCAAATATAATTTGTAACAGTGTGCAGCCTGTCAGGAAGTGCACTTATATATACCCGGTTTCCTACGTTTTCTTTGAAAGATAATCAAATTAAGCTGTGGTCAATGTAATATGTAATACATATTTTTATATTTCAGAATGCTTCTGTAATAGTGAGTTGATAATTAAATAACTGAGACTTTTCGAAGAGTTTTGTAAACTTTATGTAGTCCGTTCTAGTGAACCGGTCAAATGCGGCCCGCGAACTGAGTTCATCTGGCTTTCCATAAAACAATTCAATTCTTCTACTTGCATGGCTTCACACAACGACGTGAACGGGCATTAATAGCAAACAAATTCGGGAACGATCGCAGCGATTGTCAATATGACATAAAATTATATTATTATATATTTTTAGTATATTTTACGTATTGGACGTCTACAGAGCAGGACACTCATGAGATAAATTGAAACAATCATTGTATTCATTCATTCAAATCTAGACGAACATAATTAATAGTTTTTAACTTCGTGTGAAAAAATTAAGTTCCGGTCGCAGTATATTTTCATATTGTGTAAAAATCAATTGAGAATTTATTTGAAATTCGTGAAGTATTTTATATATAATATTAATTTTAATAGTTCTAATTAACGATTGTTGAGCCATAAGAAGAAGAAGGAGTATCAATTTTAATGCAATATAGTAATTTATACAGTTACGCAAAGTTGAAGAACAGAAAAAACACTAAATTTTTTAATGGGTACCATTTAGTATAAAATTATAGTTTCAAACTCCAGACGTTCATCATGATCCTATAACTTCATATGCAATCCCTAGCTATGCAGCTTTTGTTGACCGGGCCATTACACATCGACGTGCTCTATCATGGGCAGGCCAAACTCTATATGTTGCTCTTGTTAGACTTAGAATATGCCAGCACAATATGGAGAACAATAAGTATCGGAGGCATTACTCGGCTTGAAAAAGTGCAGAAACTCTTCAATAGGGACGTTAATCGGCGCATAATGTCCTTCCCCTTTGCCCCACATATGCAGTCCGTTGTCAACTTTTGGTAGATTGTTTAGAAAAGAGAAGGCATATTGCTCAGTCTTACTTCACTGTTGGTTTGATTCTTAGCACTATCGATGTTCCTGGCCTACTCTTTATATTTCATTTCTCGTCGAAGTTTGTACTGTCATAATGATCCCTTACCAAACCGCCTCAGACAATTTAATACTGATTCGGAGCATTTCGTCTTTATGAGTTCTTTGCCTTCCTTCTGTTCCCGCCTCTAAGCTCCCTCTTCTCCTACTTTAACCACTTTCTAAATAGTGCAATGTTTGCTAGGAATTACTATTTATTAATTAGATATAGGCAACGATATTTTTGAAGCATTACTTCTAATATTTGTCAAAGCTTCATGTGAGTTCAACATTTGAATTTTAAAACCTTCATGTGAGTTCACAAATTGAACCTGTTGTGACTTTAAAGCTGGCCGTGAATGTGTCGAAAACGAAGAACGTTTTAGGAGACCATCAACCTCAACGCTTGCAACGGGAATTCTCGACTGATACCGAAATCGTAATGAGTAACACGTAACATATGACATAACACATGTTGGTAGTTTCTTCTTCTTCTTTGGCACAACAACCGCTGTCGGTCAAGGCCTGCCAGTACCCACTAGTGAAGTGAGCTTGGCTTTCAGTGACTTATTGTTACCATAGCAGGATAGTCAATCCTACGTATGGGGGCACGGTCTATTCGGGACTTGAACCCATGACGGGCATGTTGTTACGTCGTACGAGTTGACGACTGTACCACCTGCGCAGTAGAAATAATGCGCCTCTTCCGCTGTGGTGGTTGTCGTTATTTCCACCCTTGATGTATAATATAGAATATAATATCAACATGAACGAGGCAAATAAAAGCAAACAAAGGTTTTTAGCTACATAAATCCAGAACAAGTCACCTCAAGGTTGCAGATAAGTGAAACATATCAAAACATTAAAAACCAGTGAAAATTCAATAACGGAATACTAATAAGCTTCTGCTTAGAGTGTATTAGATAAAAGGCATGTACTTTATTTTTGGAAAAAACTGTTTTTTTCGATGGTTGATAATTGTTCAATGTTCTGCGGTAGTTTGAACTTGCTAAATTGGTTGTTTAAAATTTATTTTGAGATTAATTTCATAATTGTGGCACATTTTCTTTTGATGAAAATGAATTCCAAATGCTGTTGTCACTGGATATTCGCAAACTTCACTTCATCAAACCGATTGCATCTTGCGATTTGTACTATCTCACATAATTGATTTAGTCTTACATTTATAGACTCAGTTTTTGTTCTCATGCAGTGAGACTTATTATCTTGCATAGTTCTAACCTGAAGTACAATCCCTTTGCCACGAACCGTTTCCATATTTGGGTGTGCGCGTTTCCCTTTCGTATGTCTGTTCTATGCGCCAATTTGAACTGTCGAAGCCAACACATGTGAGCTGGGGCGATTTTATGTGAGGTTCAGAAAATAGCTCCATTACAGTGGACAGTTGTTTATGGGATTGGTAAACCCTGTATCATACACCTTTGCATCGAGCGCGATCTCTTGCGTGATGGTACATCCGGGATGCGCGTAAACAGCATCAGCTCACGAATCATCTGTAACATTCAGGTGTTGACATGTTTTACGATTGCCAATTACCTATTCCAGTTTATGAGCAACAGCGCATCATCAGCATTGAATACTTTCATGCCTAACCGGAACGACACTAGTGCCGCGGACGATCACTGTTCCGCCCGCCATCGTACTTATTTTAGGATGAGTCAGGTTTTATTATCTCGTTCTTTTGCAGTGCAATATAAAACACGTGAACACAATTGCACGCGTCGAGGTGCTATATTGCGTCACTTGACTGACGTCAGTGGTGTGTTAATTAAACTATCCGGGCCTCCAACAAATGTCCATCGGAAGTGTATCCCCGGAAGTGTGTACAAACTGCAAACGAGATCTTGTCTCACAATAATATTTCTTATAAGTAGAAATAATGTTTCACATCGACTGTTGTGAGTTCGTTATTTCCACCGATACTGCATAATGAAGAGCAAAAAAAAACATAAAAGGATCGAGGGAAATAAAATCAAACAAAAGATTCATGCTAAATGTATCCGGAACAAGCCGCCTGAAGGTTGTATGGAAGTGAAACATATCACAACACTATAAACCCAGTGAACATTCAATAACTGAATACTAATCTGCTATTTGAATCTGAAGCCTAAAGGGAAATTTCATGATATTAATATTGTTGTTGATGATGATTTTGCTGTTGACAATGATGATGATGATGACTACCACCGGTCTTCTTGACAATAGATGGAGTGAAACAGGCACTGCTAGAGTATGGTTTCATACAAAGTATGTAGTGTTTTCTCACAGCGCGTGAGCTCCACTATCCAACACTCACTCTTATACTCTTGGTATTTTTATAATGATTTATAATTATTTAATAATTATGTTATTATTTTTATTTATTTTTTAATATTATAGCCACTTAGGGTTCCACAATAATATATCTTACGCACTTCCCAGCTGAACACCCGACAGGCCTATGAATGGGGAAGAGAGTAAATTATTTATTTTGACTGTATAGCTACGATTTGCAATAAATGAACTTAACCTGACTAGTATAGGATTGATTCCTAATTTCTTTTGCTTAGCTATTAGCAGGTTATGTGGTAGACTGCTTTAAAATCTGCATATATTGCATCCGCTTGTTGATTACATGCAATATTCGACATTAATAAAGACACAAAGCACATTCGATTGTTCGTGGAGGAGCCATGTTGATGTGGCGTTAAATAGTTAGTTACATATGGAAGAATGACAGTATGAACGAGCGACCTTAGCCAAAGCACATATAATGGACACACCACGATAGTTTGGAGCGACTGAACGGTCACCTTTTTTAAAAAATAGGACATATCCAACCAATTTTCCAAACACCTGGCAAAGTTCCCTCTTGAAAGGATCTCAAATACAGTCGTTTAAGTATGAGAGCAAAGCCATCAATTATTTTTTTAGCAAAGTGCTGAATTGTTTCAGTATGGAGGATAATATACCATCTAGACCCGGCGAAAAGGATTTTTTTATTTGTTTCAATGCTGAGTAAATTACCTTATCATTGATAGCCTATGTGTTACATGAAATTACATCACTTGATACATATGCTAAGCCATCAGATAAGGAGACTGGACTGGAGCTTGGGTTCACAAATACGTTAGAAAAATGTCAAGCAAATAACTAGCTGCAGCTGGAGGGCGTATCAGCTACTACATCGCAAAAGGAAATTATGGAAGAGATGCCGCTAGAGCTGCGATGATTATTAGCAAATCGCCAGAAGGATCATGGGTTAGAAGTAAATCTTAGTCGGAGACGCATGATGTATAGTTTATAGCACGCTCTGTTGTAAATGCGGTATGCTGTGGAAGCATATTTGTATACCCGTTGGGCATGTT
The DNA here is from genome assembly GCF_017562075.2 of Anopheles merus. Lineage (NCBI taxonomy): Eukaryota > Metazoa > Arthropoda > Insecta > Diptera > Culicidae > Anopheles > Anopheles merus. The sequence goes on along the minus strand of NC_054081.1, from coordinate 14,738,226 downwards.
AAGAGCGAGTATGCATATAGGCACGCTGTTTACGCTTCTTATCCGTTCGTAAAGCTTTTAAGGATCTGTTCGACTACTCAGGCTTAGGAGGAGGATTTAGGATGGGACCTCAAAAAGCAAAGGATGTATCTTTTCATCCTTCGCCTTTTGAAGTCCCATCTTAAATCCTCCTCTTGATTACATGGTTAAGTTGATTCATAGCTTCATCGATAGATGGGTCCGAATTTCCATAAAATCAATAAAATCAATCAATAAAATTAAGGTCCGAATTTGATATAATTCGATCAAAAGCACTAAAATTCATTTTACAAAATTAAAACGTTTAACTCTAGGGTTAGACCGGGCGAATTTTAATGTAAATAAAAAGCAGTACTGCCGCTGTTCCTTCATTGATAATGAATAAATAACAGCTTAATAAATGAAAAAGTAAATAAATTAATTTATAAATGAATGAAAAAAGAACGAATAAATCGATCAATAAACAATTCAATTCATAAATATACCATTTTGACAACATTTTACATACCTGTATCTAAATGTAAAAATAAAACTATAATGCATTTAAGATAGATATAGTTGATGATCAATAGTTTTGTTACATTTCTCACACGGTTGATAGCAAGTCTCGTGGTTTAGGCTGGTCTCATGGTACAGTCGTCAACTAGCACGACTTAACAAGATGCCCGTCGTGGGTTCAAATGTACCGTGCTCCCATACGTAGAACTGACTATCCTGCTATGGTTAATCAACAAGTCACTGAAAGCCAAACACAGGAAGACCTTCACTAACATCGGTTTTATCCCAAAGAAGAACAAGATAGCAAGTACATGCACATGTGTCATGCCAATATGTCACAGCTATTGCACATTCTCCCGACGATACTCAAACAGGAGAAGATGGATAAAAAACACCACGCAAAAGGAGAATGGAGAAATATGTGAATGAATATGTTTTAACGGAACGAAGATCAAGTTCAAGGTTCAAGAGCTGTTTGTTTGTTTTGTTTTTACGACCATCTGAGACACACAAATGAGACGAATGCGTGTAAGAAATAAGGGGGGAAAAGGAGCGAAAACGCACCCAAAAGGCATCGCTATATGCATTGCTCTGCTTTTATGCTCGACGATGTGAAAGATGAAGAATTTTTTTTAACATATTATAGAGTATGAAATCAAATGATGGACTAGTTCACTCGGTATGGGGAATGTTTCAACTGGAGATGTTAGTGGAATAGTGCAAGTAAACTGTAGAGGTTGACAATCATATAATGGAATGTATCAATCGAACATAGGAATTTTGCTTTTGTGAACTGTTATTCCATACAACTAAAAAAATTTAGGCTGCCAAATCGCCGATTCAGCTTAGAAAATACTCGTTTTATGGAAATACTCAACTCGAAGAGACGCAAAATTTATGGAATATGACGGGACCGGGATATGTGCACCGTATCGAATCAATTGATCTTGAATTGACTAATTAGATGGATATCACAATATGTTTGGGGAAGTGTGGGGTTTAGGGTAAAAATTGGTCTCGAGCTTAATCTATTTTCTCTGGTATAACAACCGATAACGAGTGTATGATTTAACGCTTTTAAAATTGCATTTGATTAATAACTCGAACGAGTTTATGCATGACACGACCGTAAAAACATGAGTTGAAAAGCGTGGAAAGATATTTAAGCAAGTTTTAATGATTGCACAACTTAATGGTGGAGCACACATAGAGCTGAAAGATTTATAAAAAAAAAACTACTTTGTAAGCAAGGGTTACGGTTGCTCAAAATTTATTAATTAATTAATTATTTTGTCTTCAGAATAAAAGATGGTTAAAACAGACGACTACTGCTCGATTTTAGTGTTGTCGTGTGTATTGTCATAAAATTAGCGATCGTAGTAGGCGTAGCGCAGTTTGTTTGTCTGGTGAATGGAAGTGTGTTTACCAGACGTAAATTGTGTATTTTAGTGATTAAAATTCTTCAGTTTGTTTCATGATAATGGATTCAAATGTGGTTCATTTCGGCGAATATACTTCTGATGAAGATGAAGTAGAAATTATTTACAGTTATCGTTGATAATTGTGCAGCAAATCGGTATCTACTAGAACTTTCAGAACATGTATAAATTGAATCATAGAAACCAACAAGAAGTGGGTAATGGCAATGAATGAGTGCCAATAGCTCAGTCAACGTTGTATCTGGAGTTGTTATAGCTGTTAATGGAACTCATATACTAATGGCTGCGAATACACGAACAACAGTACACAGTACACGAAAATACTTTTTTGTACTAAAATCGTATAGTTTACAGCCTAAATGCCCTTAATGTGAATAAGGTTTAGAAAACATTACACTTTTACACTTTTTTACACTTTTTTTGATCAATTTAGGCCCTAGATTTTAGTTTTGAATTGGAATCAATTTTGGAGTTGGAAATCTATAAGCACTGAAAAATGGATTACCACCTACAACTCAATGGTTCTTAAAAAAAATTAAATTGGCCTTTTTGTCTTTCAAGTATATTTGGAATTATTTAACAGAACCAACAAGTTTCAATTTGTCAAACACGTTTAAGGAATGTTAAAAAATAAAAATAAAGTAAAGAAAACGCGTTGTTTGGATTAACGACTGCTGAATTGTCATTGAATAATTAACGACGGTTTACTGATTCTATATATAGCATATGATTTTATAATATATGATGGCTCTATCCAGTGGCGGATTTAGGGTGTCAGGGCCCCTAAGCGGCAAAAGAAGTTGAAGCCCCTGTTGGTGTCGAGCGGGAGGGGAGCCTAATATAGCCGAACATCCGGTGTCGTCAACTGTGGAAATTAATCAATTATTATCTTTAAATGCGTTGGTTGTTAAATTAAAATCAAAATGATTAGACCATGTATTTAATTGCCTTGTCATAGCTAGTAATGGCTCATTGTATCCATATAAAGTACGCCTGCTCTCACCATCAAGCAAGTTATGAGAGCGAAGAGGTCTCGAAGGCACGTAGATTTTGCTCTTCTCTGATTGACAACGTCTGATTAGTTTTTTTTATGTTTTAGCAACAAATAAACATTGGTTTACCTTAAAACGATGCTCGAGCGTCTGTAGGCCAAAGAGAAGGTAACGTGAGCGAAAACTTCGCATGGTTATGAGTCCTCTAAATTGGTCGCATTTTAAAGCAAGTCTTGTAAACCTTCGTTGTATTACCTCTATTGTGTTGATCATCATGGTGCAATTCGGGAACCAAAGACTTCACACACCAGCGCACAAGATAAGAAAATAACGACATAAGACTTAAGACATGATGACATTATTGGAATTGTCGAAAGATAAAACCTAGCATCTTGTATGCCTTGTTAATAGTGTTGTCAACGTGTAAACGGAAATTTAAACTAGAGTCCAGTGTAACGCCTAGAACACAAACTTTTTGATGACGATCTAACACACTGCCTAACAACGAATTACGAATTATACTTGATCATTTTTTCAAGTCTATGAAACGATATAATTAAAAAAACCAAGGGCTAGCTCGATATCATTTTTAGACACCAAGTATTAAACACCATGTATGAGTCTCTTCGTTCATTGTCCCCTATTGGGCACAGAAATTCTCGATGAGACTACTGTACACATTGTTGTATATGCTGGAATTACCATCCACGGGGCCCCTAAATTGACGGAGCCCCCGCGGACAGTTAGTCCGCTTACGGTCAATCCGCGTACCGTTAAATCCGCCACTGACGCATTCCCAGCAAAGGTTAATTACTTTTTGTCAGACGTTTTAGCACTGATGTTTTCTATGTTCTACATTTAAGATTTCTTCTACTGGGATCTTTTACGTCGTGCATCATCTTCACTTCACATTTCTTTTGGATACTGTCCCATCCTAGTCATATCATGGAAACCCATTGCATCAAACAAGCAAAAATTTACAAAAACTGTGTCGTTCTGTAAAAATCTTGGAATCAATATTATTTATCTGGGATCCTGTTAACCGAAACTAACCTGTCTAGATTGGTTGTACCTGTGCTTCTATGATGAAGATAAATCCCCTATGCATACGTTACAAAAACGTACAAAGACAGAGATAACCAGACTTTGGGCTCAAACTGTATTTTACACGAAATTACATGTATTAAATTAATAAATTTATCCAACACTAACTATTTATCAACTATACAAGTCTGAGTAACGCGAATGTCTCCGGAACGCATTATTCGCGGTGAATGATGTTTAATTTGAAAAACAACTGCACACTTTACAGTTAGTTTTAACATCATGTACTATCTCGCCGATGAATTGTATGCATGCATTTACATGTGTTTCTAGTACGGACATGAGTACGCCCAGTGCAAGAGGTACACAATGTGAACATGAAGGCGGTGAAAATGTGCTCTTACGGTTCCGATTGATCAAAAGACAACCATAGGTAATAAAGAGGAAACTGAAGGTAATAAAAAGACCACAAGTGAAGGCGAGTACATCGAAATAGAACACGTGAAATAACATTACTAGAAGCGATGCGTTTTGAAATACTCAGCGTGGGCGTCAAAACACGGCACACACGGATAGTTGGATGGTTAGATAGTTATATTTGTAATGCTTTTTTATTATGCTAGAAATTGAAACCTACTAGCCTACTACTTTTTTCTAACATTCTTAGTATAAGCGTTTTACCGCTAAATGTTGCTTTCAGGGTAGCAATGTTGAACAGTAAGCGTAACTTTTTGTTTAATGCATATAATTTTGTGTGCAGGGTTAAGAATGTTTGTCACTACAATATATAAATATTTTAAATCTGCTGAAAATTTGAGCACATTTATGACATATTTTGTGTTATATTAGTATGTAAAAAATTCTATCAATCCTCTTAAAATACTCAAAAATCCTTGCAAAAAATTAAGTATTTTATGATTTTTTCTTAGTGAGATATCAGCCAAGTTAAAAACTTCACATTCACTCCGAATCAAGCACTAAATAGACCACCAAAGACAAGTATATAGGACCACAAGACAAACCTATGTGCATTTGTAGCGAAAATTAGAGCCTTACAAATTAGCGTCAATTGGTAACAAAATTGAACGATTACTACTGTACGTTTTGTTTATGCGTGTGAGTGTTTTTTTCTTGTACTTACTCTTGTATTCGGTCTCGTAGGCGGAGCTCGGCCTTTTGGACGCTGCAAAAAGAAAGTAAAAACAAACAAAAAAATCAGCAGCAGAGACAGACATCGATTACCTGCGGTGAAAAAAATAAAGCAGTATTTCACAAAACATAAAACATAGTGTGATGCATGTGAATGGGCAGGGAATGTAGTGTTGTATGCTACAATAAATATCGCGAGTCAGAAATAATCCTGTTGACGGATAATCTTTTTACGTTCTATACAGAAGAGAAAGCCTCTATTTAGAAATTCAAACTCATTAAAATAAATAAATGATTTTACTTTCCAAGATTGAATTATGCTTTAGTTACGAAATATACATGAGACTGTATGGATTAAACTTCCAATTACCTAGCACGAGCATTTGCTGGTAGGTTGCAATTTAGCAAAGCATATTTTGGAGAAACAGCATAATACTAGTCATAAAGTATAATACTAAGCCATCAACTTTAATTGGAACATTGTATAAAAAGATATTAGAACCGCATCACCAACGGAGTGCTGTGCAATAATTCCTTAAAATTTCATTGTTCAAACGAAAGTATGCTGAAGTATTTTTTCTCCCTTCTCTCTCCTCTCTCCTTCTGTCACGATCATCTTCTCTCATTCTTTCTTTCTCTCTCTCTCTCTCTCTCTTTTTCTCTCTCTCTCTCTTTCTCCCTCTCTATTTATCTATTCCTGTCTTTTTATCTCGCTGTTAGTATATATCCACCTGTGTGTCTCTTTTTATCTCTCTCTCTCTATCTATCTATCTTTCTCTCTCTCTCTCGCTCTCTTTCCATCTCTCTCTCACGCACACATTCCCTGTGACTGTGTGGTTGCTCCAGTATAAGTGCGTAAGGCTACGCTCATAACTAGAACGCTCAATTGCACGACCGAAGCGAAAACGCAAGAAAGCGCACACCCGTCATAAATGCGCAAGAGCTTAGACCGATAGGTGATTGTATAGGAGTGCAGTTTAAAGTTCCTCAGCGGTCCAGCTCCAGTGCTTTGTGGTTAGAAAATAGCTTTGTGTGGTGGAGGGTTTCAAAAAGCAACGTAACACAACGGGAGGGTTTTGAAGGTTTTTTTTTTGCATCAAGATCATGGAAAACCATCATCATTTATTCCCTCTTTTTTCCTGGACATTGTCACGTTCGTGGAAGGCATGGCCCGTCTGCATCCGGTTGTGAAAATGAATCGTGTGTACTGTGTTTTTGTGTGGGTGTGTGCGTGTGTTTTTACGTTGTGCAAAGAGGAGGAATCTTCTTCCACTGTCACACGTGCCATTCCGTTAACATGCGATTCTTACACAGTTAAGTCCCCATACACCCTATGGATGCACATCGTTTCCACGCCGCAACATCAAATATCAGGGCGAGCATTCATTAATTTTAATTAACTATACGCTGTTTTTCCTTATTCATCTAAATGTGCCATATACGACGATAATTGATACGATGTGTTATGAATTTTAGGATGTCTTCAGGAATAATCAAGTTGTATTGGCCCGGAATAATAGTACGAATAACCAAATCGTGTGCAGTAGTTTATCATTCGTTTGTATTATTAGTCATGTTGTCTAGTTGCGTTCGATTAGCGATGGAATTATAATTGATATAAGTTGGCTTGAGAAATGGCGCATTATTTTCACTTTGCCATTTTTTTAGGTGAACAAAGGTTAAATCAGTAAAGGTGTTAGGAGTCGACTTGTCATGGAGATTATTCGAGATCAAGATATCTAAAGTAGAAGACAGTCGTCTCGATTCGGAGGGATAGAACATCGGTGAATCAAGGTAATGCACGGAAATAATACATTTGTGTATGAGATCAAAAAGGATGTTTACTGAGGAGTTCGTTTTGTTGCAATTCCAAAATATATGATGGGCATTAAAATCTCCTTATGCATCTAAAATTGGTTCGATACCGAAATGGCAATGTCATTGCTGAGGTCTTTGTATTTTTTGTTTGAATCGTCATATCATCCATTAGTCCAGTGTCATTATCATCCTTAGTTTTGACTGTGATTTGCACTGCTTCAGTTGTGCTAAGAACTGGAGTGTTTACTCTATGATGAGAGATATATTTTCTTAATGAAATTGCAACTTCTTCCTCTGCGCAGGTATTTCTATCTGCTATATATTTAGTGTTATTTTGGATACTGAAATTAATATCTGAGTTTAGGAATGTGTCCGTAACAGCCATAATTTCAATGTGAATAAACTGAAAAAAATTGACATGCTCTGATTTTTTATCACGAATGATTTTTGCATTCCAGATAACAATTATATTCTCCTCATTTAAATCAGTCATCAAAATCACAAAATTTGCTGACTACTTCAAATATCGCTGCAATAAAGTCTTGCTTTGATTTGAATTTTTGTAAGCGATTGATCACATCTCCTACAATTGGAGCTATTTCGTTCGGTGCGAACAGGTCATTACTGTTTGATATGTTTTTATTGTATACATTAAGCTATTGAGTGTGACGGTTTGGTGCGGTCTTGATACCAACTATGTTATTGAATTGTGGAAAACCAGGAATAATTTCGAATGATTTTAGTTTTTCTCTTGGTACAGGTCGTTTGGAACAGCCGTTAAAACTAGCTCTGTGATTTCTATCACAATTGGCACAAATTTAATTTGTGCTTGGGAAATTTAGGAAATTCCGGGAAAGAGTAGAATAGCTTAACGTTTGATACATGAAATATAATACTTCAATGAAAAATGAATATATTTTAACTACTATGTGTTTACATTTTTTTAACACTAATGCAGATAACACTTATGAAGCTACTGTACTTATGAAGCGGAAGTGTCGTTCCGTCGCAGCGCCCAACGCTGCTTTACACTGTGCCGGGTGTATTTTTTCCTCGTCGACCGGCGAGTGACTACGACTATAAAGAACGAGCGATTCTGTAGTCTGTGATTGAATGCGCTCAATTTATGTAGGTTACTGGTTGGTACAACTTTCTGCAATGTAATTTTTTTTTATTTTATTTTGTCACATGTTTTTCACTAATATAGCTTAATTTATAATATAAATTTTACTATATAGCAAAACCTGAAAGGGTCGGGTAGTTATTGAAATTCTAATCTCTTGCAAATAAGTAAACAATGCGGGAAAGGATGTATATTATGTAATTTACCATTTATTTAGCACAGCCTATGTAGGATCAGTGGCGGATTAATCGAGTTGAGCCCCTCAGTGCTTAATCCGTCCCTGTGTTGCGTAAAAAAATACGTAAAAAATGGATGAAGCCTTGCCTTTATGCACTCCGCAAAAGCCAACTCAGAACACCAGCGCTCATTGTGTAAATTCGCTCAGTCAGCACAGCTGTGGCGACATCTACTATAATTTGCAGTCTGCGTGAAAGGCTATAAACAATATCTGTTTTTCTTTTCTATATGCCTACTTCACGGAAACGTGCTGTCAAATGGCGGTGCTAGCATTCCCCAAATGGCACAATACGTGCGATAATGATCGTTTATATTACACGCACGCACTCTTACGAAGTATTGAGCGTCCCCATGTGATGGATAGGGAATAACAATCGTGAGGTTTTCTAATCCGTCCAATCCGTTTGGATGTTATGGAACAAACTAAAACTTTTATGTATAATAAGTAAACTCACTTTCATTAATAACTTATTTTATTCAAAGTTATATTTGTTAGGATATGAATAAAACGAATATTTACATAGATGCAACAACAGGTCATTACCTGAAAAAAAAATTATGACAATAAAAATCATGACGATGGTAATTAAAATTGAAATATTCATGACAATCATAATTATCATAAAGTATACAAGTATCAACCATCGTATTCATTTACGAACTACATTTGTGGACAGTTTTAGCCTTTCATGAATCTGATTCTGATGTTTATAGACAACTTACCTAAAACTCATTAAACGTATTCAAACACAGAAAATATCCAGAACAACGGAACCTTGGGCACGTCATGGATCAGGCATGGAATGATATGCAACCATCATCGAGTAACACTATCTTCACAGAACACTCGTACAGCAAACGTCCGGAACAACAGCCCGATGACAACACCAGGAATCAAGCATGGAATGGTATACAACCATCATCAGGTAACACTGTCTTCACAAAACACTCGTACAGCAAAAATCCCGCACAACAGCCTGATGATAACTGCGGGAATCAAGCATGCAATTATATGCAACCATCATCGAGTAACTCTGTCTGCACAGAATACTCTTTCATCAAAAATCCCGAAAAACAGCCCGATGACAACTCCGGGAATCAAGCATGGAATGGTGTACAACCATCATCGGGCACCACTATCTTCACAGAACACTCGTACAGCAAACGTCCGGAACAACAGCCCCATGACAACACCAGGAATCAAGCATGGAATGGTATACAACCATCATCAGGTAGCACTGTCTTCACAGAACACTCGTACAGCAAACGTCCGGAACAACAGCCCGAAGACAAAACCAGGAATCAAGCATGGAATGGTATACAACCATCATCAGGAAACACTGTCTTCACAAAACACTCGTACAGCAAAAATCCCGCACAACAGCCTGATGATAACTCCGGGAATCAAGCATGCAATTATATGCAACCATCATCGAGTAACTCTGTCTGCACAGAATACTCTTTCATCAAAAATCCCGAAAAACAGCCCGATGACAACTCCGGGAATCAAGCATGGAATGGTGTACAACCATCATCGGGCACCACTATCTTCACAGAACACTCGTACAGCAAACGTCCGGAACAACAGCCCCATGACAACACCAGGAATCAAGCATGGAATGGTGTACAACCATCATCAGGTAGCACTGTCTTCACAGAACACTCGTACAGCAAAAACCCCGCACAACAACCTGATGATAACTCCGGGAATCAAGCATGCAATTATATGCAACCATCATCGAGTAACACTGTCTGCACAGAATACTCTTTCACCAAAAATCCCGAACAACAGCCCGATGACAACTCCGGGAATCAAGCATGGAATTCTATGCAACCATCAACGGGCAACACTGTCTTCACAGAATACTGGTACAGCAAACTTCTGGAACAACAGCCCGATAACAGCACCTTGGAAGCATGGAATGATATACAATCATTTACGTGTGACGCTGCCTTCACAGAACACTCGTATAGCAAACATTCGGAACAACGAAACACCGACAACAACATGGATCAAGCATGGAATGGTGTGCAGTCGTCATCATATTTCGGTGTCATGCATCAGAACGAGTTTTACGGAGAAGCTGAATTAAACAATGCTGCATCGAATGACATCCTGGGGACGTTGTTACGAGCTATTAACGATTGGGCTGATCCCACTGATACGAACTAAGATGAAATCGATAACATGATTCAAGTAGGCCCGGAAACTTTGCTAGATTGACTTACTGCTTCAGGATCTATTCAACAAGGTGCTTGCATTGGGCCCATGATCCATCAAACACTACTCGCGTGAATGCGTGTGAAGAAACATGAATGATATAAAAGCTTCTACTGCTGTGCTGAAGAGTTCATTGAATAAAAAAGAATGAGTTTACTTCGATTCCCAATTTTGGTTTATTCGTTTGGAGATTAAAATGAGGACATAACAAAAATTGACAAACAACATCAAAGTCAAAATTAGAATCAGTTTATTTTGAAACTAACATCTTTCAATTTAACAACTTCAATATACGATGTACACCTTTAATATCGTAAGAATGATGTTTCGTTTTGCTTTGAATTACGGACGCTTAAGCCATTATTGGCATGTAATATTTTCTTACTGATTCAAAAATCCTCGGTCATATCTCTGTTCAGCTCACTATACTGAAGCCAACCATCTCAAATTGAAATAAAAAATAAAAATAAAATAAATAAATATGTTCAAATATTGTTGTTTTATTTTTATCGCTGAATGTTTGTTCTTGTTATTATTACTGTCTAAAACATATGTTTATGCAATTAATCGCAATGCACTTTGGCTGCCCCAAAAACCAGATACAAAATTTTGCCTCGAATTCCATATTTCGTTAAATATGTGTTTTTAACGAATTCCTAGAGCAGTATGTTAAAACATTGTTGTTATCACAGTGATAACTACCTCTTCAATGGACTTCGACGTACTTCAATGCATCGGAGCCAGATTTATAGGAATTATAAAAGTTTCTAAGTTACACTAGACTTCGATTTTTAACAAAACTGCTAAGAATGCCGCCGTCTGTGTACTGACCGACCGAATATATTTATTAGCCGTGGCATCAGGGCCTACCGGGGGTGGCATCAGGACCTACAGTAAATTTAGAAATCGATAAAGCTAGGAACTGGATATGAAGTAACTCAATAAATAAATGATAAGTGTCCGGAGTTTGAAGTTGTCCGTAATTTGAAGTCATATAATGGTTGTTTTATATTTTAAAAGATCTTTAACATACAAGATACATATTCAATGAGCATAATGTATACAATGTGTTGAAATCACTTTACTTACATTAAACAACAACAGTCCAAACGTGCTAGTTACAATAATAAATAAAAGAAAGAAGAATTAAAAGAGTTCGGATATAATTTCCACAATAAAAAAATTGAAATGTTGAGGACTGTGTGCCATTTTAGAGAGATATATTCACCGATTCCGAAATACCGGGACCGAAAGGCGGTCCCGTGGTACAGTCGTCAACTCAAACGACTCAATAACATGCCCGTCATGGGTTCAAACTTAGAATGGACCGTCTTCCCGTGGCAAGTATTGGCTATTTGGCTGTGTTGTATTGAATTAAGCCTGTATATGCCGGCATGTCCGCGTAAGACGTTACGCCAAATAGAAGAAGATTCACCGATTCAAATATTCTGACCAGGCATATGGAAAGCATGAATGTTATTTAATTATTTACAGGCTACAAAAAGGGCGAATGGCTGAAATGCTCGAACTTTCGACCCTTCACAGTCCTCAATGCCGCCTACAAGATCCTGTCCCAGATCCTGTTCCGCAAACTTGCGCTCCTTGCTATAAATTGTGTCGGCATCAACCAAGCTGGGTTTGTTGGAGGCAAATCCACCACAAACCAAATTTTCACTCTACGGCAGATCCTCCAGAAGTGCAGAGAGCGCCAGCTACCTACGCACCACCTGTTCATCGACTTCAAGGTGGTCTATGACACCTTATTAGGAGACACTAAAAAATCCGTCACTTGTCTCGGGCTAAGGCGAAAGATAGAGCTACATGGTGATTATCACGAGATTCTCATGACATTTTGCGGCACTAATTGTTTCTTTAGGAGAGAGACGGCTCAGTCTTGCTTCACAGCTGGTGTGATCCTAAGCACTATCAATATTCCTGGCTTTCTCATTACCATTCATGTATATGTTCCTTCCAGATCCCTTTATTCTTGTCATCTATTTTCCATCCCCACTCGACTAAGCTTATACTTTCATAATAATCCCTTAATTAACTGCCTCAGACAATCTAATAAAAACCAACCATTTCGATTTTACATGTTATTTGCCTTCCTTCCTTCCGTTCCCACCTCCAAGCCTCTTGTTCGCGGTGGTCAAATCAATTATAATAATAAAATAAATTAATAATTAACTAAGTTAATCTAGTGTATTCGTATTCGCAAAGATAATTCTCGAAAAAGCAAGAAGAGTTGCCTAAGAATTGTAGAATCAAAAGAAAGAAGTATGGAAACTGAGCAAACTATTAATCTCATTGCTTCTTGAAATTGATGATACAAATTCATAAGCCTTAAGCATGAAAAACTAAAAACTAATCTTGATACAGACTAACCTCGGAAGCCCGCTTCGAAAAGGCCCATTGAATTTAATAATTAAATGTCAAATACCAAAATAATACGAAGGTAATCTGATGGCCCTCCATTAACACTAGAAGTACTAGAAACGTGAAACGATAAACAAATTTGATCCGAATCAAACTGGTAATACTGGCAAAAATGTTTTTGAATTTTATAAAATTAATTGTAGCAAAAATACTATTTTTTTTTTTCAAAAATAATAAATAGTTCAGGAGGTCGATAAACAAGCTACAATTTGGTAGGCTGTTCTCAAATAATAAAAAAAAAAACATACAAAACGTGTTTGTTCACCTTGACAAAAACACTTGCTGACATTTAACCTTTCTTTCAAAGATATTTCAAACATATTCTAGAATTTGAATGATCAACCGTAACCTTCATCGCGCGTAGTCAAATATGTTCCACTAACATGAATATTCGCTAAACCAGCATAAAGTTCGACGGAGTATCGTCAACCATTTTCTGTCATTTTCGATCTCTAAAACATGGCATGTGTGTGTTGTTTATTCACATTTCCATCTTTTTAATTCCAATCTTCCGCTAGCTAGGGAATACCAGCTGCAATTCAAATTTATTTATACCCACACACTGCCCGGTAATATCAAGTACCGTGCTCATGTACACATTACGGAAATCATCGACTGGTACCGATATTGGACTGTGTTAAATTATAAAATAGAAAATTTACGATCGCGTTGGAATTGTGAGTCAAATTATACATTTCGCGCAGACGATGCGAAACGATTTACGTACAATTGTCAACCTCGGTGGTAAAAAAAACCTGCATTGCTAATAGTCATTGCAAATAGCGCTAGCGATTCTTGTAAATATTACTATTATTTTCATAATTCCCACAATTGTTCAAACATTCCATAATTTCCGACATGCTCATATGACAACAATTTTACCGACAAAATGTTGTCACTTTTATATAAGTGTAAAATGACGAAAAAGAAGGGTTTTATGTTTAGTTTATTATTCTGTCGTATTGTCGGGGTTTTTTTCCAACGAGTGTACAATTTGTTCAAACAAATTATATTTCCTCCCTTTCCTTATTGCGGAAATACTCGGTTTTGTGAGATTCAATCCAATATGATCGGACTAAATTACTTTTTTTGTTGGCTGGTGTTATTCCTTATTATCCTCTACGGGGATCCATTTGCATCTTGTCCTGGCTTCTTGTTGGGTAGTGTTATTCCAGTGCCTTCAAGTAATCTTAGTTTCTTTCCTCATTAGGGTATTTTATTCGAGCTCGTCGATGCTCTATCCTGGATAATTTCTTATATTTCCTCTATCAGAAAAAAGAGTCATCTATAGCAAAGGTCTTTTTGCTGATTTGCTTCAATATTCCGTTGTTGACCCCATGCTACATGAAACATGCCCTTGGAACCACAGTTACTATACGTGCACAAAAGAACATCAAGACGTTGATACTACTGCAATATTCAAATATTTAAATCATTAGTCTCTGGTCAAAATCTGGCCAAAAAGTGTATGATTATCAGACAGTATCTATATATATCTATATCTATATATCTACATATATCTTTAACTGCTATAATGCCTCTTATAAGAACTCCTATCACTGATAAATGTGATGCTGTTGAATCATTGAACTGTTCACACGACCACAAAAAGTAGGTGTGCGTTCAAAGCGTAATGATTAGCCATGAGTCTTAATATAATTTTAATGATGCCCCGCTCCAGTATTAGCACAGCAAACTAGAGTCTTAAAGATACTTGTACAGATATCAAATAAAAGTGCCTCCCAAGTTCGTCTGAATCCCACAAGCTCTGACGAGCTAAGCGAAATTATTGAGGAAGCCTGACGAACTCGTGAATAAGGCCCCCACCGAAGCGCCTTTGTTTGCTAGCTTATTTGTCTTTTCATTGTAAGTGATCTCAACGTGTGGCGGGATCCATGTCAGTATAATATGAAATGCAATATTAAAAATTGAACTTAGCACTTCAAATATATTTTTTAAACACGTAATTTGTTTTTGTTGGATTAAAAACTAAACTAATTTTTTATTCAGTTGTAAATTATAGCGCTTAAACCCCCATCAAATTCAGTATATTTGCTAATTAAGAATATTTGTTTCGAATAAATAAAATCTTCATCTCTTAATCTCTTAATTAAATAAAATCTTCATCTCAAATCTTAGTAACTAGTTCTATTGTTGGTAAATACATAATATTCCATATAATCTTAAATAAACCCTATACGTATAGTAAACGAAAGCAACCCTTTACGTTCAAAACCCTAATTCACCGTTCAAAAGATAGGTGAAAGAAAAGCAACTTCTCATTCCAGATGAAACAACTTATTCATCTAACAAATTTTAATTAACTTAAAGCCAGAAATTTAATTGATGCCCCACCTTCCTTCCTGAATCTTCGTGACTGATGCTGTTTGCAGATAAGATAAGACTATGCTTTTTCTAACTCAGCAATGTAGATAGAACATGGTTGTTTGAGTTTATGGTAGATTTGTGTTGTGATGTTGCACATGCAAAATTCCATTGTACGCTAAATTAAAGTCCGCCTTTGAACGACGTTTTCTGCGCATGCACCCAAACAGACAGGGTAAGGTTGGTGCAATTTCCAAAATCACTATCCTTCGCATTGCACAAGCGCATTCATTTGTATTGTTGAATCAAACAAAACAACAAAAATGATTTCTATACCAACTTTTAAGACCAGCAATCGGCCTGCAGAGTAAATGCGGCTTGCCGCAACATTCAATCTAGCCCGCAAAAATATTTGCCAGATAAAATATTAAAACACGAATTAATAAATTCTCGACACGAATTAGTGTTGCAAACTCGTTAACATACCTAGTATATATTTCTACTATACTATACTATAAGTATACTATAGTATATACTATACTATCTACTCGTAAATATATCAATAAAAATATAAATACTTATAAAATATACTGATATGCTATAATGTTAATACAAAATATGTTTCAGGTTACGAAAGGCTTAAACTCCCTCTCCATGACATCATCCAGGGCATTGAGTTACCTTTTTGCTTTGTGTTTGAATGTCGTAAACGTGATCTTTGCGCTTGGAACTCGTCCCTATCTCCCTAGCTAAAAATGTGCTCAAAACCTTTAGTTTCAGCAAATATCTTCATTATCTTCTGAATTCTTCTCGAAAAATCATCCGATTGGGAGTGGAGCTCATCCAAAACGTTCTCTTAGTTCATGTTCGCTCACCATATTTATGAGGTTTCAGTTAATGATACTTGTCTAGCTGGTGGCTGTTGAACGGGAGGCAAAGAGAGCCGTATGTGGACATCATTAGTCGAGCGATGTCAAACTCGTTTTCATGCAAATATTTTTAATTTATGAAACGTATTTGTACAGGATATTTGTACTAGAATATTTTTAATCGTCCAGAGACCTCTGATTTTTTGGAATTTTAAAACGCATTTCAAAATTTCCTGTCCTTAAAAAGCTTTACTCCCTTCCTGCCGTTCTGTATAGAAATTCACATTCCTTATGGCTATCAAAATCAGAGCCATAAGCCTACCTGTAGTCTATCTAATCATGTTGATGCTGAGTCCGATTTGTTACTTTCCCAAAACAATATGCCAATATATATAGGAGCTTGCGTTTTGGATTTCAGCTGGTAGAACGATTTTGTTAGTGTTTCTAAATCTGTTCTCTTAGAATTTGCTCTTTTGGCTACCGATTTTTCTGATTGATTGCTTACATATTTCAAAAATAAATAATAAATAGTAATGTAACTTTTGATGATGAGTTTGAAGCAAACACATCGGTTGTTTCATTAAAAAGTTTAATAAACATTTTTCCCTACCAATTTAGAAAAGAGTTTATATTGAGTTCAATATAATTTAAAAAATTTTGTAGTCGCTTTTCTAAACGTTTACACAATTTTCGCAATGAAAGGCCCGTTTTCAAAAAACTACAGAACTGTAGAGGCCGAAATGTAAAATAAATCATGACTAAAGCGGTCGTAGGTCTCACCGAAAGACCTCGCGGGCCGCCAGTTTGACATCTCTGCATTAGTCTGACTGAGCATACCACTGGACTGAGAGTGACTAACTATCTCTCCCAGCAGCTCAACGAGAAGAAATTTGAGCATAGCATCGCACACATACTCGTTTATCAATTGTGTGATGGTAGTTGATGGATTTATTTAACAACTCAAGAGTACCGCTCGTCAGTCTCTATCGTGTATCCGAGGGCGCAACTGTGTGAATTCTTCGTGTGCAGAGCTAGTCGGACACATTGTGTGAAATCGTTTATTTTACCATCATAGTTTTCAAACCTAAGATATGATATGTGTGCATGTGATTTCCACTGGATAATTGAAATTTAAAAAAAAAACTAGACGGCGAAAAGTAAAGTGTTTACAAATGGATGGTAAGAAGCACGACCATTTTGACTTAGTTCAATGGGTATTATTTTCTGCAAAATTCGATATCATTGTAATTGATTTTGGGGCGGTCCCGTGTTACAGTCGTCAACTCGAACGACTCAATAACATGACCGTCATGGGTTCTGGCCTAGAATGGACCGTCCCTCCGTAGCAAGGATTGACTATCCGGCTGCGTGGTAATGAATTAAGTCTCGAAAGCCTGAATAGGCCGGCATGTCCGCGTAGGATGTTGCGTCAAATAGAAGAAGTAATAGATTTCATCTATACTTAAGCCTATATTGATACTTCATCACACATTGGTGGTTTCTAAGTGCAAAATAACGATCACACACGATACACAAACGTTCATAATGAAAGGCTGATTGTCGCTACAGAACACTAGTTTGGCGATGACGTGGCTGTTGTGCAATCGACGATTTACGATGGATATCAGGTATATTCATCATTATTATTGAGTACTGATTCGATATGTTCATCGTTGTGCTCATCATGCTGCATGTGCATTCGAGCGCAACAGGGCAATACTATGTTTTAGTGGGTGGCACCTGTCATTGAAATCGGCTGTGATAGCGTGTCGTTTTATTGGCAATCATCGCCATTTCTAATGATGTACGTCACTTCCATTGCATCGCCTGTGTTACCTGTTGTGCTTATAGACGTCGCTTTCTTTTGGTTTTATGTTTAAGTATTGAAAATAATTTATACCGACTTATCTGATCGTTTCAGTTCATCATTTCTTCAATATCAGCTGCAATCAATCAATTCAATCAAAATTGTAGCTAATCTGAGTGATAATTTAATATATTCGCAACATGCACCTAGTGTTCACGTATATTTAAAGTTAATGTGTTTGAGTGAAATGTGTCTTTCTTTGGCTGCCATAGCATGTCATAATAATTGCAATAGTGACTCTTTTCAATGAAATATGCGTCACTTCCATTGCGTCGCCTGTGTAACCTGTAGCGCTTTTAGACGTCGTATTTTTTGGTGTTTTGTTTAAATATTGGTAATAAATTGTACAGACTTTTATATTTCTTACAATGCATTAATTTGCGATTTAACCTTCAATCAATATATTCAATGAAATCTGTGGCTAAACTGAGTGACAGTAAATATAATCGCAATATTCGTCTAGTGTTCACCAATAGTCTAATTAAATATGCCTGAATGGAATGCGGTTTTCATTGAAAGAGGTTACTGAAGCATGTCGTAAAATTTGCCAAAGTAGCCCTTTTCAATGAAAAAAGCTTAACTTCCACTGCGTCGTCTGTGTTACCAGTTGTGATTTTTTTACTTTTGAAAGTGTTGATAATAATTTCGAAAGACCGTTAGTTATAGTTCAAGTGCATCAATTTTTGAATATATGCTTCGTTTAATCGATTCAGTGAAATATATAGCTTATCTGAGTAAATACAGTAGTAGTAGTAGTAGTAGTAGTAGTAGTTTATTTGCATTCATAGCAGTAAATGTTATTATGGTTTTTACAATTTTTCCTTGTGATAATGGGTTCGAATTCGTAATTAAAGTTTTCGGTGTAGCAATTGTTGGATGTTTCGATTTTAATATTATGTTGAGTAGTAGTGCGGGAAAAATTCACAAAAAAACCCACAAAATTTTGTTTTAGAATCTAGCTTACATAACTATGCTAAGTAAACCAACTAACCTAGCTATGCAAAATAAACTAACTAACTTTACATTAAATATTTAAAACAAGACCATAACCTATTACTAAGCCTAAAATTATGCTAAATTATATGCTTAGCTACTAATTGGTTTAATAGGGGAAGTCCACTCGATTTACAACAATCGTGATATTTTCTATAGATTCTTTCAATGAATTCTTAAATTGTAGCCATATTTGTAATCCTATGAAGCTCTCTTGTATTAAAAAATGGATGGGCATTATTTATCATTTTAAGGATTTTGTTTTGCTTAATTTGTTAATTTTTATGCTGAGACAGAGCGATTTCTTTCCAGGCTGATGCAGCATATGTTACTGGATTACTGGTTCAAAAAATGCCTTATAAATAAATTAAAAAAATCGATTTCGATTTAAGAATGGATATATAGTTTTAACCATGTTGTCTCAGCGTGTGTTTTGAATGTAACACGGTGTTCAAAGTGCATACCAATTTATTTAATACTCCTTTTTCATGGTATGTTTTCTTGCCTAATCACTAGATCTCTTTGGGGAAGTCTTCTCATACACGTATTCCTTGTGAAAAAGATTGTTTCTGACTTGGTACTATTAGTTTTAAGCTTTCAGTGTATACAATATTTTGCATACGCTACTAATGCTGAGTCCCTACAAATATATTCGCAACGTTCGTTTACAAAGTGTTTGGGTGGAATGTGTCTTTCATTGAAATGGACCACGATAGCGTTTCATAATACATGCAATATTGTCCCTTTTAATGAATTATGCATCATTTCGATTGCATCGTCTGTGTTACCTGATGCACATTTAAATGTTGCTTTCGTGCTTAACAGATAATAGTTCTTGTAAGCATTTTTAAGTTTTTTGTTCATAAATCTTAGTTAATTAATAAGAACCTTTTTGTTAGCTTAGAGCTTATGATTGATGCAACATGAACCATTGACATTAATTAAGAATGTTATTTTGAAACGAATCCTAGCAATCTAGCCGATCAAGCCATCCCTTCAGACTTTAAATTTAATACAATTTATTGATCAGATTTTAATGATTAGCTTAACATTAACATCGTTTGGTTTTGTAAATCTCTAATCTATTTTAAATTATCGTCATGTGGTTCTGTCAGTGTTTTAAACAAACATATATTAAACGGCATATCTTTCTGTCAAAAAAGTGTCACTCGACACAATCATCCGGGCTAATTTTCTTGATGAATGGAAATCAATTACATACATACAGTTCAGTCACATTTTTTGTAATTAGCAATTCTGACTGTTTCCCCTGGTTCTAAGGTGAAAGCTTAAAACCAACGGCATCCGAGATGCTTTCCTCTCAGAACTACAACCGATAACCAACAGATCTACCAACTTGAGTAATAAACGGCCTTCTGACAGCTCGACTGTTTCATCCGCTGCTTCAAAAAAGCTCAGAGTCTGCTGCAAAACCGCCAAGAGGAACATAATGAAAGCTGAAAGCTACTATAGAACAGTATAATTGTATCTTAGCTTACCAGTAAAGTGGAGTGATCTCAACAACAATAAAAATAGATCGACAAGATCAATGACTCTGAGCTTGAAAACTCAAATACGTTAATCTCTGGTTTTGAAGCAAGGGATGTCATTTCGTTTTCATCAACAATCATTTCAAAATCGATCAAATACGCCAAAGCAGAGTCAAATACAGATTTACTGCATTTATCTTCTTCTTCTTTGGCACAACAACCGCTGTCGGTCAAGGCCTGCCTGTACCCACTAGTGAAGTGAGCTTGGCTTTCAGTGACTTATTGTTACCATAGCAGGATAGTCAGTCCTACGTATGGGGGCCCGGTCTATTCGAGACTTGAACGCATGACGGGCATGTTGTTAAGTCGTACAAGTTGACGACTGTACCACCAGACCGGCCCACTGCATTTATATATTGTATTAATTGATGACGGAATAATTGTTCATTGCTAGGTAGCAAACAAAAACTTAATAAAAGTTGCAACATCGAACATATTGTTTGCCAACTCTTTCACTCAAGGATTATTTTTTATTCTATGTACATCAACTAATCATATACCAACTATTCAAGTACTTGTTATAGTTTATGATATTTGCTTTTTCTTCACACGTCGTCTAGTTAAGTAATTGTTATAAAATGTTTGTCCATAGCTTTCTTAAGTGATGTGTTCACAAAATATTGTGATCAGCTAAGAAAGACAATAACGCTTAATTTGGTATGTGCTGCCTTTTATTTTGACTGATGTTTGTGACATATCACCAACAATATTTATCAGTATCCTGTAGGTGTATACAATGATAATAAATACATAACATCAATAAGAAATAAACCAGTAATATAAGTAAAACAGGAAAATTGGCTGCAATGTTATTGAATCAGCATTCAGCAGTTTTACTGTGAAGGATGCTAATGTAATGATTGGTACAGTTCCTATCTACTTCCACTAATTCGAAAAACTTGTGCTGATCTGAATGATCTTATTTGCATCATAGCTTTTTGGGTGTTCTAGAAAAGAAGCCGACATAATCCCTTTCCGGAATGATTCATCTCTGCTTCCCACTCAGGAGGGGCCATAGAATGGTGCCGACTACCGCAACGATGCGCTGGAGAACGAACGAACCAAGCTTAATGCAGCATCAGACAGTAGGTACCATAAATGTTAAGATCAGGGGTATTTGGAGTATGGGGAACAAATGCTTGCTTATCGCCGTCACGAAATGTTCCCCGACCAAGGCTGATGCGAGCTTGTCCATTCCCATGATGCCGTGTTGAGAGATGCCTTAAACCTCACTGATCAGATCAGTTTTAACATGCGCAAGCAATTAAGCAATAAAAATAATCTCACCTCGTGTGAAGCTGCAACGGACGAGACATGCTTTGAGTTTGAGTTGATTGTTTTGCTTTTGCGAGTCCTTTGGTGTATTCCTCATAAAGCTACAAACCATTCGCCCTCCCCACCCCCACCCACCCTGCTCTCCTACTTCCTCCCAGACCTTTTGCAAATATTGTTCTACACAGTTTGCATACACTAATGTAGAACACAAATACACAACAGATCATTCTAACGTCGTAGATCTCGAGTTCTAAGCCTTTTGCTATTTTTTATTTATTTCATTTGAGGCAGTCTAAATTATTAAGAAAAGCCTGAAAAGCTACCAACATGAGTCAAACATATGAATTTAATCTCTATAGCTAACAGATAAATTGTTAACTTATAGTTTCTACGAATGCAGCTTCCAGCACATCCACAAAGCCAAGCAAAGCTGGCAAGGTATTGAAATAAGGTCAGCGAAGAGTGTGAAAAAATGCGCTGCAGGTCGTAAAATGCATAACAACGCAACGTTATTAGTGTTTCGGGACGAGGCCGAGCAACCGTAAAATCTGCTTTCTCTCTCTTTCTCTCTCTCTCTCTTTCTCTCTCTCTCTCTCTCTCTCTCTCTCATTCAACTCCTTTTTATTGTTTCCTGAACCGTATACCCAAAGAAAGGGCCCCATAGCACGACGAGCATCATTTTTTTAAATGGTGTCTGTCAAGAGCTGTGAAATGGTTCCAGTGTTCAAGCTTACGGACCAGACTTCAAGCTCATTTTGGGTCAAAGACCGGTTTACAGTCAGAAATAATCCCGCGTGCCGCAGTTGAGTTTCCGTTGGACGGGTACTGATTTGTTATTTAATTTTTTTCAAACAAAAGAAAGAACGAAATTTTTTCGAGCAAACGAGGAAGCACGGATGTCGAAGGGTCGTTATCACAGAAATGCTGATTTAACAAAAAAAAAACATTAATGCTATTTTGTAAGATAAATAATGCTGTTAATATTGTGATTTCGAACCAATTAATATTTCGTTTGAATTTTTTATTGTTTCACAGTAAGCCTAGTCTTTCAAGCCCCCAGTTTCAAAGCAGTGCATTATTTAAGTGGATGTGCATAAGACCCTCCGAGAGGAGGATGCAAAGACTCTAGCGCAGCAGTCGGCAAAGTCCGGCCTGTCGCAACATTCATTCCGGCCCGCGAAAACATTCAAGATTTTGAAAGATGGGAAGAACCTATTCGTAAACAGATTACTGTACATCTTTTAGTAAAAGAAAGATTTGATACCATTCACCTCTTCAAACTTTGATTATCGAAACATGGGTTGACGAACTAATCAATATGGTCAAACTTGAGGTTAATTTCCCGTCTGTAACTCTTATATTGCTTCTACATGACAATGAGATGAGCATTTGAAAACAGACACGAATAGTATATTTAAAACCCTGCTAAAAATAGCTTTTTACATGTAATAAGACGGTCACAGTTCTTTTCCATAAGGAATCAGTTATCAATTTGTTTGGCATGGTATTATTTGTTCAAATAGCATGTTAATAACTACTTAATATACGTTTCTTTCGATTATTTTTCAGTCGTTAAGGCTTTTATACAGTTCGTAGAATATCTGTAAGAATTTTTGCGGTATGGGAGGAGGGGTTCGTCAATAAGTGTTCCCCGGTGCTTTTTATTTGTTGTTTTGACTGATCACAATTTCGTGCACTCTGTCTTCGATCCTTAATTAATCTTTACAGAAACTTGTCATACGTTCTATTACCAATTTTGAACCTAGCATGGATTATATAATTACAGACAAATGAAAATATCGCCAATCATATTGCTTGGTATTATAAACCAATAACAGAGGGACGCCATTTATCCGGATAGCTTTCCTCCGGTTTTCCATTTATCCGTATTGTTATACAATTACTTTTAGTCTTAGCTTCAGTTTATTAAGAAGAATAAAACAAAAAAACATATATTATTTTTCTAGAACTATAAAGCCATAACTAGAATCATCTAAAATATCGTTATTGATATGAAGTACAGAAATTAAAGTGTAATTTTTTTCTCAATACAGGTAGGAGACACGAAATTGTCAAAACCAATTGAACGCTCCTTATACAAGTCATCAAGTCTAGACGATTTGGATGGTTTTTACAGACTTCATTTATTTTTGAAATTACTGTCGCTCATGCTTTTCAGGCGAAAAGCGAGCGATCACGTTGTGTGTGTGATGGTGGTGGTAGCTCAAATGATAGGTGACAACAGATAAGTAGATTGGTGAATGTTAGCGCGAAAAAGAGTAAAGCATCCTGTACGACTTTAATCGCTTAGTATCTAAGCGTACTAGTGCATGCGGCAGGCATGCGGTACACAAATGTAAAGGATCGTGTTTGAATCTAAATGGAATATTTTTCCCTTCGCCCTCGTCAGGACATTTTTACATTAAATCGGATCGGATCGTGCATGACTTTACTATTTTTCATCTCGCTCTATTAATAATATTTTCCGTTGAAAAGATGATAAAGATGATGATCATGATGATAATGATCATGATGATAATGATCATGATGATGATGAGTTTACGCAAATTACCATAGAAATGAAGTTAGCTTTATGCAAGAAAACATAACATGAGGTTAACATCCTAGGAGTCCACTTAGAAAAGCATATGACATTCAAGACTCGCGTAAATAAAATATGAAAAAGAGTAGACAAATTGCTAAGAATATTATATCCGTTTCTAAACCGAAAATCGAAACAAAAGCAGAAGCAAATTAAACAGAACAAAATTTTAATGATAATTATGAACTTAACTCCTTGGCACAACACAAATGAATCTCACGACATATTTGATCTAGTAATAATCGAAGAATTCGTAAGACATCTAAATGAAAATTATATCAACAAATGAAACCAGAGCTCCGACAACACAATTAATCTACTAGGGAACACCCTACAAGATAGCACAAGTCACTACAGTAGGTGACCGCTAACTGAGAGTTTAAATTTGTGAGGCAACTCGATTTTCACTTCGTAAAATTCCGGATGTTTCATATTTTGACCTTTATGTGTTTTTTAACTGACAATCATTCCAGTTAACGAACTTCCCTTAAAAAACTCCAGTAAAACACATCCAGTTAGCAGTCACCTACTGTAGTTCTATATTCTCACTATATAGCTCATCTCTCTTCTATCTAGTTAAGATCTAAGTTTCATAAAGTAGGTTAGGCATTATGGTAGTATCTTTGTACATAAAAGTTAAACTTACATGTTTTTTTCACTTTTTTCCGATTCACATAAAGTTATAATTAAGTAAGGAAACATTCTAACAAAGCTATGCTATTCACATATTTTACATTATTGAGGAAAGCACTATAGCGAACCCAATATCAAGAAGCAATCTTAATCTTGTTTACAACAATATATTGTATCCACAATAAATTCCACTACTACTACTACATCGCTAAAGATACACATTGTAAAATTATCCCTTTCCTAACTGAAAATAAATCGAATTAGCTAAGCAAGAGTAACGAAACCCAATGATTTATTTCACTCTCAACTTCTTTGGCAAAACAACCATTGTCGATCAAGGCCTGTCTGTACCAATAATGGGCTTGGCTTCCAGTAACTTGCTATGGTTATAAGCAGGATAGGATAACCAATCCCTCTTATGGGGGTACGGTCCACACTGGGACCCCATGACCCACATGTTGTTAAGTCGTTCGATTTGACAAGTGTACCATGAGACCGGCCAATATTTTGCAACTGTTTTAGTCAATATTTTAATTAATTTTAGGAATATAATCATTCTCCATAGCCGGTCTCGTAGTGCAGTCGTCAACTCGTACGACTTAACAACATGCCCGTCATGGGTTGAAGCCCCAAATTGACCGCGCCGCCATACGTAGGACTGACTATCCTGCTATGGGGGGATCAATAAGTCACTGAAAGCAAACCCACAAGTAGTGTGGTATAGGCAGGCCTTGACCGGCAACGGTTGTTGAGCCAAAGAAGAAGAAGAATCATTCTCCAATTCAGACATCAAAGTAAAATGATTAAGGGCTTGTAAAATAACGAAGTATATCGTTAAACCACGTTTCAAATATAATCAGTATTCAAATATTGCGTTGATAACCCTTGTATTCATATTGTCGTTGTACGCTAGATACAGTTTGTCATACTTGTAAAGATTTTGACAAAAAATGGATCCAAAACCTACCTATTTGTCTACTTTCAATTTACTTCTGGTAAATTTTCCGTGTTTCGTTTTAAGCCAAGAAGGCAGAAACTCTATTATCTAAAATTTGAATCGATATGATGTCATTTTACCCTTTTCCGTACAATGTCTACCGCCATCGGTGTTCTGCATACCGTCGTAGGTACAAAGGGTGCGCGTTTACTAGCGTATCACTAGCGGTCGTCATTGGGTGATGAATGTGTTAAGCTGATTGGACGATCTTATCATCGTATGAAACGTTCCACTGATGGAGGACGCATAATCCATCCAATTGTGACAGCGTAGCAAATTCACACGCAAAGGCAAGGCTTCGCTACGAAGCACACCCAGTCACACGCGTATATGTATATATGTACATACATGCTTGCCTTCCAATCAGATAAGATAAGACTCGCATAACTTCCGACTGCTATTGGACCTTTTGCGTTTGTTCTTATTTTCTGTACTGTTTTTTTTTCAGTTTGTTCTCATTTTCTTCAGTGTCCGTCCGTTATTTCGTTAGAACTTTACTTTATTTCTCTGTAGCAATGGTGGCACATCTTGGCAACACAATCTCAAACGTATCATTCGTTTGCTAAGAACTACTAGTTGTTATCTAGCTGGACAGTTTGAAACTCTTCTCCTATGAATCGGAAAACATGCATGTTATTGTACATGCTTTGAAAAACATTGAAACTAAATGGCAACAGGGACATCCATTTTTTTCAAATTCATGAAGCTGTAAAAGCATTGTCTTATTTATTTAATCAATTTTTACTTAGCATTCAGCATGTTAGAAATACCTAGAGGATAAAGGATAGAAACATTTCTTTGCTCATTTTCCCCAGTTCTAAACAAAACGTAGTACAATCCTTTTTTGTCGCATTGTAGCATACAGAACATTCATATCAAACGATCAGAACCGCCACGCTTCTATAAAACTCTAGCTAGCGTTTGCTGGGCCGGTAAGCCTAGTTCTAACATAACTTATAGTTGTGTTAGACATTAATGATTTGGTTTCACATGGTACTGTTACAGTCCCAAATTTTATGTAATATTGTTTTAGTGTACTGATCATTGTTTTTGCCATTTGGAATATGGAATATGTTACACTTCTAAATGCAATACTTACATTCATGTGTTCTTTACATATGTTACATATTGAACCGTCTGAACAACTGTAACCGTCTGGCATAATAAGTCAAAATGTTTCATTAACATGGATATCTGGTAATAGTTTGAGATACAAATTTCGAATGGTTTTTGAAAGTGAAATATTTTTTGTAAGTGCACTGTAAGTTAAAATAGTTAATCGATTGAATGGTTGTCGTCGTTGGTTCCGCCCAACTTGAGTCTTTTGTGATTGCAATGCACGTCATGCTGACATACTTATGATAAACTTAAAACAACTGGGGAATAAATCACGGAAAAGATCTATACATACGTAAGGAAGTCAAAACAAGAACATAATTTTTACTATTTTAGATATGGCTACTTTGCTTACACACTTCACTTCCACGGCACACTAGTTGTTTCTTCATAAAAATACTTACTGGTTTAAATTTCCTAGACTTTAAATTGCATCTGTTTCACTGCAATACTTTTTCTCAAGTTAATTGCATTTCTTACTCTTCGTTCTCTTTAAGCTATTTGCTTTACTGTAGTCGCTGATATTTTTCATTATAAGGAATAGATTGATAATTTTGCCGGTATGGGGGTAAAGTCGTCAACTCGTACGACTTAACAACATGTCATGGGTTCATTTTCAAGCCGTCATGGGTTCATTCGTGATGAGTATATCCATTAGGCGAATATTCTCTAAGCTGAATCCGCATTTTGGCAGCCTAAATTATCTATATTGTATGATATAACAGTTCACAAAACTAATATTCCCATGAGCGATTGATACATTCCATTATATGAGTGTCAACCGCTACAGTATGCTTGCACTATTCCACTAATACGTCCAGTTGAAATATTCCCCTAACCGAGTGAACTAGTCCATCATATGATTCCATACCCTGTAATATTTTCTACACTTTTGATATCGTCGAGCATAAGAGTAGAGCAATGCATATAGCGTTGCCTTATGGGTGCGTTTTCGCTCCTTTTCCCCCTTTATTTCTTCCACGCATTCGTCTCATTTGTGTGTCTCAGATCTCAGGTCGTAAAAACAAAACAAACAAACAGCTCTTGAACCTTGAACTTGATCTTCGTTCCGTTAAAACATATTCATTCACATAATTTCCATTTTCCTTTTGCGTGGTGTTTTTTATCCATCTTCTCCTGTTTGAGTTTCGACGCGAGAGTGTGCAATAGCTGTGACATATTGGCATGTGATACATTTCCATGTACTTGCTATCTTGTTCTTCTTTGGCATAACACCGATGTCAGTCAAGGTCTTTGAGAAAACACATGACATCATAGTCTAGCAGTGCCTGTTTCGCTTCATCTATTGTCTTGAAAAGCGGTGGTAGTCATCAGCATCATCATTATCAACAGCACAATCATCATCAACAACTATATTAATAT
Organism: Anopheles merus; assembly: GCF_017562075.2. Taxonomy (NCBI): domain Eukaryota; kingdom Metazoa; phylum Arthropoda; class Insecta; order Diptera; family Culicidae; genus Anopheles; species Anopheles merus. The sequence continues at coordinate 14,709,641 of NC_054081.1, read as the reverse complement.
CATGAAATTTCCCTTTCGGCTTCAGATTCGAATAGCAGATTAGTATTCAGTTATTGAATGTTCACTGGGTTTATAGTGTTGTGATATGTTTCTCTTCCATACAACCTTCAGGAAGCTTGTTCCGCATTCATTTAGTATGAATCTTTTGTTTGATTTTATTTCCCTCGATCCTTTTATGTTTTTTTTGCTCTTCATTATGCAGCTTAGGTGGAAATAACGAACTCACAACAGTCGATGTGAAACATTATTTCTACTTATAAGAAATATTATTGTGAGACAAGATCTCGTTTGCAGTTCGGTTGGGATACACTTCCGATGGACATTTGTTGGAGGCCCGGATAGTTTAATTAGCACACCACTGACGTCAGTCAAGTGACGCAATATAGCACCTCGACGCGTGCAATTGTGTTCACGTGTTTCATATTGCACTGCAAAAAGAACGAGATAATAAAACCTGACTCATCCTAAAATAAGTACGATGGCGGGCGGAACAGTGATCGTCCGCGGCACTAGTGTCGTTCCGGTTAGGCATGAAAGTATTCAATGCTGATGATGCGCTGTTGCTCATAAACTGGAATAGGTAATTGGCAATCGTAAAACATGTCAACACCTGAATGTTACAGATGATTCGTGAGCTGATGCTGTTTACGCGCATCCCGGATGTACCATCACGCAAGAGATCGCGCTCGATGCAAAGGTGTATGATACAGGGTTTACCAATCCCATAAACAACTGTCCACTGTAATGGAGCTATTTTCTGCACCTCACATAAAATCGCCCCAGCTCACATGTGTTGGCTTCGACAGTTCAAATTGGCGCATAGAACAGACATACGAAAGGGAAACGCGCACACCCAAATATGGAAACGATAAGTGTCAAAGGGATAGGTTTATTCTTGTTCCAAACAAAAATGTGGTTCAGGTGGGGAGATCCCAGTCAGTGTATTTGCAAGTTGGACGGTTGGTAGATCATGTTTCTGGAGCTAGTTGTAATAATAAATTCAGTCGATACGAAATGTGTGTTGATAGTGGCGTTAGTGAGTCAGTGTATTTGAAATTGTAGATACACATGGAAATAGAAGGTACTGAGGATCATCAACCAGCCCAAGGCTGGAGGGTATGGGGTATGTAAGACCCAGTTAAAGTTATCTACAAGTGACTATGCAAGATAAGAAGTCTCCCTGCATAGGAACAAAAACTAAGTCTATAAATGTAGGACTAAATCAATCATGTGAGATAGTACAAAACGCAATCAGTTTGATGAAGTGAAGTTTGAGATTATCCAATGACCACGGCATTAGAGAATGCATTTTTACAAAATGAAAATGTGCCGCAATCTTGAAATTCATTTGGAAATCAATTTTAAACAACCAATTTTGAAAGCTCAAACTACTACAGTCAACAATTATCAATCATCAAAAAATCAGTTTTTCCAAAAATAAAGTACATGCCTTTTATGTAACACACTTTAAACTGAAGATAATTACTATTCAATTATTGAATTTTCATAGGCTTTTGTTGTAGATATTTTGATCATATGCGTCACTTCCCTGCAACCTGAGGTGGTTCGATCCGGATACATTTTTTTCGAATCTTTTGTTTGTTGTTATGTCCCTCGTTCATGTTTTATTGTTTTTTTATTATACAGCATGAGTGGACAACAACAGTAGCACATTGTTTCTACTCATATTAAATACCCACTTGTGTTATATCATATGTTACGTGTTACTCAATACGACTTCGGTATCAGTCGTGAATTTACATCCACAACCCTCAATTGTATCCAAATTATGATGTTTTGAATGTTAATATGTTGTGCCTCTTTAACTTTCCTTCTGAGATATTAACTTGGCAGCTCAACGGCAAAAAATTATGAAAAGTACATATATTTTCAAAAATCATTACTTAAGCACTATACTTGTGTATGGACAAAAATGATAGTCTAAAATATAAAATTTATCAAAAAAAATATATCTAAATCAAATATATCAAAATATAAAATAGAAAATGAATTTGGTTCTTTAAAGATCAAAGAAATGACATTATTTAACACGCTAACCTTACTAACTAACTAACTAAGGGTCCGGTCTGGTGGTACAGTCGTCAACTCGAACGACTTAATAACATGCCCGTCATGAGTTCAAGCCCGAGATCCGTGCCCCCATACGTAGGACAGACTATCCTACTATGGTAACAAAGAGTCACTGAAAGCTAAGCCCACTTCACTAGTGGGCAGGCCTTGACCAACAACGTTTATTGTGCAAAAGAATTAAAAGAACCTAACTAACACATTTAAACAAACAAACAGCTCAATGATTATTTACACCAAATCTCCCACCAAAGCCAATGACCCCAGTGTTGTAAGCCCATAGTTAAATCCGTACTTAATTGTGTGTTCGTTATCACGGAATAGGACACATATTAAATGCTGTTGTACATCTACTTTCTGCTCCTACAAAATCAATCACCCATCGTCAACGAAACTGAGAATTGCGTTGCCTACGAAATACCTCTTTGTAGATAGTATCGAATAATTTTACGAGGTTTTATTTCGTTAGGAATGCTATTCTTGACTAGCTGCGATTCAAACTCAATCTCAAAGGATAGTCTATGAAAGTGAATGAATCTTCGAAAGAATGGTGATCTGAGATGGCTATATACCGCACGTCGTGTTGTCTTAAGATCCAAATATTGAAAAATAAGTATGGAAGAGGTCGATAAATCGAATGGAAGCAGTATAATGATGAAGCATACCAAAACGCAGTTACTTGCTACCATCCATGGCTTCTCGATTAAAACTCGTTGTTATCACTGTCACTTCTTCTTCTTTTGGCTCAACAACCGTTGCCGGTCAAGGCCTGCCTCCCTGTACCACACTACTTGTGGGTTTGGCTTTCAGTGACTTATTGATCCCCCTATAGCAGGATAGTCACAGTCCTACGTATGGCGGCATGGTCTATTTGGGGCTTGAACCCATGACGGGCATGTTGTTAAGTCGTTCGAGTTGACGACTGTACTACGAGACCGGTTCCCATACGTAACACACTGTAGTATTCCACTTCTCAGTGAGGACTTTCATCATCCTTCATTGGATATGATGATTTATTATCCCGTTTAACTATCCCGCACCACCAACAGTCACACTCGCAGAACAGTCAATAGAAATTTCTTCAAAACGAATGTGGAACGTATGAATGCTCTTATTGTGTCGTTTGACCGCAAATTTGACTGCTCCAACTTTGCCACTATCGACGAAGCCACCGATTTCTTTGGCGTTTTTATGCGCTCAGCGATTAATTCCTGCGTTCCTGTTGCTCAACGAAAGTCTGGCCCCGATTGGTCTAATGCATCTTTAAGACGGTTGAAAAAAATAAAATCAAAAGCCTACGCGGATTACAATAGAACGAGATCATCGCTGCATAGGATAATTTTTTTCGATGCACTGAACAATTATCGTCGACAAAATCGTGTGCTCTACCGCTCCTTCATTCGCCGTACTGAAAGGCAGCTGTTTTCTAAGCCGACACGGTTCTGGAGCTTCTGGAACAAACGGCGCAATATAAGAAGTATACCTCCGTCAATGAGCTACAATGGCCAAACTAGTATCGATACATCCGATATTTGCAACACTTTCGCCAATCGTTTCGCCGATGCATTCACCCTTCCTGTTCACAATCCTAACACACTAGCTGAGGCCACTCGCAATACTCCATCGGATGCTATCGACTTTATTAATTTAATTATAAGGTTGCCGATTAGACCCGATGGTCCGTCGGTTGTGTATGAAATAAAATAAAAATAAAAAATAAAAATAAGCAATCCACCACAAGCGTAGACACCACACGTAACATATATTTCAACAGCTGAGGATAGACAACGAAGTCTTACTAGCTGCCATTAAGTAAATGAAAGCCATCCAAACGTATTTTCGAAGCTCTGATTATTTTAAACTTACCATACAATTAACTCAGTACAGTAAATACATTCAATTTTTAAGTCAAATTTGATGCAATAAAAAATTACTCATAAATTTTATTAAAAATCCTGCAGAACAGCTATTTATCAGGATGGATCGAAATCTAGCTCAAGCTGAACGTTATAACCAATGCATTACCTTAACATTTTTTAGTGCAATTTAATCAAAAGCTCTAAATAATTCAAGGAAATGAAACACGCTGAAACCGTTTTCATCATCGTTCCCTCAACCAGAATCAAAACAATCATGTATCTAAGCTACCGCCTTGTTTTGAAGTTCGGGAATAGCAAGGGAATGGCAACACCTCAAAGACTACTTTCTACTCTATGCGGTGATGGTAAGGATTGCAATTGCAGTATGTTTAACAGACCTTGCAATAATGATGTGGTGTTATAATCATGTTTCCCTTGCTTTGTCAAACAGGAACACCAAAACGTGACTCGACAAGCACTGGCTATAAAAAGAACTACAAAAATATGAAAGAACTGAGTGTACACAAGTATATACTTAACTGACAACATGAATAGTACAGCTCAGTGGGGCCTGATTCGGTAAGAACGATATCAGACTTCTTTTCGGTTCGAATTCTTCCTTTCGATTGTTACCGATGTCCCATCGCATTTGGTAGTCAGAAGTTGTTTGGATGCATCAGTTTTACAAACCACTAAGAGAAACAGAAAACTATGATTAAAACACCGCTTTGACGAAGGTAAGTAATGCATTTTATATACATTACTGTAAATCTAATCCGTTTGTATTTTAAATATTTTTTTGTAGGAAAATGGGACACATGAGCAAACACTCTATAAAACTGAAATTTACTAATCCGATCAGACTATGAAATAATGCTAATGTGTTTCTAGCATAGTTTTACATTGAGATAAACAGATAAAAAAGCAAAATCATCGCGTTTTGCTTGTTTCATAATACGGACGTTTTGATTCAAATTTCAGACGGTCTCAAACCTCAGCTTACCTCGGCTGTCCGCAATTTAAAATTAGATAAAAAATCTTCATTTGCATCCTGGACGATATTTTACTGTTTTTGTGACAGTCAAAGTATAATACGAAACCTAATTGTTGTTTTTATGCCCTAGATACTTACATTTACCATGGATTCCGATGTATTTGAATGCATTTAGATCAGATTAACTTTATCAATTCCTATAAAGTAGGTTTGAAGCAAAATTGCCTTAAATGGATCCAGTGATGAACCGATGACCAGAAAATATTTATTAATTTATTGTGACATCTTCTTCTTCTTCTTCTTCTTCTTCTTCTTCTTCTTCTTCTTCTTCTTCTTCTTCTTTTGGTAACTGTTGTCGGTCAAGGCCTGCTTGTACCACTTGTGGGCTTGGCTTTCAGTGACTTATTGATCCCCCCATAGCAGGATAGTCACAGTCCTACGCATGGCGGGAGGGTCCATTTGCAGCGTGAACCCATGACGGGCATGTTGTCAAGTCGTACGAGTTGACTGTACCACGAGACCGGCTTATTGTGACATCAGCGCCTACTAAAACTCCAACACATTTTAATTGACACTAGTACATTATGGCTACTATGTATAATTAAAAAGTAACATAGCTAGGGATTGCATATGAAGATATAGAAACATGATTAACGTCTGGAGTTTGAAGCTATAATTTTATACGTAATGGTACCCATTAAAAACTTTGAGTGTTTTTTTTCTGTTCTTCAACTTTGCGTTACTGTATAAATTAGTATATTGCATTAAAATTGATACTCCTTCTTCTTCTTATGGCTCAACAATCGTTAATTAGAACTATTAACTATTTATACAGCGGATTGGAGCGGTCCCGTAGTACAGTCGTCAACTCGAACGATTCAATAACAGGCACGTCATTGGTTCAAGCCCAGAATGGATCGTCCCCCCGTAGCAAGGATTGACTATCCGGCTACGTGGTAATGAATTAAGTCTCAAAAGCCTGTTTAGGCCGGCATGTCCGCGTAGGACGTTACGCCAAATAGAACAAGAAGAACTATTTATACAACTATTATTAATATGTACAAAATATTACACGAAATTCAAAGGGATGCCCAATTAATATTTACAAAATATAAAGATATGCTGCGACCATAACTAAATAATTTCACACAAACTTAAAAACTATTAATTATGTTCGTCTAGTTCTGAATGAAAAATAACACATGGATATAGACTTGAAAACTTTAAGTTATATTGTTTCATTTACAAAAAAAAACCTTTGCAGAATTATCAAAAATTATTTTGTAATTTTGTTGCTCTCCTAAACTCGATCAAATATAAAAAGTAGATGCAGTTGCCTGGATCCAATGATTGTTTCAATTTATCTCATGAGTCCTGCTGTGTAGACGTCCAATACGGCAAAATATTCTGAAAATACCCAAAGAAACTTCAATTTTATGTCATTTTGACAATCGTAGCGATCGTTCCCAAATTTATTTGCTATTAATGCCCGTTCACGTCGTGTTGTGGATCCATGCAAGTAGAAGAATTGAAATGATTAATTGAAAGCCAGATGAACTCAGTTCGCTGGCCGCATTTGACCCGTCCATTAGAACGGACTACATAAAGTTTACAAAACTCTTGGAAAAGTTTCAGTTAAACAATTATCAACTCGCTATTGCAGAATATAATAAAATATATATTCCAAAATATAAAAATATGTGAAAGACAACAATTCTATTACATTAACAACAGCTTAATTTGATTATCTTTCAAAGAAAACGTAGGGAATCGTGTACATATAAGTGCACTTCCTGACAGGCTGCACACTCAGCAAGTTACAAATTATATTTACAACACGTATAACCAAAACGAAACGTATTGGAAAGCTGATAAATATTTTTAATTTTTAAGAAAACTCTTATTCAACAACCTATTTAACTCTGTCAAAAATACCAGTGGCCATAGTGAAACATACCAGCGATACAGTGAAAAATCATCAGGAATCAGGGATCAAGAATAGGAAAAAGAGTCAATAAAAGATTTACATTTACTATACGTAGTTGAACTAGATCTTGAATATACGTATCGAACTAAGAATGCAGCAGCTTATATTCCACATGACAAATGCAATGACAAATATTAAATAAAAATTATACAAAATTTAGGACTGTAACCGTACCATGTGAACCCAAATCACTAATGTCTAAAATAACTACAAATTATGGTATAACTAGGCTTACCGGCCCAGTAAACGCTAGCTAGAGTTTTATAGAAGCGTGGCGGATCTAATCGTTTGATATGAATGATCTACAATGCTAGAAAAAGGATTGTATGTGTCCATGTGTTGATTACTAAGTCACAGCTCCTTCGAAATCCACTGCACACACGCCCAATCCTTATTTGTCAACCCACTTGTGTATGATATCAATGATGCTCTTACGATACTCGATTCTATTCCTATTGATATGCCCACCCGTATCAGTGTTTCCTTATTATTATCTTTCCCCTAACCACCAGTCTGTATGTTATCGTAGCTGTTATTATTTACGTGCACTGTCCTCATTCCTTATGTAATCATTTTGACTTTCAGATATCCCTAACCAGGTTTGTTGCCTATTAAGAACCTGTAATAATTAATTTCTCTTATTAGAATATATTATTCATTGATATAAATACTTCATATAATGAAGTCCAGTACATGTATCAGACACGTTACATTGCTTTTAACAATTTTGTATCTCATGGTTGTAGTGAAAAAAGCCAACACTTTAAATTCTGTTCTTCAAATGAATAACGATATTTGCAAAGATATTAGGTAAAGCTTTAAAGTGCAGTTAATGCATTCGATTTCTTCTTACTACAATTGAAACCAATCTAACAGTAATTGTGTAGTTGTGCTATGTACTATCTTCGCCACTGTTTAAAAATATCGTAGCTGCATAGTCTTAGGTGTGTATTTTTTTTATTTTAAGTTAGCGACAATATGGCATCAGTAGTATTTTTATTCAAATAAAATTTAAGTGGATAGCACGTAGTAAAGTTAATTTAGTCACAATTTCAGACTCATTTCAATTTACTTAAAAAATAATTACTAAACAAAAACAGAGCATAATATTGTATTAACTTCATTACCTTCTTCACAAATTTTGTTCGCTCACGAGCACTACATGATCATGTGGTTACAGTTGATTGATTTTTCATTATTTTGTTTGTATATTTTAAATTTGCATGTGATTGTTTGAAATTGTTTCTTAGTGTCATTTGAAGTGTTTAAGCATTCAACTTTCCTAAGTATTCTTCCCTTAGTCTTGAAATGTTGGCATCATTATTTGGATTGAGAAGTACGTTTTTAAGAATGTGTGTATAACCGTTGTCTCTCAACCTTTTTTTTTGAATGTATGCATAAAGCCGGTCTCATAGTACTTGTACGACTTGACAACATGCACATCATGGGTTCAAGCCCCAAATAGACCGTGCTGCCATACGTGTTGAACTGGCTATCCTGCTATAGGGGATAATCCAAAAAGTCATTGAAAGCCAACCCCACAAGTGGTACAGACACGCCTTGACCGACAACGGTAGTTGAGCCAAAAAAAGACGAAGTATAACCGTTGTAGTTGATCATTCAGTCGTTACGCTTGTTGGCTTGATTGTGATGAGTTGATTGTTTGCTTTTCTTTATTAAGTTCTTATAATTTCTTCATTTTTGTCTATTTATGAAAAACAGTTTTATTATACATCATTCAACAGTCTACGAACATAGTATGCTTATGAGCGTTTGGTCGCTGTCGAATACCTTCTTAAAAGAGCATGAGTTTGACATCATAGTATGCCCCAGCAATCGTATCTTGCCGGTCTTCGTCACAGTCAAGATGTCTGGTTCACCGAACAGCTCAGCAAGCACGTTGGTCGTCCTTCTTCTTCTCTTTCCATGCTCAAACATACTACCAAATATGATCTGAAGGATGCGTAACTCAAACACGCTAGAGCGTCTACATCCTTCGCTCAGATGGTTTAAGACACATGGCCCTTAAATCAATCGCTGCTTTCCAACTGGAAACTTTGAAGTCTAGGCTTACTGTGAAATATTAAAAAACAAAAACTATCTGTACATCAAAACTGTAATATTATTTGTTGATTTATTAAATTTTGAGTATAATGGCTTTTAACACTGACTAATACCAATAAGTCACTAAAAGCCAAATCCACTTTAGGTACAGGCAAGCCTTGACCGACAGCGGTTGTTATGCCAAAAAGAAGAATATGTAAATCGGTCTTTGACCCAAAACGAGTTTTAAATCTCGCGCTCCAACATAGGCCATTGCACTTCTCTTGACTGGCGCCATTAAAAAATGTTTGGGGCACTTTCTTGGGGTGTACGGTTCAAGAAACAATAAAAAGGAGTTGAATAAGAGAGAGAGAGAGAGAGAGAGAGAGAGAGAGAGAGAGAGAGAGAGACAAAGAGATCATTGCAGATTTTACGGTTGCTCGGCCTCGTCCCGAAACACTAATAACGTTGCGTTTTTATGCGTTTTACAACCTGCAGTGCATTTTTTCACACTCTGCGCTGACCTTATTTCAATACCTTACCAGCAGTGCTTGGCTTTGTGGATGTGCTGGAAGCTGCATTCGTAGAAACTATAAGTTAACAAATTATGATGATAGCAAGCATAGTTTTTTTTATTATGCGTATTATGTATGTTATGTGTATTTGTGTCCTACATTTTTGTAGGCAAAATGTGTACAACAATATTTGAAAAATTTCTGGAAAGAAGGAGGAGGAAGGAGGTAGTGGCTTTATGAGGAATGCACCAAAGGGCTCGCAAAAGCAAAACAATCAACTCAAACTCAAAGCTTGTCTCGACCGTTGCAGCTCCACTCGAGGTGATATCGCTTTTATTACTTTATTGCTTACGCGTTTTTAAACTGATCTGTTCAGTAGGGTTTAAGTCGTCGCTCCCCCGGGGCATCTAAGGTATGGTCAAGCTTGCTTCAGCCTTGATCGGAGAGAATTTCGTAGCTGCAGCAAAGAAGCATTCCATACTCCAAGAGTCTCTGATCTACAGATGTATGGTACCGGCTGTCTGATGCTACCTTTGACGTGCTGTGCATCGCTTTCTATCGTTCTGTCTGTCTTGAGTTGCAGTGTGTTTGAAATGTTACGCTTTATGTCTGTTCTCCAGCGCATCGTTGCGATAGATGGCAGTAGGCAGTTGAAGCAGAGGTTCATCATTCTGAAAAGCGCTGCAAATAAAATATTCAGAATCCGCACTGGTTTTTCGAATTGGTAAAGGTAGATGGGAACTGTACCAATCATTAACATTAGCATCTTTCGCAGTACAGCCGTTGAATACTGATTAAATAACATTGCAGTCAATTTGCCTCATATTTGCTGTTTTACTTCATTTACTGATTTATTTCTTATAGATGTAATGTTTTTATTATCATTGTGTTATCAGTATTCTTGGCGATATGTCATAAACATCAGTCAAAATAAAGGGCAGCACATACCAAATTAGACGTTATTATCTTTCTTAGCTGATTGCAATATTGTGTGAACATATCACTCAAGAATGCTACGAACAAACATGTCATAACAATTACTTAACTAGACGACGTGTAAGGAAAAAGCAAAGAGCATAAACTGTAACGAGTACTTGAATAGTTCACATGTGAATAGTTGATGAACATAGAATCAAAAATTATCCTTGGGCTAAAGAATTACCCGAGTTAACTACCAAACGATGAACAATTATACCATCGTCAAACAAAACAATCTATTGATGCAGTAAATTTGTATTTGACTCTGCTATCGATTTCGAAACGATTTTGATGCAAACCAGGCATGTCAAGCATAAGGCCAGCGGGCCGCATGCGACATGCAAGGTCCTGCAATGCGGCCCGCGATGTGCAACGGCTGGCCGACACAAGAAGCAAAGGCAGAACCAAAAGCAAAGCAGTTGTTTGCAGGCAGAACCAAAAGCAAAGCAGTGAACAATAGGAAAACACAACAGTTTTAACGAGAGTAAAGAAAACCTCTTTTTGATCGTTGGCTTGCGATCAATAGCTGTCTTCTTATCCCCTGACACGATGATGATTCTACATAATGTTTTGTCCTCCCTTTTTACCCGTTATCCGATTACAATAATTTACAAATTACAAAATTTCTAAGGACAAGCACGTCATGACGAAGTGAAAAAACTACAGTTGCAGTTGAAAAAACAGCAATCGTGTTTTGTGAAACCGTAACAAATAAGTGAAGCTGCAGTGCAGCTCTCCCGAAACACAGTTGCCGAAAGAAATATGGAGCTTGCAACTGATCTAAACTGCCAGTTAAAAGATAACGTAGAAAAATGTGTTGCTGTTTCAATTGCCATCGATGAAAGCACAGACATTAGTGACATTGCCCAATCTGCTATCTTTATCAGGGGAGTAAACGCATCGTTGGAGATTATGGAATAATTTCTACAATTGGAACCGTTATTGAATACTACAACAGGAACGTTCAGTTCATCTGAATGAAAGAACTAGTACGTTCACGTTCATGGAAATGAACCGAATTGCCCAAGCCTAATTTGCACTCAATGAGGCCCGCGAACCAAATTGAGTTTGACATCACTAATGTAAACGATTTAATTAATCCCTTGTTTCAAACCCACAGATTAATTTATTTTAGTTTCAAAATCTCTTGGCCTTGTTGATCGCATTTAATTGTTGTTGAGATCACTCCTCTGGGCTGTTTAGCAGTTGACTCTGAACTATTTCGAAGCAGCGGATTTTAAAACAGTCGAGACATCATGAGGAAAGCATCAAGGATGCCGTTGGTTGTCGATGTCGTTTCCTCAACTATTATAATCATATCCCCGTTTGCGTAGTTAGCTTAATCAATTTTATAAACTGATTGATTAAAATTTCAACCACGAGAGCAACATCTAAATGTGCATCAAGTAACACAGACAACGCAAGGGAAGTAAAGAATTGCAAGTTTACATTAAAAAGGAAGCTGTTGCAAGTATTATGACATGCTATCGTAGCCCTTTCAAATTTAAGACGCATTCCACTTTATTATATTTACTTAGATTATTTGTGAACATTAGGAAAATATTGCAAGTAATTTAATGTCAATTAGTTTTACAACCCTTTTGATTCAATCGATTGTTTTTTTTTCTCATTTTTAAGAATTGATGTTGTTCGGATCGTCTCTATAGTGTGAGTGTTAATCGCGGTAGTTAATTCTGCTCGATTTTATTTCCGATGTTCTCTTCTTGAAGTTCTTCAACGTTGTGTAGTTATTCTAATAACTATAGAACCGGTATGAACAAACCGGTTCTAACGCTAACGGTTTACCGCTAACGTTCACCGTTCCCCGATCAACAAATTCAATATGATCTAAACCGAACAGATGTATTGAAACAACAACAAATAGTCTAATAGATTTGTTGATCAACAACTTCAAATTTGAACAAAAGAAAGAGACAGATAAATGCACTACAGGTAATACAGACGACTCAATGGAAGAAAAGCATATGTCATCAAAAAGTACTGTGACTCCAAATATTACGACAAGCTATCGCAGCCAATATTAATATGAGAGCCTGAGTACACAAATATTTTAAATCCTATTAAAATGTTATAATAACTGCCATATAAAAGCACAGATGAAAATTATTCCCTAACAATTATGTATTTAGTATTCGTAAATATATGTTCATAACAAATATGAACAGTGTTATGTTTATTGATATTGATACATTTTTGGGACTTTTAAGGAAACTAGGGCCTTTTTCCTAGGCCTAACCCTTTTTCGATCTTAGGGCCCTGAAATGGATGAATGAATGTTCTGATTCCATTACCAACAGTCTGTATAAAATATGATAAACACTTTCAAAATTAATCAAAACAAAGAGACAGGAATGAATAGTAAATTATAGAAATAATATGTACCAGTTCATACAAATCCACTATGTATATGATTTCGCTAACATGGTGCCTTGATCGCCTGGACGATCTAGTGTCGAAAAGCCCGCTTCGAACAAAGTGTTATTCCACCTCCATATATGTCAGCGAAACACTGACCTACCGCAACGGTACTCGATGTACAGTTGTACGATCATCACATTACATGGCGACCAGCACCTTCTTCCGAACCCGTTACATGGCGATCGTATTCTATATAATAAGCCGTGAGCCCAGATGCTTTTCATCTGGAGAGTAAGGCTGCGCTCTGGCACCAATCGAACACGACATCCGACTCGAACAAACCCATATAATCATATGGAGGTGCACTGTCAGACACAAACAAACAAACAAGACAAACATGTCAAATCCCATACATTTTTCATGTTCGATGTCGTGTTCGATTGGTGCTAGAGCGCCGGGTAAGTGTACCAATAATGAGGCCCTTCACGATTCTAGTCAGTTTTTTGTATGGAGTTTGACAGTTAGAGGTTGAAGTCATGTAAACACTCCATACAAAACCACACATTAAATTAACCTGCAATTTTTAGTCTTAATTATTCTATCCTCAAAGCTAGATTCGAGTATCTGCTCGAACAATGTCAAAACAATGTGGTGTTTACATTTATCCCAAGGTACATTACAAAGATCTGGTGATGGAACCCAGAATCAAAGTGTATGTAGTCCAGGTAGTCTCATAGCATGTTTTTTATAACCAAATTTAAATATCACTTTTTGACCGGATGAATACAAACAAGTTTTCCGGAGGCTTGACGAATACACAACACACTCTGAAAATCTTCATTCAGAAGCAGAAGCGATACAAATCAGCATTCAAAATTCATACACCTTGGTATAAGCCCACCTGTATTTTGTACCGACTTAGATATCTTGTCGAAAACTGCTATACAATGCAAACAGCTGACAGGCTGAAATTTCAGTCTACGAACTTAAAAAGGAAAGGGCTTTATGATGGAAATACATGGAGTATCATGTATTAACTATCAATGAAACCATGAATACCAAGCTATAGCGTTTTTATTTATTTGTAACAAATTGTAATTAAAAGATTTGTAACGGATGTGCTAAAATTGACGGGGTTTGGGCTCTACTTTCTCAATTTTAAGTATTTTTTGCCATTTAGCCATGCAAGGGGGGTAACCCCGAGATGGATAATTCTACGTAAAGGTGTACCCAATGTATAACTTTAATTCACAATTTCAACACGGCTGTTTCTTTTTGATTTTCTAAACAATATCGAATAGCACCCTTGGAAATGATAATTGCATGATTTCCCTAATGTACACACTTGCACGGTACTTAACAATACCGCGCAAAGTGTGGGTATAAATACATTTTAAATACAGCTGAATTCCCTAGATGGCGGAACATTGGAAAAAGAAATGTAAGGAATTGCGAATAAACAACATATCCACACCGTGTTTTTCGGATGTTTTAAATGACAGGAAATGTTCGGCGACACCCTGTTGAACTTTATGCTGGCTTAACGAATATTCATGTTATTAGAACATATTTGACTATGAGTGATGAAAAGTCCGGCAGATCGTGCCAATTCTGAATGAATGAATGAATGAATGAATGAATGAATGAGTTTGAAATATATTTGAAAGAAAGGTTAAATGTCAGCAAGTATTTTTTTGTCAAGGTGAACAGGTACGTTTTGAAGTTTTTTTTTGTTTGAAAACGGCGAGATATATTTCTCAGTATTACGTTTCGCTTACATCCGTTGCCCAGTCATTCGCAAAGATACCCGTAAGATGCGTGTTCCTGCTCGACAATCAAGTGCTCAGATTAACTGGAGTGGTATTTTTTCCAAAGAGCAGCATGCATGGATATTTTGCATGCTTTGGATATATCTCATAGCTGAAAGCATCCGGTGGATGCGATGGAGTCAAAATGGGTCTATAGGGTTGGGTATATTGGGTATATTGTATATTCGCGTATTTAACAACCACTGGGGTAAAAAGATCCCCTGATGAATTACATGGTTTTCGAGGATCTTTCAGCGAGCTATAGAATTGTTCGGAAGTAGGCGTTGAAATGTTCAGCTATGTATATACATATGTAAAAAATCTTAGAGAATGGTTACTTGCTACTTTTAGGATAATTAAGGATGAAAAATTGAACGCTGCGGCACAGGAAACATAAACCGAAATATTACCTTACCTGAGCTGCGAGCAGGAACGATAAAATTCTTATCTCGATTTTCAGCTGTTCTAAGAGAGAAACAAAACTGGTTCAGTTATATTGGAAGGTTCAAACAAAACATACCATAAAACAAAACACATAACAACTCGTGATAACTGGCTGCAGTATGTCAATTATTTTTTTTATTTAAATAAATGAAACAATCCTGCTTTGCGAATTGAAATCGTTGGATACGTCTCCAACATCTGCACAGCAGATTTTAACTGTTTTTTTTTCTTGCTTTATTTATTTCAAAAATGTGTGCTTTTTTCAATGGCTTATCGTTGTATGATTGCTTCATTTAAATGTTTAAGATATTTTAGCAAACGTGAAGTGATTCCTAAATGATGAAAGATATTCTCTTACTCTTTTTATTGTGTTTTGTAATATATTATTATTGTCCATTGAATTCTTTTTTATACGCTTTGTCCATTGCATATTTATCTTATGTATTACAGGGATTGCATTGACATGTTCAGCGAGTAGTAGTTTTGTTGAGTCATATAATATACTCTTTCAGCAAGATATAGCAATGTTCGGAAGTAGGCGTTCATTTCATACTATTTCACGATTTTTTGGCCTCGGGGGAAGCGTGTTACTGATTTTTTGGTATGCCCTCAGTTTAAATCCGAAATAAACTCATGCATGCAGAAGAGGCTCATATAACATCTTATGATCCTTCGAAAGCATTCACGCGATAGTTGCATCAGGGACGCAAGCAGGTACTTTATTGAATAGATCCTGAGGCAGTAGGTCAAACGTTTCCAGCAAAGTTTCCGAACTGACATCAACTATGTAATCCATTTCATCTTGACTTGCGTGCATGGAATGAGCCCAATCGTCAATAGCTTGCAACAACGTAACCAGGATGTCATTCGATTCAGCGGTGTTTATATCAGCTTCTCCGTAAGACTCGTTCTGGTATAGGACATCGAAATATGATGACGACTGCATACCATTCCATGGTTGATTCATACTGTTGTCGGTGTTTCGTTGTTCCAAACGTTTGCTGTACGAGTGTTCT
Source organism: Anopheles merus (assembly GCF_017562075.2). Taxonomy (NCBI): domain Eukaryota; kingdom Metazoa; phylum Arthropoda; class Insecta; order Diptera; family Culicidae; genus Anopheles; species Anopheles merus. The sequence continues at coordinate 14,693,530 of NC_054081.1, read as the reverse complement.
GTGAAGGTAGCGTCACTCGATGATGGTTGCATATCATTCCATGTTTGATTCGTGGTGTTGTCCTCGGGCTGTTGTTCCGAACGTTTGCTGTACGAGTGTTCTGCGAGCACAGCGTAACGGAATGCCGTTTGCGTATCATTCCATTCCTGATCCATAACGTGGCCTATATTCCGTTGCTCCGGATATTTTCTGCATTTAAACACGTTTTATGAGTTTTAGATAAGTTGGCTATATACAACATGATTAGATGCATGAAAGGTTAAAAGGTTATCCACATATGTAGTCCATATATCTACATGGCGGTTTATACTGGTGTAATATATGATGATTTTGCTTTATTCTCAATAAAATAAAAAAAATAAAAAAATAAGCAAATAAAAAAATAAAAAATAAAAAAATTAATGATTCATATATAAATAAATAAATAACTCAATATAAATAAATAAATAAATCAATCAATTAATAAATAAATATAAATATATATATATATATATATATATATATATATATATATATATATATATATATATATATATATATATATATATATATATATATATATATATATATATATATATATATATATATATATATATATATATATATATATATATATATTTCATTAATTAATTAATTAATTAATGATTTATAAAAAAGGATGAATAAATTAATTAATTAATTTGCGAATAAATAAAAACTAAATAAAAAATAAAGAAATAAATAGATGGATTAATAAATTATTGAATAAATAAATAAATAAATAAATAAATAAATAAATGAATAAATTCATGATGATTATGACTGAATTATGATTATGACGATTTTATTGGCATACTTTAACTATTTTCTATGACAGGGTTTTCCAACTTCATTTCGAATATCCAAAAAATCATTCACCGCATACAAGAAGTTTTTCAACAGCTGTCAAATGGCGTATTTGTTCAAAATAAAACTTCAGTTTCAACACATGACAAAGAACTGTCAAACTCAATCCAGTTTGAGACATGTTGAAAATCATGCTGAAGAAATTAAAAAACATTATGATGGAAATGAAACATCAGATTGATGTGGATTTACATATGGCACGTGCAGAATAATAATGTTTACATTCAAACGAATTGGAAACCCCTGTATTGGTGTTGTTATGATTGTTATCATCATTATTATTATTATTAGTTTTTTTTAATAATACTTTTATTCTTATTTTAATAAATATAACTTCCTATAAAGTAGTTTATTAATAAAAGTAAGTTTACTTCTTATAAATAACAGTATTATTTTGCTACAAAACGTATTTAGCTTACCAATAGCTAAACGATTTGGACGGATTAGAAAACCTCACGATTATTATTCCCTTTCCCTTATATGGGGACGCCCAGTACTTCGTAGGAGTGCGCGCGTGAAATATGAACGGTCATTGTCACACATATTATGCCATTTGGGGAATGCTAGCACCGCCATTTGACAGCTCGTAACCGTGAAGTGGGCATATATAAAAAAACAGAAGTGGGCATATAGAACAAAAACATATTTTTTATAGTCTTCCGCAAACTGCAAACTATTGTAGATGACGCCACTGCGGTGCTGACCGAGCAAATTTACACAATGAGCGCTGATGTTCTGAGTTGGCTTTTGTGGAGTACAAACTGCAAGTTGAGAGAGCGGAGCGCGAGTTACGTTGGCTTACGTTGGCACGCTCTTCAGAACATCTGAAGCATTTGCATTTGATTCTGCATTACGTGCTTTACCCTTACTTTCCATGTTGCATTGCATTTTGTTCTGAGATACAGCTGCTGAGACTTCGTACACCCGAACGTAAACCCAACACTCAAAATTGATCGCTTGAAATTTAAAATCCTTTAATAAATTACATAAAATATGTCCTAAATACATTCCACAGTTCTCAATTTTTTACTTTGTAGAGGTACATTACCATTTCAGATAATGGGACAAAATAAAATTATGTTTACATTTACATGGTATGAAGTCCATACAGTAATCATATTCATTTTTTTTAATTTCAGTGTCTGGCTGCAAGGTTAAAATCTAGACTTCTTACGTAAGACTGACTAACGGACTGTCTGCTATGGGTAATCAAAAAATCACCGAATTCCAACCCCATTAGTTTCTTAGTTTTTGAAATATCTAAAGAGCTTGAAATTTAAGTACCACCTTTCGAAACTCTACCAGAAAACCAGATCTTCAAATGAGCTTCAGCAAAATCTTAGCAAGCATGTCATATGTATATATATATATATGGAACCTGATCTACACTTAGTTACACAGTAGTTAAACTAGGACAAAATGGACCGCGCCCTCATACGTAGGACTGACTATTCTGTTATTGGTAACCAATAAGTCACTGAAAGCCAAGCATTGACCGACAACGGTTGTTGTGCCAAAAGAAGAAGAATAAGTTAGGCAAACTACTAGGCACTACTAGAAAAACTAGGCAAAAAACTGTTATGCTACTTTGTAAGAAAATAATGTAATAGAGCACAAATTAGTTGTTCTAATTCAAAAAAGGCTTAGTGGGTCTAAAGCAACTACGGTTAAACCTAGTAGGCGAGAAACAAGAAAACAGAAATGTTGTTCATTATATTCCGTGAAGAATAAAACAAATACCACACATTGTAAACTGATGAAACACTCACATTTATTCAATTCGCTCAATTTCAAAACAAAAAGTCGACTTATCACCGTCTAGTGTTACGTGTCCGAGTATCGATCTACGCTGTTGGACGCTTCACAGCAAACTGAATGCAAATCGCTGAACGCGATTGTGCATAGGTAAACGAAAACACAAGTGTGCTTGTTCTTCAACGGTCGTGCCCTCGGAATGAATCATGAGCCTAGCCCAATGTGGCTGACGGTTAGAGCGAAGCAGATCAATTACATTTAACGACAATTTTACCACAAATGTTACTTATCATTTCGAATAGGAGATCATACAAATGCGAGCATTGTGTAAATTAGTAATGGATGTTTGAATTTGGATGAAAGAAGAAAAATAAATCAAGCCATTACTGTCTGATTGAAATGTTTGGTCATGTAGTTTACGAATCTTCCGTGTAGTGACAATCCAATGGTAGCAAAACACAATTCAACCGTAGCGACGTGAACACTGTAAACACGACGTGAAATGTAATAAATGTGCCGTTAAGCACAAATCGTGTAACTGTCCTCTAACTGCTAGCAAGCTAAAGAGATAATACCAAATGAATGTAACAAACATATAAATATAAATATATTTATATATATTATAAGGCTATATTTTGGAGATCCCAGGTAAAACACATTGAAATAAAGCGCATACTAAAAATGTGATGAGCCGGTTTGTCAGATGAGCCGGACAAATCATCCAGGTTCAATTTAAATTTCTCTCAGCGTTCTTTTCGATCCGGTCTGGAACTCTCGATGATCTGCTCTCTTTGATACGATGGGCCGATTTGGTACGAACAAAGGAAGCAAGTGAAATCTGAACCTGTTTCTCTCTGCGTTCTTTTCGTTCCAGTAAAGAATGGCGTTCTCTTTTTTTTGCTTCTTTCTAGTATGGACACACACACACATTCTGTCTATGTGAGTGATGCTGCTTCGTTGCGCATGCATCTCCAATGAACTCGTTTGAATTTTTACCTGAGATCACCTTTGTGCAACTAAATATTTAGGGTGCACGATACGTTTAGTCTTCCGCAATAATTTTTTTAACGTCGTTTATCACCCCGTGAAACGGCACTATTCTTAAGACCATTAAAGTACACTACCGGACACTTTCATACCGGTAGTCCACCGTACAGTATAATGTCAACCCTACGGAAACAACTTAACAGTCTATGTATTTTATATAAAGCGATGTTATTCGATGCTATTTGCTTTTATAAAGAAATATTAATTCAATCAGTGTAGTGTAATTTAATCCATACGAAATTTAAAAAGCCGATTTTTAAGCCTTTTGATTTTGCATCAAAATTTCATATGCGTTGCAACAAATTTCTGATTTACTTCTTTATGTAGAAGTATTGTATAAAAAGGGAAAAATTATCAATTTTAGTAGAAACAAAAACAACAAAATGCCTTAACCTTTTAGTCAAAAAGGAACTGTATAGCGGGTTACTTAAGTTAAGCGTATTTCTTTTAGTAGAAGAATATTTTTACACATTCAATAAACTATTATTTATCTTTGTTTTAATTGAAACTGTGTGATTACTCCAGATATTAAACAATATTGGATGAATACTTTCAAGTTATCCAACTTATAAAATGAGCAACTAAAAAAAGCGTAACCATGCCAGGTCATCTTGAACCTGCGTTCCGCGTTCCGTTCTTTTTCTCCAGATTGGCAGGTTCGTTCCGTTCCTCAATTTTCGGAACTATTCCCATCACTAGTACTTACCGAACAAATGCATTGTTCATTTAACTTTTTGCTTTGAACAGCTTTTTGGATTTGGCTTGGAGCAGGCTTGGATTTTTTCGAAAGTATGGAAAAATCCAAGATTATACCAATACCTTAACACGACAAAGATTCAAAGGTAACGGTGAGCAGTTTCGAACACTCCTGAGGCAGGCCAAGAACGCAAATTGGTTGTAGCGCAACGCAAGTAAGTAAGTAAGTATAATATCGACTTCCTTCAATTACCAATGAACGCAACATCATACCTAATTACCAATTCTAAGTCAACTACACATCAAATTCATAGAATGAAGCAAGATTTACTCAAAACCCGTCCAATAAGGAAATCAACGGACCTAACACTACTCGATCGTGAAAAAACGTTGGATAATGATAAAAGGTTCATGATAAGCTATTGCATTTCTATGTTATTACATTTCTAAAGACAGAAGTAAGTTAAAACCATTCACATCAGTAGCAAATTATCATCGCTCCTTTTCCACAATTTCATCTCAGACATACCAGTCATGCGAACAATACACTTTCGCTGATGATTTCGCTATGAAAACATATTTTACACAATTTAAAACAACCAAACAGACAAACCATTAAACAATAAACTATGACAACATAGTATCTACAGTAAATGGAAGCCAAAGGTTCACGAAGTAAAAATTAGTTTATCCAGACAATAAGCAAAGAAATACTATTCGAACCCATTACAAATTAACATGCAGGAATGAATCCAATGTTCAATGAACAAAAGCTTGTATAATACTACTGTATAATACTGAAGACGACACGAGGTGTGATGCAAACAGTCAGCCATTTATGGAGAGTATGCCGAAGGAATAAAGGAAGCATATCTCTTGTCTTTTTTATGCGGTATGCGCTCTTCAAAAAATATGGTTTTCTTTATTTACTTCAAATACCAGTACATACTTATACAAAGAATTTAACGTTGAAATGTATTTTTTTATCAAAATACATTGTTTTAAATTGAAATTAATTCTCAAATTCGGTCCACTTTTTCCAATACGGGTACAAACAAGGGTAGGTTTGGTTTACCAATAGCTGCACCGTTTCCGTGGGTACATCCTATTCATTCGAATGATCAGGCATCTGCCTCGGGCCATACGGAACCGTCACCAGCTCGCCAGTCGACAATCTGTGATGCAGCAAAAGCGATGTAAGTATCGGTGGAGGTTCCTGGTGATCCGGTGGCAGCTCTGGGTCAAATAAGACACAATCAGGGATACGCTCCATGATATCGTGGCTTCCCAGCTGATCGTACCAAACCGCGTACAGTGAACCGTACGAGCCCGCTCTACCGATTGGTTTAACTGTCATTGCAGCATCAACGGATGGTTGCTGGTCGGGCTGGTCCGTATGCTCGTGCAGCGGCGGCCAGCACGGATTAGCAATCGATGCAGCACAATTGAATGCTGTCATATTCGCTTCCTCATTTTCCTGTTGCAAAAATATCGGTGCGCTATCAGCAGTTGGACTTGCGGGAATCATACAGTCGTCCGATTCCGACGAGTCTTGTTCATTCGCTTCATCATCAGACCAGGTCTCTTGTTTATACGGTTCCACTACCGCTACGGGCCCACTAGCTCTCGGGACCAGCACAGCCGATTTCTTTCTGATTGGAGCCACTGGAGCACCACTGGCATCGGCTTCCGCCAGCTCGTCTGCCCGTGGTGTAATTACCTGCAACGTTTGAGAATCGTTATACGGTTGATGTTTTCGGAAGCGTGCAATTCTATCGAAAATAAAAACATGGAAAGTGGTTAAAAGTACCTGGGACGGTAAGTCGGCTTGCTGCTGCTGCTGCGGCTGTCCCGATGCCTCCTCATCACCGCTGACAGGTGAGCGTAGGAAGCTCAAATCGATCGGAACCGGCAAACCGTACAGCTGCTGTGCGGCGGGAAACCCACACAAGTCCGGGAACGTCATCGGACGCCAAGGGGTTGCGCTGGACTCGGGCACTCTTCTGGCTATCGGTGACGATGGTACACCGTTACCGGTATCACTCTCTTCAGCTGCTTGGCTCATCATTTTCTGGAGGGTATCGCAGGATTGCACGAGCAAACACACCACATAAAAAGATAAATAAAACAAACAAAACAATGATAGTGTTGAACAACTTATAACTCCATCCTAGGACCTTATGATATACATGATTCCCCGTAATTTATTTATTGATTCCCATATTTTTTGGGATTGTAAGAAGATTGTTACCGCTTTGTACATATGTTTGGATCGTTCCCACTGATTATAGGAATCTTCACATCGCAATGCAATACTATTAGTCTAACATTTCTGGGTTAACCCAATCAATCGTTGAAACTATTAAAAAATGAGAAGCAACTAAAATAAATCGGAATAAATACCAAAACCGATCCCGGAACACATGGATATGGATTTTAAGGTTCTTCGATTTTCTGATAAAAAAAATCACAAACTTTTATGACAGATTTTAAAGCATTATTAGCAATCAGCACACAGGACCAAATGGGTTAATTTCTGTTATTTTCTACCAAAAATTTAACATGTGTCGCAAATAATGCCAGGTATAGATATATTTCCTCAATGTGAAAAACAATCGCTAAAACCCTGTATAACAGCGACACGCGACGAAGAAGAAATCAAAATGGAGAACAAAACAACTTCCCCTTGTCTCACTTGGACAAACCACAAAACCACAGCGCTTTGTTTTGCCCGCAGTAAGGCTCGGACAAAACACTGAATGGATTCAATCCATATATTGTTCAGCCCAATGTAGCAGGCAAGAATATGGATGGAAAAATAAGAACACAACGACAGCAACGAATTCAGTCACGAAAAAAAAAAAATCTACGTGAGCACACACATACAAAACAAATTGAAACAGCCACTACGCAGAACAAGCAGGGAACATACGAATGGGTATGGCAAACATCAAATCTCTGAAATTCAGTTGAAATGTCTCGGCATCATCAACGACGACTCACTCGACTGCAAACAATATTAAATTACGATTAGTATAATTCCAAACGTATCCTAATTGGCGCGGTTATTGCTCGCCTGTGCAACAATTTTGCAATTTTGGCGCGTATTTTGACGCGTAAGGAGAACCGACGCAACAGAGTGGCTTTAGCAGATCGAAATCACTGATGTAAAAAAAATATGAATGCCCGCACTAATATTTGAAGTTGTGACGATGTGCATAAATGGGGTGTATGGCCAAAGAGGGGACTTCACTGTGTAGCAATCGCATGCTAACGGGATGGCCCGTGTGACAATGGGAGTTTAAGAAGATTCCTCCTCTTTGTAAAACACGCACACACACACACACACACACACACACACACACACACACACACACACACAAAAGCACAGAACACGCGATCAGAACATTTTCATAATCGCAGACAGACGTGCCAGGCCTTCCGCGTTCGTGACAATGACCAGGAAAAGAGAGGGAATAAATGATGATGGTTGTCCATGATCGTGATGCAAAAAAAAACCCTCCAAAACCCTCCCGTTGTGTTACGTTGTATTTTGAATCCCTTCACCACACAATACTATTTTCTAACCACAAAGCACTGGAACTGCACCGCTGGGGAACTTTTAACTGCACTTCTATACAAACACCTGCCGCTTCAAGCTCTTGCGCATTTATGACGGGTGTGCGCTTCCTTCAGTTTTCACTTCGATGGTGCGATTGAGCGTTCCAGTTTGAGGTTACGCACTAATACTGGAGCAACCGCACACGAGCCGCCGACTCCACGCGCGTTTGAGGGCCACACTGCGAAAGAGCCTCTCCACCGTGCGAGAAAGCGAGAGAGCGAGCGAACGAGCGAGCGTGTGTGCGAGCGAGAGGCAATTGGTTTCGCAGCATCCTTAAGAGAGCTTCTTGGAATTTCAGTTAGTGATAACTTCCGATCTAGCTGTGCGATACATTGCGTGCGTTTGCCACAAATGTGTGTGTGTGTTTGTGTGTGTGCGTGTGCATAAGATCGCTAAGGTAGTGGTAATCAAGCGTGCAGAAAAAAAAATTGTCAAAAAAACATCCGCTGCGGCTATCTAATTCCCCACAATGAAGACGTATGGGCGCTATTGAAGTTACCTATTGCGTTAAAATGGATTTTTTCTGGACTAGGACAAAGCGCGATAGTGTGTTTGTTGTACAGTGCGCGTTGATCTGTTTCTGTTTCTTTTTCGCTGGTGCTGCTCAGAAGAACGCGGGGTACAGTACTGCTAATAAACAATTAAAGAAAGCGCGAGAGACACAAAGAATCCGTTCAAGGACCGTCCAGCCACCGGCGGTACCCAGACGAGTTGTCGTGTGTGTGTGTGTGTGTGTGTGTGTGTGTGTGTGTGTGTGTGTGTGTGTGTGTGTGTGTGTGTGTGTGTGTGTGGTGTGTGTGTGTGTGTGAAAATGTTTTTTAGTCTGATGGAGAAACAGATCGAGGCGAGATGGTAGTACAGAGGGAAAGAGACAGTAATAGAGAGGCACAGAAAGAAGGAGAAAGAGAGAGAGATAAAGAGGGAGGGAGAGAGAGAGAGAAAGAAAGAGGGAACGAAGAGAGCATTAGCCTGGTTGATCGTGACAAGTTGGGGAGAAGGGAGATAGCATACTCCAGTTAGAATATTTCAATTTTACGGAATTATTGCACAGCACCCCATGGATGATGTTTGCATAAGAGCTCTTTCATACCGGACGAATGTTACAATTCGCGCGTTTGACGACCGTAGCTCAGTCCGGCTGTAGCTCAATATACCGAAATAAACACACACTTTCGACGCACACGCGAACTAGACAGTTCGAAAGATTTGTGACTTAACCAAAAATGTTAATATACGTTAAATATAATTGCTTGGTAGCGTAGCAAACATTAACACTAACCCAAATAATTTAAAAACACCTATTATTACAATGTTTTTGATTTGTGGTTTGAACGTGTTACCAACAAGGCTAGTATTACGTTCACACCTGCAGCGTGCAACAGCACCACGAACTGCCTGAATTTTCATTCAGAAATTGGGAAATGAGCCAAATTTGTCGAACGCGCGTATTGTCACATTCGTGTGGTGTATAAGAGCTCTAACGCTTTATGGCTGCTAGTGACAAATAATGTTACCCTACGTTAAATAACTCATGCTTCTATTAGACAAAAAGTTACACTTACTGTACTGCCGCTTACGTAAAAAGTTACGTGTAATAGTGCATTGCTAGTCTGGAGGCTAAATTTAGCGGCAAAACGCCTATATTATGAATGCCAAAAAACAGCAGTAGGCTAGTAGGTTTTAGTTTCTAGCGCAATAAAAACGCATTACAAATATCACTATCTAGCGAGCCAACCAGCCGTGTGTGCCGTGTTTTGACGCCCACGCTGTGTATTTCAAAACGCGTTGCACTTCTCGTAATGTTATTTCACATGTTCTATTTTGATGTACTTGCCTTCACTTGTGCTGCCACTTTACTGCCTACGGTTTGGGTTTGATACATCGGAACCGTAAGAGCACGCTTTCACCGCCTTCATGTGCACATTGTGTAACTGCAGCCCTGGGCGTACTCGTGCCCGTACTCGAAACACATGTAGATGCATGGAGATACATACCTGATGCTAAATCTAGCTTCTGAAGTGTTCAGTTGTTTTCAAAAAACGATAGACATTAAAGCAAGCATCATTCATTCAAACGATGTTCTAACAACAAAACAGATTTCCTGTATTACGCGAATAATGCGTTCCATAGACATTGTGGCGTATTTCAGATATCACGTTCAGCCAAAATATAGTTAATGAATAGTACCAGTACTAGACAAAAATAAATACGCACTTGTTATTCATGTATAAACATCGCTTTAACTATTCTTGCATTGGATATTTAAGTAAGCTTTCTTTTGGTAAATTATTTTCTTTCATAAGTTTTTATAAGTTCAAAATGAATACCTTATCATTACTTGGTGATGTTACATATATTTCTGGAAGTTTGAACTAATAGCAGCGTAAGTCATTTTTCAGATCGACAAAGAAAAGTGCGCACTTCGAGAATCGATAGCTCTAAATTAGTATTACTGTAACCAATAGTTTTTATGACCATCCCATGCTTCAATACCAGTTTGGCATGGAGGTGACATACTTTCAACAAGGTTTGAATGTGTGGAGGGTTTAAATTTATCCAGGCTTTCTCCAGCGCAACAAACAGTTTTTCACGGTTGGTCATGTCATCTGTTTTACCTTTTTGGCCCAAAATAGACCAATGGTTTAGCGGTTTCGGACACTCGTGAGGCAGGCCAAGGTCGCAAAACGGTTATAGCGCCGGATAAGTAAGTAAGTAAGTATTCTCCTCATAAGGCCATTGTAACCTCCAGAGTGAATGACAGAAGAATGTATCCTCCCCTAACTAAAATCTTTCTAGTGATGCTTCTTTATTATGTTTTAGCCCAACAAGGAGTTGCAGACAACGTCGGGCGGAGCCACACCAGACAAAGAGACCTTTCTCATAAAAGGAGGGTTCTACCCCTGCAATCATCACACTTACGGTTGGTCGATTGAGGAAAACATTAAATACAAATGATAGCACTACGCCCTATCGCACCTGCGCAAAAGGTCCCTGCGAACCTGCGAAAAAAACTTCTTCAAGTCGAAGAGATAAACGAATCACCTACATAGCAACGGCCATACAAAAAAAAAAACAACCTAGGCTACCCTTGTCCTAGCCTTTCCGTTGCTGGCAAACCAATCGAAAACACTAGTTTTCTTGTGGTTTTCTTGGGATACGTACAATTATATCGAACGCTCGACAATCCGTGGGTGTATGTTGACCATTGCACATCGTTCGACTACATGGTACGTATGCGTGTGCTGCGTCGCGTCTCTTTCCCTCATTTTGCTTTATCCTTTTCTGGCTCCTTATTTTCATATTCCTCTGATTTTGCTTTGATGATTGGCTCACAGATCTGCCTGTCGTATTTGCCGCAAAACCGGAAGTTGCACGACTCCCCCGGCACGTGACCCTCACGCATAAACGTGGTCATGCAAAAGGTACAGTACTGACTACCAGGTTCATAGCACAATTTCACATTCTGCTGTAGCTGCTTGTTTTCCTCCTTGTCCCCCTGTTCGTCTAGTTTCAGTTCTTGGTCCTCGAAAAACAGAAACTGCAACTCTTCCGACTCATCGGCCGCTCTACCGGGCACGAGCGCTGCAAGAACGGTTTATAATGAATTTAAACAAACCTTTCAGCCGGGTAATTACAACACCTCTGTACCTTGACTCGGCTTCAGCTCCATATTCAGTATTTGAAGGGCGTGAGCGCTCAAAACGACGTTAGATGATAGAAGCCCCAGCCGCGTAAAAACACTATTCCACTCTGCAAGAATATAGAATTAACGTTTTGGAAGCGAAACAGCAGAAAGCGACCGCCCCGAGTATAAAGAACGATTGCACTGCTGAACAAGCGCACAGCAAACCACTGCATGTTTACGTTGACAATTCCAGGGCTCTGCAACCCTTACGTGTGAGATTATGTGAGATAATGAGGAGAATAAAGTAAACAAAATATTTACATCAACAAATCTTATTTTTCCCAAATTATGATTTTTTGAATGTTGATACGTCGTGCCTTCATCTTTCACCTTCGTTCTGCAATAGTAACTTGCCAACCGATCGGTAAAAAACAATAAATTGAGAGTACGTTTACCTTGAAAACACCTCTTTAATTCACTGTAAATCTATTTCTTTTGTGTTAATGTATTTTTGTCAAGCAATACGCCCGAAGCCGTTCTTTCTGAATAAAAAAAATGTACTATGAAATAATGCTCTGTCGGAGTATGCCAGCAGTCTTCTGGCATATACTAACCTAGAAGGTCAGTGATTGACGCGGATGAAGCGGATTTCACTAGCTGCAGTTCGGGCTTCTCTTCTTTAGCAATTCGCCATCAAATCGCATGTTGGTGACTGTTTGCAGTACAGTCTCTAACAGCAACAGGTAAGCACAAGTGTTTCTTCCGTGCGAATATGCATGTTTGTACAATATTGATCCAGTCTTGTCATCCAGTACTCATCGTTTTATGTTTGTTCGTTGCATCTTTCAAGTCACATTTATCGGCACATCTTGACAACTGGTCAATAAAATGAATGTGTGTTTACAGCATAACAGTGAGTGTCTGTGAATATTTGCAGCCATGGAATTGTCGTTGATGGTTCAACGCGTCTCATACAACAGGATCAGCAAAGCATGAGAATCACATTCGTCGCTTTAATGTCCCTAGCTCTTACTGTAACTCTTACGTGTATCCCTGTGACATTGCTGCAGTCGCGTCTTTTTAAACGACAACGGCTCGGACGCACCATCAGAGACTAAACACCTGTAATTCTAAAACAGACACCACAATAAAACATTATTTGTACCGGTACGATCACGGATATAGAACACTCTCAGTTTTAAATAGAACTCAAGAATTTAAATAGAACTGGTTATGTATTTAAACTATCTCTGCCAATTGGGGACGACAACAACAGGTTTAAGAAATAATGTTTTCGCCAAATCTGATAAAACAATGTGGGAAGCTTCACACTTTGGTCACTGTACTGTAAAGACACTGTAAGTACAGCTCAATAGCAGTAGCTCAATTAATTAATTTGAATTAAATTTAAACTACATTTTTCAAAGCTGTGTTTGTTTCACACATTTACACACAGATGGTCGACTTTATGTTATCTCACCTGACCTTCGTATCATATGATCGTTGAAAAAATATGAGGGTGAGTTTTTAGCGAGTTGTTCTTTGTCTATACCATGTTAGTATTTAGAAATATGAGGGGAGAGTCTGTCTCCTCGTGATAAATCAGATTGATAAGAAGTTTCTTGTTTCGATGAGAACTCAAGCAACTCTGTTTTGTTTTGTGTCACTCCAACTAATATCACTAAGCAGTATACTATCCTTATCGCAGAAGAGTTCTGTCCAGTTCAGTTCAAACCGGAATCGTTTCCAGTGGAGGTACGGTACGGAAATTCGAATTCCAATTTCGCCTTGTCTGCAATTCCCCATTTACTCTTTCGCAGAGGGCTTTCTTGGCTGAACGTCAAAACCCAATGACAACAGAATTGTTTTTGAAGGTCGAAACCCGTGTGATGCTTCAGCGAGCTCATTTGCTCTCTATCCACTGTGTCGAAAGGACGGACAAAGCTCCTACGATAACTGCGATAACGTGCTGCACAAATATCCGACCATGGACTGTAAGTGTAAAGTATTTTACGTATTTCTGAGCACACCTAATATTTGCATTATTCTAATCAGCTTTTAGCAAAGGCCAGTTAAGCAACGAGGCTCTTCCGCCCTGGAAGTGCTCGAAACCCGGGGAGCTACAATTTTCCTTCTTTGAAGATCAGGAACTACGACCAAAAACCAACAATGAATACCTCAATTCAAATAATAAACGGCCTGCTAATACTTCAACTGACTCATCTTCTGCCGCAAAACAGCCCAAAGTAGTACCGTGAATGGTGGAAGCTGCTATCGAATTTAAGCCATTGCTTACAAAAAAGGCGAGAGATAGTTCTCAGCAACGATCGACGGCGATCGACAAGACAAACAGGATCAGATTTTGTTAACTCAAATAGCTTAAAATGTTTTAGCTTTAGCTTTAAAACTATATCAAAAGTAACAGCTTAATTATATCGTTCGTATCAAAGATTGTATCGTAGTAAACATACACGCAACATAAGAAACGAATAAAAATAAATTGCAGAAACAATAGAAAATATGTAATTGAAATCACAGCACAAATGGGAAGCTTTACGGAGAAAGATCGATAAGTTTCTTCTTCTTCTTCTTCTTCTTCTTCTTTTCTTCTTCTTCTTCTTCCTATTCTTCTTATTTTTATTCTTACTCTTCATCTTCTTCGTCTTCCTTGGCACAACAACCGTTGTTGGTTAAGGCCTGTCTGTACCACTGGTGGGCTTAGCTGATTGATAGGTTCAAAAAATAAATAAAATCGCCATACCGGTTGCGGAGCGTGACCTAGACGCTGAATGTTGTAGTTGTACTGAGAATGATGCAAATGTAAGGTGATGAAGGTGGATCACTTCACTAAAAACCTGCGATGACCTGAGTGATCACATTTGCAGCATAACTTTCCGCCCGATCTGGAAAAGAAGCCGTCATAATCGCTTTTCGGAATGAAGCACCTCTGCCTCCCGCTCTGGAGGAACCATAGAATGGTGCCAACTATCGCAACGATGCGCTGGAGAACCAACACCAAGCGCAATTTTTCAAAGCCACTGCATCTCAAGGCAGAAAGACCGTCAGAAAACGATGCACAGCAAGGTAAAGGTAATAAAACGTAGCATCAGACGCAACGTACCATAAATCTTAATATCAGAGACACTGTCTGGAGATATATTTTTTGCGTTTGTGGGCTGCACCGGAACGCTCCCCAAATAAGGGTAAATGCGGGCTTTTCCATCCCCCGGATGCCCCGGGGGAGAAATACCATTAAACTGAAGAATTGAAGAACTGCCATTAAGAACAAGTTTGCAGACGCGCTATCAATAAAGCTGAATAATCAATAAAGCTCAGTTCATATTCATACATGGTTTGTGTTGTTTTATACAGTTTTTATACTGTATTTTGCCGACGCAAGTGTAGATGGTTCAGTAAGCGCTCACAGACACCACCCAATTTCAGCAATCACAGTGGATTGTAGCAAACATTTTACACACCAACACGGCTGCCAATTGTTTTAAATTAATCCCGTAAGCCAAAATATCACCTGAAATTTCACCAGGGTGCCTGTAAGCGCCTACAAAATCAACTTTTTGCACGTTACGAGCAAGTAGGTACCGCATTGTTTTGTTTTGATGTTCTGACTGACAGGTCGATTTGACAGAATGAATTGCTGCATTTTCAGTAATTTGTTTTACTGATATCCAGTGAAACGACTTATTTGACACTTTTTTTACTGATTTTCAGTAAAATGCGTATTACTGAAATGAATTCAGTAAATTATTTTGCTGAAAGTCAGTAAAAACATGACATTCATGCTGAAAATCATTAAAATATATATCAGTAATATATTAAATATAAATAGGCTATTACGAAAGCTTTACAGAAGAGCATCCAAGTACAAAGCGTCACATGAGGTGTTTCCCAAATCGTTCGTCTACCAGGTTCATTAAACTGAAGCATCGAAGAAAACACTAGTGCTGATTTCGGGTAGTATCAAATTATTCGTAAATAATTGTTTTTTTTTTTCAATAAAATTCAGTGTCAAGCACTTTGCATGGGATAGAAGGTTCGGCCAGCGTAGAACTATTGAGTGTCGAAAGAACTCCTTACTGTCGAACGCTAGAAATATCCGTACTAAACACACAAACGGAACGATATTGATGTGCTTCTTGCGCGTATCTCTTTTTGGTGTACTTTCTCGCACTCTGCTGTGGTTCGGTTTTGGTTAGTTCATATGTATGTTGTTTTTTACTTTGCCGAACTTCCATCCCGCTGCCAAAAATCCTGCTGCCGTCGTCTCAAAAAAATATAGCTCGCGCACGCAGCGCACAATGCATATGGAATCGCTGCTGTTTTTGTAAAAATAGAAAAAACCAAATAATTTGTGCTGTGTTATGATGGTGATGGTGGTGATAGTTGGTTATCGCTCTGGTATGGACACCCTCGCTTCTTTACCTACCCCGTCATGCAACACGTCGTACGGGCATATACGCCTTAAAAGTCCATTATATTGAACGCACATCATGCACTCGAAGATAACGACGTCACGGCAGAAAATGCACAGCCCTAGCTGTCCGCGAAGGGCTGCTGTAGAGGAAAGCAGAAATTAACCAAAGCAAAAATAAAACGTACAATAGAGAAGAGTGAGCTGCTCTCCTATCGCTAATAAAAAATATTTACCTTCGCCTAGGGCCAAGCGCATACCGCACGGTCCAGCGTTGGGATTGCCCATTTTGTCTGCACAGTTGTTCTGTATCGGTGCTGATCGATTTTCGCCAAAATTTGTACTGTAATACTTCCAAACACACACGCACACATACACTAAGGAATAAGCTAGCAACGCGTACGGCTCACGTTTAACACGTCGTCAACATGGGGCGAAAAACACGATGTCTCTGCTCCACTACAACTCGTCCACTGGAGCGGCATCTTCTCAGAAGTTTGTACGTCTCGATACACTCTCTCGAACAAACACACACACACATACACATACACTCATCCTCTTTCTTTCTCTTTTTCTCTATCTCTCTCTCTCTTTCTCTCTCTCACACACACACAAACACTCTGTAGTACTCATTCTCTGCCACACGGTATATTCTCTCAATACTTCCAACCCACTACATCCCTTCCAACCGATGTCTCTAGGGTAGTAGTGGGGAAGCAGTAACAATGACGCCAGGTGATTGGGAAGAGAGGGTATTGTGGATGCAATTAATAGTTTCAGTATAGTAGTGAGACCTAAGGCCAAGGTGCAAGGGCGGATTAAGCCCTAAGCAAACTAAGCAAATTGACATTTGCCAACTTCACATAACGATACTAAAAGCTTCTTCTGCTTCATTGGCACAACAACCGTTGTTGGTAAAGGGCTAGCCCAGCTAGCAAAGCCGAAGGCCTTTGTATCGGAGCCATCGCGCTCATCAAGGCTCACTTAGTCGCGCGCATAAAGCAAAATGTGCGCGAAGGCGAAAAAACCCGAAAGTGCTTCGTGTGGCCCTCTCTCGTGTTTCTAGTTTTATTCTCTCTCGCATGTCATCACTCTCTTCCAGTTCGGATTGAAATGAGAATTCACTCTCTTGATTTGGTTGCGGCAGTCTAGCTGCTTCACACTCTTTATTCTCTTCTTTTTGCAATTCCCACAAGAGGATTCACACATGTGTTTCTCACATACTTACATACACATACACGGTGGTTGGAAGCCTGGCGCGACTGTTTCCAATTCTGTCTTTTCTTCTTCCCTCTTCACACCGCGTTGGCGCCCGTGGTGGTGCGCGTGTTCAGCCTGTTTGGTTCAGGAAAGATGTCATCAGATTTGGCGCGCCTCAACTGCGGTGTTGTATGAAGGCTGTTGATGAAAATACACAATTAATAGACACACTTTATTAAAAAGATTAACCTTGATTTAAAGATGTGATAAAATTACCTTTGAGCTTGGGGATCAATTGAACCTTGAACGCCTGTGCACACAGTGTCGCAATTTGAAGAGATTTGGAGAACAGCTAGCGGTAGCAGCACACATCTGAAACTTGTAAAGTGCAATGTTTTATTTAGAATAAATGTCACATAGCACTAGACACTTAGAAAAGGACACTTGCCGAAACAATTCGATGATAACAATTCGTCCTCCGATAAAGCAAAAAGAACACCGTGGATGGTGCAGTACGGGTAAGTGTTTTACGCAGGAAAAATAGTTCACGCAGCACACAAACACACACTCTCATGTCCACGGTTCAGAGCACACTGAAGTCGCTCTTTGGCTTGGATGGAAAAGAGCAAACACCCAGATGAGTGCGATGGAAGAAAATGACTTGTTTTCAACAGGGATGGGTAGAATCAAACACACGAAGTGTGCAGGAGAATTCTCTTCGTGTGGCAGGAGAGAATTGACTAACACCCTGATGAGCGAGAACGCAACAAACGTTGTAAAATGTAGAAATGGGATAGGAATAGTGAGCGAAGGCAGTTTTTGGACATGAGGGGGTTGAAACTGGGAGAAAAAAGCTTCGGTTGCTACTTGGGAGGCAGCCACTGCTAGTGGGCTTCACTGTCTGTGATTTGTTCATTACCCATAGCAGGATAGTCAGTCCTACGTATGGGGGCTAAGAGCTCCGGTAATAAACTCGGGAAGGGCTGGACAGGTGCATAGAAAATTGAATACGTTTAGACATAACAATTTCCAATGATACACCTTTCACTAAGAAGAAGAGGCAAGCAAATGAGCAAAAGCATCCATTGATTGCAAATTCAGCCATTGATTGTCCAGGCTGAAAGTGTGGGGCTGACTTTCACCCATCGGTTGCCTTGTCCTCGCTTCATTGTGATGCAATGAATGACAAAATTATTGCTTTCCCATTTTATCGACGCGAATTTCCTTGCGTAAATCGCAAGAGTGACATGAGGTGTTGAACTCACAGGAAATCAATCAGTTCCTTCCTTTATCTCTCCCTTTATCTATTTATGTCTTTCTCTCTCTTTCCCTCTCTCTCTCTCTCTCTCTCTCTCTCTCTCTCTCTCTCTCTCTCTCTCTCTCCTTCTCTCGCTCTCTCTCTCTCTCTCTCTCCCTCTCTCTCTATATATTCCTCTCTATATTACCCTTTCTTTATCTCTCTTTCTCAAGCTATTCTATATAAAGTTTCACGCACACAAGCTGTCACCGCCGCTGGCACTCCCAATTAGACCCTTGTGTCGAACCGGACCTGTGCTCGTGAGCGCTAATTCATTCCACATTCAACCATCGGGTCCTACGGTGCGTGTCACTGATTAGTTTTGTTTGACTGTGTTTTTGTTCCTGTGTTGTGGCAACGCGGTTTCATTCATCCCACACTCGACCGAACGCAGCACGATGAAGAAAGCACACTGGACAAGTGAGAATTTAATGTCCGCATTGTGGTGCGGTGTGTGATATTTTTGTGTTGCATTTTGCTAACTGGCCCCCATCCCGTGTTTCTCTTTTGCAGTTTTTGTGTCGCCCAAAAGCCGCTGTGATATTTGCGAGCGACCTTTGCGATCTGTGTGTGCCAAGTGCAAGTACTGTGGTCGCGTTGGACCGTGCCCGACCGTAGTGCGAATGAGAAATGTAAGTGCACCGTACCCGTCCAGATGTGTCGGTGTAACGTTACTAGCTGTGATGTGTCCAGATGTGTCAAAAACTAACTGCCCTACTACTACCCTCCCATACAGGTTTTGGTTCACTCGCACTGCTGGGAGCGGATGTTGGGATGCTAGTAAATCTCTACCTTAGCAGCAGCAACAGCTTCATTTGGGCCAAACATCCATCCCTTGAAACTAGCTTCAATGTCATAAAATTGACCTCTGTATGTACACGCTGCTGCAAGCGTCATTGATACTAAAAATAAAACCAGAAAAATAAATTGTACACCCATGCTTTCGCATGGCCACTACAACGACTGGCTTTTGATTTTGTTCTACATCGCTTTCTATCAAGTTTACAGCATCTATGCTTCCTTCGTATTAGATAAGCAAAACCAGCGTCCATGTTCGGGAACTTGGCTGAAGTGATTTCAATAATTTGTCTAACCTTAGGTGTCATGTATCCGAAACCTCCAGCTGTCAATGGTTTCGGAATGCAAATCGCTGATTTTTTTAAAAAAGACACAATTACAGGAGTGAGTAATGGTACTCTGATAGATATATAACTATTTGTTTTTGAGCAATCCGCTCCTGTTATCTCTGGTATTCGCAGTCTGATTAATAAGGGAATGCTTTTTATTCTGCACCTAGATGCTCGGGGATAAGTAATTAGTTACGGCTGGCATAAAAAAAAATTGATTGCCGACTTGCCGTGAATTTTCCTTCACACCCTCTAATCATGCAGCATCAATGGTCGGTAGGCGGACTGAGCGGGTGGCCGCCGATGTAGGGGCCCCGTAGATAGCAGTCGATTATATGTATGTATAAAAGTTAACAAAGTAGTAGCTACTATGGGTTCCTGAAGGATGAACGTTAGGGCTCCGAGACTGGCGAATCATTTGCACCTCCCATCCCCTCTCCCCCGCTCACCATCTACAGGGGGCCAAAATTCGTCAGATCTCCTAGGGCTCCCGGTACCCTAAATCCGCTACTGCATAAGTCATCATACACAATTTGACACCTCTATCTCTCGAACTCGGGGGCATGGTGTATTAAAGAGCAATGAAAAATATTACATTCGAGCGAATAAACTAACATTTTCTTAAACTGGTTCGGACAGGTAAAACAAGACACAAGCAAAACGATACATATCATTTCAGTATGTAATGCCACAACAGCGGCACCATCTACTACCTACCACCTCAATACAAACTGAAACGAAACGATAATCGGAGAACCGGTCTCACATGACTCACTCTACACAGGTATTTTGCATGGGGAGCGGGTTGAAAATTGTTTTCTCTTAGCATCACATTCTCCTTGCATTCTCCAGCTGATTTTCCGCTACAAACTGAGCTATTCTTGGGGTCGGCTGCAAAGCTGTGATTGTGCATACTCCGCAACAAACCGGTTCCTCCGTTTTACATGGTTTCGTTTGGATCCTTTCACGTTCTCCTTTTGGGTCGCGACGCCCAACCGACCGGCCCCCCTGCGAGATGTAATCGAGCAGCTAATTCCATGTCATAAATTGTGTCCCATGACGCATGCCTAGTCGAACGGTCACACAGCCGCCTGTGTGCAAGCACCTTTGTTTTTTTTTTCATAACATTTTTCATTTCAGTTAGGCTTTTTGTGTAGAGCTGATGATGTCCGACAATAGATGTAAATAAATTTCACTAAATTTTTTGAAACCTCCACCATTTTCGAGATTTTGTAGTTGATAACGTGCTTTATGTTTAACTAGAGTCGTCCACTATTCCTGCATCAACAGTCTTTTTGCCATGATTTCCTGATTTCTCTGATTTTGTCTGAGCTCAATGTATTTGTGTAGAAAGTATTGAAGATAGCTAACAGAAATGTGATTATGAAGCTGAAATTTGATCAGTGTCAGATAATCGCGCGAGCTACTCAGAGATGACGCTGTTTAACGCAAACAGGAAGTTCGCCCTTTAGTCGCGTAGGTTTTACGACCGCGGCACCTCAGTCCTATCTTTTCTCATATTACTCATGCCTATTTGTGTGAGACTGTGTGCGGAAGCCATGCAATCGTGTCGAGGAGATAAATGGTTTACTTTTGATCGCGTTACATTCGATGCGTTTAGATGGAGCTTTTTTACATTTATTTCTTAAATTCAATCTGAGTGTGTACGTACAGATGTTCTGTTGTCCGTGAACTATCCGCGTTAAAAAATGAACATACAGCTGACTTATTAGTTATTGTATGTCTTTGTTTGGCGTCGCATTGAACCAATTGGCTTCGCTCGTCACTTGCATCTAATCTGCAATCTATTTCCTAGCATCTTTTGTGCTGGGCTTTTCCTCCTAGCAATTTCCCGTAGAGTATGGACCTCGCTTGTCCCACGGTATCCATCGCGCCGAAGTGCCAACACATCGCACGAAAAAGGGCGTACCCTCGCAAACCGATTACGATACGACTCACCATTGCAAGCTACGCAGCACTCTGGCATACAAAGTTGCAGACCATGGCTATGGTCTGGCTCATGGCAATAACAACGAGTTAATTAAACAAGAAACTGGCCAATCGCTAAGCGCCGCACAAAATCCCATCAGCGCTTATACACCTACGCGTTCTCTGAAGCGTGCATTCGTCCCGTCGTATCATATTCACCTGATTAAGCTGTTGCATAAGCGCGTGAATGTGTACACAATCACGACCAACGCAATTCGCCATTAGATGAAAGAAGAGAATTAACACCTTCAGTCAATGGCTATGATATATAATAACCAGCTATATTTCCTGAGTAGCCAATTCTATCATTTATAAAAGCCAAGGAGTACTTGATACTTTGCAAAAGGAATTTAAAAAAAAACATATAAGTTGATCAGGCGTATTTTATTTTTATAATCGAGTCATCTCGACGTCGAGTTGTTGACCTCGACTCAAATCGTATAGAGTTCAAAATAGAATAGGCCTGCGGTAGATGGTTAAAAATTTCAAAATATAACTTGAAAATATGTAGGTCAAAGCAAATTTTGTTTTTTAGAATGATACACTTGATTTATGGACATGGAGTTTTTATAATGTATTTTGTAGCAACAAAATTTTACATACCAACGCCACGGCTGCCAATTCTTTCAAATTAAATTCGCAAGCCGAAATATCCTCTGAATTTTTATCGCGGTGCCTGTAAGCACCTACCAAATCAACTTTATACACATTACGAGCACGTGCACACCGCGTTGTTTTGTTTTGATGTTCTGACTGACAGGTAGATTTGACAGAATGAATTGCTGCATTTTCAGTAATTTGTTTTACTGATATTCACTGAAGCGACTACTTTGGCACAGATTTTACTGATTTTCAGTAAAATGTGTATTACTGAAATGCATTCAGTAAATTGTTTAACTGAATGCATTGTTAGTAAAAAAAAATAAAATTTATGCTGAAAATCAGTAAAATATTCTATTACTGAACCGTTTCAGTAAAAAAACTTTACTGAAGCAGGATGAGAAAATTTGCTGTGTAGCCATTGCACTGCAGGTGTTAATTCTCTTCTTTCATCTAATCGCTAATTGCGTTGGTCGTGATTGTGTACTCATTCACGCGCTTATGCAACAGCTTAATCAGGTGAATATGATACGACGGGACGAATGCACGCTTCAGAGAACGCGTAGGTGTATAAGGGCTGATGGGATTTTGTGCGGCGCTTAGCGATTGCCCAGTTTCTTGTTTAATTAACTCGTTGTTATTGCCATGAGCCAGACCATAGCCATGGTCTGCAACTTTGTATGCCAGAGTGCTGCGTAGCTTGCAATGGTGAGTCGTATCGTAATCGGTTTGCGAGGGTACGCCCTTTTTCGTGCGATGTGTTGGCACTTCGGCGCGATGGATACCGTGGGACAAGCGAGGTCGATACTCTACGGGAAATTGCTAGGAGGAAAAGCCCAGCACAAAAGATGCTAGGAAATAGATTGCAGATTAGATGCAAGTGACGAGCGAAGCCAATTGGTTCAATGCGACGCCAAACAAAGACATACAATAACTAATAAGTCAGCTGTATGTTCATTTTTTAACGCGGATAGTTCACGGACAACAGAACATCTGTACGTACACACTCAGATTGAATTTAAGAAATAAATGTAAAAAAGCTCCATCTAAACGCATCGAATGTAACGCGATCAAAAGTAAACCATTTATCTCCTCGACACGATTGCATGGCTTCCGCACACAGTCTCACACAAATAGGCATGAGTAATATGAGAAAAGATAGGACTGAGGTGCCGCGGTCGTAAAACCTACGCGACTAAAGGGCGAACTTCCTGTTTGCGTTAAACAGCGTCATCTCTGAGTAGCTCGCGCGATTATCTGACACTGATCAAATTTAAGCTTCATAATCACATTTCTGTTAGCTATCTTCAATACTTTCTATACAAATACATTGAGCTCAGACGAAATCAGAGAAATCAGGAAATCATGGCAAAAAGACTTTTGATGCAGGAACAGTGGACGACTCTAGTTAAACATAAACCACGTTATCAACTACAAAATCTCGAAAATGATAGTGGTTTCAAAAAATTTTGTGAAATTTATTTACATCTATTGTCGGACATCATCAGCTCTACACAAAAAGCCTAACTGAAATGAAAAATGTTATGAAAAAAAAAACAAAGGTGCTTGCACACAGGCGGCTGTGTGACCGTTCGACTAGGCATGCGTCATGGGACACAATTTATGACATGGAATTAGCTGCTCGATTACATCTCGCAGGGGGGCCGGTCGGTTGGACGTCGCGACCCAAAAGGAGAACGTGAAAGGATCCAAACGAAACCATGTAAAACGGAGGAACCGGTTTGTTGCGGAGTATGCACAATCACAGCCGACCCTTTGCAGCCGACCCCAAGAATAGCTCAGTTTGTAGCGGAAAATCAGCTGGAGAACGCAAGGAGAATGTGATGCTAAGAGAAAATAATTTTCAACCCGCTCCCCATGCAAAATACCTGTGTAGAGTGAGTCATGCGATGCTCGGGACTGGTTCTCCGATTATCGCCTCGTTTCGGGTTGCCGAAAGACTTACGATTTTGTATCAACAAATGGGGACTACAACAGTTTTATGATGTTTATGGATTTGATTTCATCAAGATTTTACATTGAGGAAATGGAAATAGCGATCATGTTAACAACGTACAACAGTTTTTTAAAGTAACTTAAGGCTATCGTAGAAAACACGATTGTTTAATATAGCAAAGCAATAGGCTTTTTTTTTATTTATTATAATACGTTATGAATTTTTTTTCATACATAGATATAAATATATCCTTTATTATCTAATAAGGACGACGTTGCGCCACATCAAAGGGAGATGTAGTGCGAACTGTGGCTCGTGAATGACTTGAAAATTATTTAAAAAAAAACTATCCTTCTATCAACCGTGAATCTCCGTTGTCGTCCGTTTCGATAAGGTCGCTCGTGTCTGTTAGGCTATCTGAATCCGTAAAGTCGTCCACGGCCGTCGTTTGAAGTGTGTTGGGCGGCGTGGCCGGCGCTTTTTCACATAACCAGCAAATCAACCGTGGATGCGACTGGAAGGTCAGCAGCAGATCGTTCTCGTAGCACTGGAATTGGCACTGGTGGCAGCAAGCGCATCGCAAAACTTCGTCCAACAGATAGGGCGGTTCTTTCATGCTGTTTGGCATCGCTTCCCGTCCCTCCTCTTCCGAGTCCAGAGAAAGTTTGAGCTCCTGGTCCTCGAAAAATAAAAACTGCCACTCGCCCGACTCGGAGGGCTTCCATTCGATGAACTCGCCTTGCATTTGCTTCGTAGGCTCTAGTATGTGTACAAGTGCACACAGGGGCAATCACAATTAGATATTATATTATTTACATCTGCCAGTGTCAGCAGTGAGCCTAATACCTACCTTGATTCGGGTGCTCCATCGATGTTTTGCGTGCAAGATGCAGGGATGATTTAAAACGAATGTTGAGCGACACGGTGGCGTTTCGTTGTGTTCAATAGCTGGTCGACGAACTGACCCGATCGCAAGGTTCAAGGCAAAGCCCTCGCCGAAGCAGTTGCTCGGAGTGACTCGTCGGCCCGACCAGAGAAACGGTGGTAGCAGACCACTTACGCATGCAAACACATATAACTCGATGCTGACTAATGCTCATATGTGAACGCCTTCCAAAGCCTACTAACGATACATGCTAGAAGACATCATCGTCGCAGCTGCTACGATGTATACCAGGATTGGGCAGACAATGGGAGCATTATTATTTTAGTTTGTTTAACTCCATATCCCAGCCTAAAACGGCAAGCATGACAAACAGAGATAGAAAGTGAGCGAGAGTGAAAGAGATGGTAAGATGGGAGTGATTGTGCCTTTGCATCCATCGTCTTTCTCCTAAAGATCAGATTTCTCGCATTAAAGCAGAAAAACGATACTCACGAGGCTCACGACTTTCGTGCCGGGGTGTATGATTTAATTTTTTATCGCAGTAAATGGGTTATCTTTGTATACAAAATAATGCTAATGCATTAGTTTTGTCTCAGCCTATTTTTAACAAATCAACACTTTTTTCGCTCAATTCCTTCTCAATCAACTCAATTTGAATCAATTTCAGGGATAAGAAAAATTCACCCTGTTTCACAGCAAGTTTCTTTTGAATAAGATTGCTTTCTTTTTTCTGGTGAAGATAAGCTTTCTTTAAAGTTTAAAACTTCAATTGAACGATCAGGTTAAAGCCTGCCTTTTGTTAAATTTCTGCTGATGTCTGCTTCATTTGAAACGGATTTCAAGCATTCGATGAGCCAAGTTCCGGTATTTTCTGGTTAAGGGGAGCATCAAACAACAGTAAATACTAAACTAGCATGAATTAAAAAAAAACATTTCTTTACAAATAACGATCTGACCATATTGCTGATATTACCACAACGCTAAATGTTTTACAGTAAGGAAAATGTAGCAATAATGATGCAATTTGTATTGTTAAAGATGTGTTTTAGTGGATTTTAAGTATGAATATGATAATTTATATTTTTAATTAGTTTTGAAGCTGTTTTTATACGAATACCGATGATTACTGCCATAATATTGATTTCTTCCGTAGCTTGTTCTAAAAAATGTATGAGTTTGATTGACCAAAAATGCGTAAAGTACTGTTTAACAACTTTAGTCAACCCGCGCCAAAAACGGCTCGATTTGCATTCGATTTTTCACTCATCTAGATATACACGTTTTGGCCTTTGCTAGGTATTACCTACTTACATGAAATTCCTTACAGAAAACTCATTTCTGTTGCATATTTTAGTGAAAACAATACAATTCGTCAAAAATATCCTTGAAAAATGTAGATTGGCCTATTTTACAGATTTTATGACTAGAACCACTTTAGAACCATTGTGTGTTTACTTATAATGGAACTATGGTAAAAACACTCAGAAACGTGAAAATATGACAAAAGGGCAATTAGAGGCAAGCAATAAATCAATAACATTTCATAAAAATCATGCATAAAAAAAAAATTGCGTTATCATATGATCATTGGCATCGCAAACAAAACTATGAGTATTCTAATGAAATTATGAAATAAGAATTTTGGAAACATGTTGACACATTTTACAAAACAATCGATTTTTCTGTCACTTTGTTTAATAACTTTGAAAAAGACCAGTTGCTGCCTTGTCTTCCTAAGTCACAGTATGTCTAGCTCTGCTTAAGCTACTGATGGCGGCCATAAATCATATTAGCTAGCTTGCAAATCATATATTACTATAATTATGTAGATATCAATTATGTGGATCACAAAAAATCAGCAGCTTATCGCAATTTCAAATGAAACTAATCTGACCAAATAGACAGATTCCTAGAATAGGACACGAACTACCATCAACGCTTTTCCTAGTACATGACACGTGAATAATTGTGATATTCTTCTTTGGCACATCAACTGTTGTCGTTCAAGGCTTGCCTTTATCACTAGTGGGCTTGCCTATTGCTGGATAGACAGTTCTATGTATGGGGGCACGGTCCATTTTGGGCTTGAATAGTTGTGATAATTAGAGTAAAATGCGTATAACACAATGATTGTTTTGCTTGTGTGTTTTATTCCATATCGTAATGATCCAGATCAATATGAACTTAAGCTTATAAACTAAGATTAGATATTTCATAGAATCTCACACTACAGCTTACCTTGCGCCTGCTTAATCCTATCCTATGCCATGTTGAATATGCAAATTCTTACTTTGCAAGATACGATACATGTACTCCCAATTTCCTATGAGTACCACATATTGCTACGTTGGACAATTTTGTACAAATGTCTTCTGAAAGTTGAATCCTTCCTATGTATATTAACTATTTTTAAGCTCTTCACCTCTTTTTATATGACTTGGGACATATTTTGCTAATATTGTCCATCCGTGTTTTTTTTTTTTTTTCACTAGCAATTGCTGTTTGTACAGTTCAATGGGTAGCACGCGACCTTTAAGTTGTCTACGTTTAAAATTGGGTTTACTTTCTTAATACAATTCGAATGCTATGATGTGTCTCTCAGTATTATTTCAATCTGCTTATATTAATACTTTAGGTTCAGTATGCTGATGTTGACAATCATCCCAATCATCCCAAGCGCAGCAACATTTCAAAATGTACGCAAATATTTTTGCTTGGAATTATGATTTTCTTCCTTTCATGAACGATGATTGTTCGTATTATTTCCTCAAAAAATTATTGCTACTCTGTACCGTTATCTATTTACATACATTAAGGTGATCTGATCTGCATAAAATAATACATGTTTTTAAATACTCTTGTAATAATATATGCCCTTTTATGGGCTCATGTATTAAGTTACATAGTATTGTGACAGCATACATATTTCATGATTCAGGCAATGACAACGCACTTATAGTATATAGTGCCATTGTATTAAACTATATGAGCTGAAGGAGTGAGCGATTGTTCCTCTAACTCTATCCTGCCACATCATTATTAACTCCTACCATTTGCATCATATTACGCTTATGTATTTCATGATCTTTTTCACATTTGATTTTTTTAATATTAATTACATTTTATTAGCAATACGGCCAAAGCCGTTCCTTCTGAATAAAAAAAATATATTTTATTGTAATTAAATAGCACTTATATGTTTAGTATAAAAAAAATTAAAACTTAACTTTAAAAAACATTGCTCGTTTACTATTCGCGTTTCTATGTGGCTCACCATCTCAGCCATCGATTTGCGACCAATCCTTCCATTTCCTGCAAAAGAATAAAAAAAAATGATAAGAGGAACGACATAAGCCCAAGTTGAGTTTGATCATAGTATATTATCCCTTACTACCTTCGTATATCGTATAGTTGACCAGTTGTCTGTTAAATGCCTTTTGACTATATCCAGCAGTTACAGTTGTCTTTGCAGGATATGAGGGTGCAGCTATCGGTTTGTGTTTATGATTTTGCACCAAATTTTGTAGCTTCGTACCTTGAGATCCTAATCATAAGGTGTATTGTATTCAAACAGCCTAGCAAAGCGTACTTAATGGTATTACTGTGATTCTTGCCCTACCAAGCAGCGAACAATATTTACATTTCGACTGTGGTATTTTGCGTGTTTTTTTATTTTCTTTTGCTTTGTTTTTTTTTTCTTTTTTTATATAGATTTAGGGCGACCTAAGTAGGCTAGTGATGTTGCCTTTTCATACTGGTTAATGCAGAGAGGACTGGTTTATTTTAATATGGCAGTCTTATGTTAATGCAGGGAGGTCGCACGGACCGAATGGAAGACGTGTCGTTTCCAAGCATTACGCAGCGCTCTAAACAAGGGTCACTAGCCTCCGTTAACGGCTGATGACCTTTAAATTATGAAACAGTATTTCGACATTACTCCGCCTAATACAAACACATTTAACAACATATATTTTTTTTATTTCTCGTAAGGACGGCCTGGTTGGCCGTATCATTATTTAACAACATATAGAATACAGATGAAATTGCAAATAATTGAAAACAAACTTTTCTTATGATTTCAATTTAAAGACACATAATACATGGCCCCAGCATACCATTGCATAAATCAATAATAAACATTACAAAAGGCAAACGAGCGGAAAGACGCTGAAAATCTGAGATAATCAGTCGTACCGGCGAACTCGGTCGTTCCTGGGAACTTTCGCCGCGACGCTCATTTTCACTCATTTCATGGCCCTCTAGATCAAAAATTAGAAAACTGTATGGATTTTGTACTGGCCAACCTAGTGGTACAACCCTGTCCACTCATGAGCGACGAATGTTTCTCGACGGACGAGTTCGCCGGTACGGCTGAATATTTGGATCTTAGCAAAGAACGCTAGCGTGCCAGGCAACGGAACCAAGAAAACTGGAAGTGTTTCAGGTAGTGCACGCACAACAAAATCGACCAGTTTTTGAGCTCGGGTTCTAGCTCGCTTTCCGCCGAAACTGATCGAGAAAGCGAGCAGACACGTCCGAAGAACCGATCGAAATTCTTGATCGATCGAAGCTTTTACGGTCGTTCGCGAGAGCGCACTGTATGTGTTTATCTCTTTATGACAAAAAAGCTCCAGTACACGACCGTGATGGCGCAAAAACTATCTTCTTCTTCTTCTTTGGCTCAACAACCGATGCCGGTCAAGGCCTGCCAACCCACTTGTGGGGTTGGCTTTCAGTGACTTATTGATTTCCCCCCATAGCAGGATAGTCAGTCCTACGTATGGCGGCACGGTCTATTTGGGGCTTGAACCCATGACGGGTATGTTATTAAGTCGTACGAGTTGACGACTGTACCATGAGACCGGCTCGAAAAACTATAGTGGCCGAAAAATAGTTCACACCCACGTTCTCTTTCTCCTCTCCTTCCCCTATTCCCCAACCTTTCACCCCGCTTTATCATTATTGGTTCTTGCTCTATAGCTATATTGAGCGAGAGGTTGAGTAGTTCTCGATCGCTTTGTGAAGCTCTACCAGATTATCTAAAGCTTAGTAACATAGTTTCACTTGATACATTTCTTATGTTACACATGCAGGAAAGCACCTAAGCAGGAAATGTTCAATAGAACGAACACGGCTAAGTTAGCCAATATAGATACAAAACTTGGGAAAAACTTATCAATCAGAGCATTGAGTGGTTGATATTTGTCCCAGACATTCATTCTAACAGTGACTGCATGAATGAGTTGCCAGACTGTGGTGAGACTTCTATTCCTCATACATAGAGAGGGGTTATGGTAGAACAAGATATTGATAATTATTAATTAAAATGATAAACACGTCAATGTAGGGGCCCCGTGTAAGGAAATTCCAGCATATAGAACAATGTCTACAGTAGTCTCAGCAAGAGCTTCTGTGCTAGTTATGGGGCCCCATGGATGAAGTGACTCATAAACTATAGGAGCCCAGCACAGGGATTCTGACCACCCCCCCCCCCCCCACTCGACACCAACCAGGGGGCCTCCACTCCTTTTGACGCTTAGGGCCCCCAACACCCTAAATCCGCCACTGCAATAGGTAACGCTACATCGCACTGCACCTGCGAAGAGATGTGTGTTCGCGATTTATGGAAAGCTTTCCCACGTTTCACGATAATACACACCCATCAACTATCCAACTGACCATTTCGGTTCTCATCCTGAAGAGTAACCATTAACAGAATTGCTTCTGGTATCTCACCTTTATAATAGCAACATACTGTTCATGAACATGTGATACATAATGTAATAATATACATAAAACAATAGAAAGCTCATCACTCATGAAGAATATATGGAAAATATCTTAGATATGATAAAAGCAAACTACAAACTATACAACAAGACGAGTATAAGAAATTGAATAAACAAGCAGAAAAGGATTGCTTCAGGCGATCAAACTGCCTTCAGACTGCTACTAACAACAAGGAGCAGAACGCATGCATGCCGTTTCACGAGTCGTTGAAGATGAGCAATGACAAGAAAAAAGAACCATAAACTAACGATTAGGGAGAGGTAAAAAGGGAGACGAGTTACGGCGTGGCATGAAGGACAAATCGGAATCATTAGTCATATACAATTCGAATTTGGCCATGCAATACTTTTTGCTAATTCAAAAGAATAATAAAATTCAAACTAAATGAATACATCGACCAGATTATCTAAAGCTTAGTAACATAGTTTCACTTGATACATTTCCTATGTTACACATGCAGGAAAGCACCTAAGCAGGAAATGTTCAATAGAACGGACACGGCTAGGTTAGCCAATATAGATACAAAACTTGGGAAAAACATATTATCAAAGCATTGAGTGGTTGATATTTCTGATTGATATATTTGTCCCAGACACACATTCTTACAGTGACTGCATGAACGAGTTGCCAGACTGTGGTGAGACTTATATTCCTCATACATAGAGAGGTATACGCCGAAAAGAACGCCGCACAAACAACATCAGCACTAAAATAGACGAAAGTCAAAGCAACAAAACACCACAAACATTTCAAACCCATCGACAAACATCAACCTTAAGGCCTTCAAAGAGACGATAATTGTGTTTGAAGTGTCTTCATTAAAAGTGGATGTTCATTGAGAAAGTGTTAACATTATTCTAGTTCTACGGATGAACAAATGGAGAAGCAGTAAGGGAAAATTATCATCATCTACTCTATCTCTGAACTATACACATATCAATATATCAGTTAGTGAAATCAACATGCACACTCATACACACATACAAAAGTAATGCACCAAAATGGCATTAGACAAAGACTCACTAAATGCCTTGCTTAGTGACACTTGCCTGTGCAAATTAAATGAAAGTATCGGAAAAGCCAACGCGGAAAACCGGACAACGGACAAAAATTTAAGTGGTTTTATCATAAAACTGTTCATATTTTAAGGCTCTATACTTGATGGTATGTAAAGTGTGCATGCATTCCGGCTCACGAGTCATTGAAGATGAACAATAAAAAGAAAAATGTACATCACCATTTCCAAAAAAGCTGCAATCACAATGGCAAAACTTGAATTCACGGGTTGCTACTATCACTGAACTTAGGTAAATTAACTTAATAAATAAAGGTAAAGGTAATAGATATCGTTTACAACAGTACATCCTAACAACAGGTAGTGTTTCAGGTAGTACACAATTCAATAAAACATTCGTAAAGTAAGAGAAAAATATTTCTGGCATGAGATAAGTCATGCAATTAACAGCTGTGTATGTCTATATAATACCTAACGGAAAAAATCCAATGAATACAACCAGTTGTATTACAACAGAAGTCGTTATTGAAACATTTATAAGCAAGTCAAACAAGAATGACACAAACATTATCCTTAAAACAGGTACATTTACCTGTTTGATGTGGTTGATATTTGTCCCAGACACACATTCTAACAGTGACTGCATGAATGAGTTGCCAGACTATGGTGAGACTTCTATTCCTCATACATAGAGAGGGGTTATGGTAGAACAAGATATTGATAATTATTAATTAAAATGATAAACACGGCTTTTGGAAACTGTAAAACACCTTCCAGCAACCCTTATTAAAACGTCCAAGAGACTCTTTAGTTTCCGATGACGCGTTTCTCGTTATTGAAACAAGTAGACGTACTGTAAAATTTTAAATGCCGTCTAAATAAAACATGCCCCATGTACGATGTTTGATGTAACATATCAAACCCATCGACAAACATCAACCTTCAGGCATGACATCCAACCTTCGAAAGGATAGGACATACGCACTGCGCCGATTTGCATTAGCTACAATAGCTAACGCTACTTTGGACTGCACCTACGAAGAGATGTGTGTTCGCGATTTATGGAAAGCTTTCCCACGCTCCACGATAATACACACCCATCAACTATCCAACTGACCATTTCGGTTCTCATCCTGAAGAGTAACCATTAACAGAATTGCTTCTGGTATCTCACCTTTATAATAGCAACATACTGTTCATGAACATGTGATACATAATGTAATAATATACATAAAACAATAGAAAGCTCATCACTCATGAAGAATATATGGAAAATATCTTAGATATGATAAAAGCAAACTACAAACTATACAACAAGACGAGTATAAGAAATTGAATAAACAAGCAAAAAAGGATTGCTTCAGGCGATCAAACTGCCTTCAGACTGCTACTAACAACAAGGAGCAGAACGCATGCATGCCGTTTCACGAGTTGTTGAAGATGAGCAATGACAAGAAAAAAGAACCATAAAAACTAACGATTCTTCTTCTTTGGCTCAACAACCGATGCCGGTCAAGGCCTGCCAACACACTTGTGGGGTTGGCTTTCAGTGACTTATTGATTTCCCCCCATAGCAGGATAGTCACAAGTCCTACATATGGCGGCACGGTCTATTCGGGACTTGAACCCATGACGGGCATGTTGATTAGTCGTACGAGTTGACGACTGTACCATGAGACCGGCTCCCTGAACTAACGATTAGGGAGAGCTAAAAAGGGAGACGAGTTACGGCGTGGCATGAAGGACAAATCGGAATCATTAGTCATATACAATTCGAATTTGGCCATGCAATACTTTTTGCTAATTCAAAAGAATAATAAAATTCAAACTAAATGAATACATCGACCAGATTATCTAAAGCTTAATAACATAGTTTCACTTGATACATTTCCTATGTTACGCATGCAGAAAAGCACCTAAGCAGGAAATGTTCAATAGAACGGACACGGCTAGGTTAGCCAATATAGATACAAAACTTGGGAAAAACATATTATCAAAGCATTGAGTGGTTGATATTTGTCCCAAACACATATTCTAACAGTGACTGCATGAACGAGTTGCCAGACTGTGGTGAGACTTATATTCCTCATACATAGAGAGGTATACGCCGAAAAGAACGCCGCACAAACAACATCAGCACTAAAATAGACGAAAGTCAAAGCAACAAAACACCACAAACATTTCAAACCCATCGACAAACATCAACCTTAAGGCCTTCAAAGAGACGATAATTGTGTTTGAAGTGTCTTCATTAAAAGTGGATGTTCATTGAGAAAGTGTTAACATTATTCTAGTTCTACGGATGAACAAATGGAGAAGCAGTAAGGGAAAATTATCATCATCTACTCTATCTCTGAACTATACACATATCAATATATCAGTTAGTGAAATCAACATGCACACTCATACACACATACAAAAGTAATGCACCAAAATGGCATTAGACAAAGACTCACTAAATGCCTTGCTTAGTGACACTTGCCTGTGAAAATTAAATGAAAGTATCGGAAAAGCCAACGCGGAAAACCGCACAACGGACAAAAATTTAAGTGGTTTTATCATAAAACTGTTCATATTTTATACGTGATGGTATGTAAAGTGTGCATACATCCCGGCTCACGAGTCATTGTAAAAGAAAAATGTACATCACCATTTCCAAAAAAGCTGCAATCGCAATGCCAAAACCATTATCTAAAGCTTAATAACATGGTTTGATACATTTCCTATGTTCCTAATAACTTGATACATTTCCTATGTTACATATCTAGGAAAGCACCTAAGCAGGAAAAGTTCAATAGAACGAACACGGCTAAGTTAGCCAATATAGATACAAAACTTGGGAAAAACTTATTATCAAAGCATTGATTGGTTGATATTTGTCCTAGACACACATTCTAACAGTGGCTGCATGAACGAGTTGCCAGACTGTGGTGAGACTTATATTCCTCATACATAGAGAGGTATACGCCGAAAAGAACGCCGCACAAACAACATCAGCACTAAAATAGACGAAAGTCAAAGCAACAAAACACCACAAACATTTCAAACCCATCGACAAACATCAACCTTAAGGCCTTCAAAGAGACGATAATTGTGTTTGAAGTGTCTTCATTAAAAGTGGATGTTCATTGAGAAAGTGTTAACATTATTCTAGTTCTACGGATGAACAAATGGAGAAGCAGTAAGGGAAAATTATCATCATCTACTCTATCTCTGAACTATACACATATCAATATATCAGTTAGTGAAATCAACATGCACACTCATACACACATACAAAAGTAATGCACCAAAATGGCATTAGACAAAGACTCACTAAATGCCTTGCTTAGTGACACTTGCCTGTGCAAATTAAATGAAAGTATCGGAAAAGCCAACGCGGAAAACCGGACAACGGACAAAAATTTAAGTGGTTTTATCATAAAACTGTTCATATTTTAAGGCTCTATACTTGATGGTATGTAAAGTGTGCATGCATTCCGGCTCACGAGTCATTGAAGATGAACAATAAAAAGAAAAATGTACATCACCATTTCCAAAAAAGCTGCAATCACAATGGCAAAACTTGAATTCACGGGTTGCTACTATCACTGAACTTAGGTAAATTAACTTAATAAATAAAGGTAAAGGTAATAGATATCGTTTACAACAGTACATCCTAACAACAGGTAGTGTTTCAGGTAGTACACAATTCAATAAAACATTCGTAAAGTAAGAGAAAAATATTTCTGGCATGAGATAAGTCATGCAATTAACAGCTGTGTATGTCTATATAATACCTAACGGAAAAAATCCAATGAATACAACCAGTTGTATTACAACAGAAGTCGTTATTGAAACATTTATAAGCAAGTCAAACAAGAATGACACAAACATTATCCTTAAAACAGGTACATTTACCTGTTTGATGTGGTTGATATTTGTCCCAGACACACATTCTAACAGTGACTGCATGAATGAGTTGCCAGACTATGGTGAGACTTCTATTCCTCATACATAGAGAGGGGTTATGGTAGAACAAGATATTGATAATTATTAATTAAAATGATAAACACGGCTTTTGGAAACTGTAAAACACCTTCCAGCAACCCTTATTAAAACGTCCAAGAGACTCTTTAGTTTCCGATGACGCGTTTCTCGTTATTGAAACAAGTAGACGTACTGTAAAATTTTAAATGCCGTCTAAATAAAACATGCCCCATGTACGATGTTTGATGTAACATATCAAACCCATCGACAAACATCAACCTTCAGGCATGACATCCAACCTTCGAAAGGATAGGACATACGCACTGCGCCGATTTGCATTAGCTACAATAGCTAACGCTACTTTGGACTGCACCTACGAAGAGATGTGTGTTCGCGATTTATGGAAAGCTTTCCCACGCTCCACGATAATACACACCCATCAACTATCCAACTGACCATTTCGGTTCTCATCGTGAAGAGTAACCATTAACAGAATTGCTTCTGGTATCTCACCTTTATAATAGCAACATACTGTTCATGAACATGTGATACATAATGTAATAATATACATAAAACAATAGAAAGCTCATCACTCATGAAGAATATATGGAAAATATCTTAGATATGATAAAAGCAAACTACAAACTATACAACAAGACGAGTATAAGAAATTGAATAAACAAGCAAAAAAGGATTGCTTCAGGCGATCAAACTGCCTTCAGACTGCTACTAACAACAAGGAGCAGAACGCATGCATGCCGTTTCACGAGTTGTTGAAGATGAGCAATGACAAGAAAAAAGAACCATAAAAACTAACGATTCTTCTTCTTTGGCTCAACAACCGATGCCGGTCAAGGCCTGCCAACACACTTGTGGGGTTGGCTTTCAGTGACTTATTGATTTCCCCCCATAGCAGGATAGTCACAAGTCCTACATATGGCGGCACGGTCTATTCGGGACTTGAACCCATGACGGGCATGTTGATTAGTCGTACGAGTTGACGACTGTACCATGAGACCGGCTCCCTGAACTAACGATTAGGGAGAGCTAAAAAGGGAGACGAGTTACGGCGTGGCATGAAGGACAAATCGGAATCATTAGTCATATACAATTCGAATTTGGCCATGCAATACTTTTTGCTAATTCAAAAGAATAATAAAATTCAAACTAAATGAATACATCGACCAGATTATCTAAAGCTTAATAACATAGTTTCACTTGATACATTTCCTATGTTACGCATGCAGAAAAGCACCTAAGCAGGAAATGTTCAATAGAACGGACACGGCTAGGTTAGCCAATATAGATACAAAACTTGGGAAAAACATATTATCAAAGCATTGAGTGGTTGATATTTGTCCCAAACACATATTCTAACAGTGACTGCATGAACGAGTTGCCAGACTGTGGTGAGACTTATATTCCTCATACATAGAGAGGTATACGCCGAAAAGAACGCCGCACAAACAACATCAGCACTAAAATAGACGAAAGTCAAAGCAACAAAACACCACAAACATTTCAAACCCATCGACAAACA
Organism: Anopheles merus; assembly: GCF_017562075.2. Lineage (NCBI taxonomy): Eukaryota > Metazoa > Arthropoda > Insecta > Diptera > Culicidae > Anopheles > Anopheles merus. The sequence goes on along the minus strand of NC_054081.1, from coordinate 14,656,101 downwards.
TCAACCTTAAGGCCTTCAAAGAGACGATAATTGTGTTTGAAGTGTCTTCATTAAAAGTGGATGTTCATTGAGAAAGTGTTAACATTATTCTAGTTCTACGGATGAACAAATGGAGAAGCAGTAAGGGAAAATTATCATCATCTACTCTATCTCTGAACTATACACATATCAATATATCAGTTAGTGAAATCAACATGCACACTCATACACACATACAAAAGTAATGCACCAAAATGGCATTAGACAAAGACTCACTAAATGCCTTGCTTAGTGACACTTGCCTGTGAAAATTAAATGAAAGTATCGGAAAAGCCAACGCGGAAAACCGCACAACGGACAAAAATTTAAGTGGTTTTATCATAAAACTGTTCATATTTTATACGTGATGGTATGTAAAGTGTGCATACATCCCGGCTCACGAGTCATTGTAAAAGAAAAATGTACATCACCATTTCCAAAAAAGCTGCAATCGCAATGCCAAAACCATTATCTAAAGCTTAATAACATGGTTTGATACATTTCCTATGTTCCTAATAACTTGATACATTTCCTATGTTACATATCTAGGAAAGCACCTAAGCAGGAAAAGTTCAATAGAACGAACACGGCTAAGTTAGCCAATATAGATACAAAACTTGGGAAAAACTTATTATCAAAGCATTGATTGGTTGATATTTGTCCTAGACACACATTCTAACAGTGGCTGCATGAACGAGTTGCCAGACTGTGGTGAGACTTATATTCCTCATACATAGAGAGGTATACGCCGAAAAGAACGCCGCACAAACAACATCAGCACTAAAATAGACGAAAGTCAAAGCAACAAAACACCACAAACATTTCAAACCCATCGACAAACATCAACCTTAAGGCCTTCAAAGAGACGATAATTGTGTTTGAAGTGTCTTCATTAAAAGTGGATGTTCATTGAGAAAGTGTTAACATTATTCTAGTTCTACGGATGAACAAATGGAGAAGCAGTAAGGGAAAATTATCATCATCTACTCTATCTCTGAACTATACACATATCAATATATCAGTTAGTGAAATCAACATGCACACTCATACACACATACAAAAGTAATGCACCAAAATGGCATTAGACAAAGACTCTCTAAATGCCTTGCTTAGTGACACTTGCCTGTGCAAATTAAATGAAAGTATCGGAAAAGCCAACGCGGAAAACCGCACAACGGACAAAAATTTAAGTGGTTTTATCATAAAACTGTTCATATTTTATACGTGATGGTATGTAAAGTGTGCATGCTTCCCGGCTCGAGTCATTGTAAAAGAAAAATGTACATCACCATTTCCAAAACCGCTGCAATCGCAATGCCAAAACTATTATCTAAAGCTTAATAACATGGTTTGATACATTTCCTATGTTCCTAATAACTTGATACATTTCCTATGTTACACATCCAGGAAAGCACCTAAGCAGGAAATGTTCAATAGAACGAACACGGCTAAGTTAGCCATATAGATACAAAACTTGGGAAAAACTTATTATCAAAGCATTGATTGGTTGATATTTGTCCCAGACACACATTCTAACAGTGACTGCATGAATGAGTTGCCAGACTGTGGTGAGACTTCTATTCCTCATACATAGAGAGGGTTTATGGTAGAACAAGATATTGATAATTATTAATTAAAATGATAAACACGGCTTTTGGAAACTGTACAACACCTTCCAGCAACCCTTATTAAAACGTCCAAGAGACTCTTTAGTTTCCGTTGCCGCGTTTCTCGTTATTAAAACAAGTACACGTACTGTGAAATTTGAAAGGTGGTCTAAATAAAACATGCCCCATGACTATTCTAGTACGACCTAGTGAATCTATACCTATAGTGAGTGAAGGATCGTCACTGGTAAGTACTCCGTTCTACTGGACTGTGCTTTACATTGTGTAACGGTATACGCCGAAAAGAGTGCCACACAAACAGCATCAGCAGCAAAATAGAAGTAAATTATTCACACATGTCGCTAAAGGAAGTGTTTGTTTGTAGCGCAAATTAAAACGGAATAATACACTCGGTACTGGAGCGAAAGTATCTATCATTGAAAGCACGTGTGCTAACAAGGTGCCTAACAGAACAGTTTTTAAAAGTCCTCAGTCCCTCCCTGCAAAACATGCACATCTCATAACAAGCCGCATACTGTTCGAATTGGTATAAAAATAAAAATATTGTAAACATCCTCGGAATTGGTTGAACAGCCTACGCTGTAGTACCGAGTCTTACTTCTAAAACAGAAATTGACTTTATGGTGTGCACTAAGCCTATTGTTGGCGTGATTTGACTACGCGGTTCTTCTTGTCCATCTGCTACCGAACAATGCAACTATTGGTCGTTTTTCCTTTCTGTTCCTTTTGCTATTTTTCTACGTTTTTGACGCGATACCACCAGTATCAGGATCATCAATCTTGTACACTCTTTCAGCAAAGCTGCATTGCTAAATCTAAAAAACCCCTCCGAGTTGGTCCTTGCCAGTGGTCTTTGTCTCTGGGGACTGGTTTTTGCCAGTGTTTCAAACTCTGCAACAAGACTTACAATAATTAAGTTGCAGACTCTTTGTTATTGTTGCAGAATGCTGGACTTCATCTACAAACAGACAAAAAACTTTAACGTTATAAATGTACGTTACCAATGCTAACACTGCATAATGCTACGTGCAGCCAATGTTGAATAGTATAATATTTGAATTGCACAAACCACCTACCTGCCTCGCCAGCATCGTGGACAATTTGCGTGACTACGATCTGCAACAAATGGTTGATACAGACTGGAAGTCATAGATCTCGTCTGCGAAAATCAGCGAATCAGCAAAGTCATATAGACCCAAAGTCAAAGATCTCGTAGGCGGTGTCACTAAAATAATAGCAAAATATTAGCAAATGTTAAGCAAAGTAGACAGAGCCTCAAATACCTACACACATGGTTACGTTAGACTGGAACAGTAGACGAGAGTACTATTGTTGCGTTATTTTCGCTTCGGCTTTCCGGTTTTATCGTATTCAACACGAGTGAATGATTTAATAAGAAGTAAGGTAAGTATAGGAAGTTGTGTGGATGTCCGGGATGCATGTGCAAATACAAACGATATGTTTTGGTGAATGGATAGCATCATTCGCTAGTTCTCATCGGCACTGAGGGAAAAAGCTGTTAAAGTCTATAATACATATATATGAGCTCAATATAACATACCATTATTCTTCCCTGCTTCTTTCTTATTAGCTCTTCTCCCGCTCTAACCGTCTCGCAGCACTTCACTGGCGCACATCTTCACGGTAAGGGGTGCAGGAAACACTTTGATACAAGTTGGTCATACGATACCGATGCAAAAATGCTGTAAGATAAGTTGAAGAAAATCCATTAACTCACCTTCGCCGAAAAATGCGATACCAAAATTCCAACGTACTCTCCAGCTAAGTGTAACGACAGCAAGGAAGAGGGCGCTCTAGAAGATACTCCGGAGTTGCGCTCTTCGAAACCCGAGTGTATTCGGCTTATCCAGTGGTGGATCTAACGGTAGGCGGACTAGGCGGTCGCCTGGGGCCCCGCCGATTTAGGGGCCCCGTAGATCGCCATTCTATAGTATGCCGTATGGACAGAGTACTAGCGACAAGGGCCCCCGGAAGGATGGCCGTTGGGGCCCCGAGGTGAGCCCCGCCCCCTCCCCCCCCCCCCCCCCCCCCCCGTAAGCAAACATGATCGGAGGGGCCTCCGACGGCATTTCATATTTACTATTAATCTCCCAACAGCTAGTTTAGTGCCGCCACCCCGCCCCAACAACATTTACCATTTACAGGGGGCCTCAACTCGTCTTTCCGCCTAGGGCTCCCGATACCCTTGATCCGCCACTGATCTTATCGAGTAATAGTCAGCACACTAACACGCTCAAGGCATCTATAAATTAAATTAGTGACATAGTCCTAATCAACGTATCTCGCATAAATAAACGCCAAAAATAAAATCAAAAGTTATGTTATTTTGATAATGACAGCAAAAAATAATAATTCTCGAGGGTTTCGAGGATTATATAGACATATTCAGCGAGTTGTAGATTCGTTCAGGCATATAATAGACTCTTTCAGCGAGATATAGAATTGTTCAGAAGTAGGCGTTGACATGTTCGGTTAGGTTATACTGTAGAGCTGTCATTTTCGTACCCCTTGGACTGCAGCTTACATCGTTCTCATCAGGAGGTAAACAAACGGTTTTTGAAAAAAATATGCTTGTTTTAACTAATTCATGTATTAAACAGCTTGAGGAATGATTATTAGCTACTTTTAGGGCTTTTAAGAATGAAAAATTGAACCCTGCGGCACAGTGTGTAAACAAAACAAATGACAGCACTACAGAATCGCTGAACATGTCAACGCCTACTTCCGAACAATTCTATATCTCGCTGAAAAAGTCTATTACAGGGTTTTCGAGGATTATATAGACATGTTCAGCGAGTTGTTGATTCTTTCGAGCATATACAGGGTTTTCGATGATATTATTGACATGTTCAGCGAGTTGTTGATTCGTTCGGGCATATAATTGACTCTTTCAGCGAGATATAGAATTGTTCGAAAGTAGGCGTTGACATGTTCGGTTATACTGTAGAGCTGTCACTTTCGTACTCCTTGGACTGCAACTTGCATCATCCTCATCAGGAGGTAAACAAACGGTTTTCCAAAAAATATGTTTGTTTCAACTAATTATTGTGTTAAACAGCTTGGGAAATGATTGTTTGCTACGTTTAGGACATTTAAGAATAAAAAATTAAACGCTGCGGCACAGCGTATAAACAAAACAAAAGACAGCACTACAGAATCGCTGAACATGTCAACGCCTGCTTCCGTACAATTCAATATCTCGCTGAAAGAGTCAATTATATGCTCGAACGAATCAACAACTCGCTGAACATGTCTATATAATCCTCGAAAACCTTGTATATGCCTGAACGAATCTACAACTCGCTGAACATGTCTATATAATCCTCGAAAACCCTGTAATGCGTAAATTATTCATCCATCATGTATATATAGGAGGGCTTAAGGTATTAAATGATTAAATATTGAAGATATTAAATCGAAGTCGACAAAATTCCCCATCAAACTGTTCCAATCACCAACACCACAACTACTGTTTTAACCACAACCCTCCCAAAGCATGAAGCGTCGTTTTTTCACGTCACCAGAATCTGAGATGAGCAAAAAGGAGAGAGAATAAGCGAAAGAAATGCCCACTGGCAAACGATGTGACCTACTTCCTCCACTTCCTCCAGAAACCACTTCCTCCCTGAGCTTCAGCGAAGGCAAAAGCATGATCAAATGACAGTGTTGACCGTTTTGGGACGCGTTTGTTAGCTTAGCGTCTTGTCTGTTTTATGGAGTTTTTTTTTTGTGCGTTCGCCCTCCTACGAACAACGCGAGAATGGAGAATAGAAGACAAACAAGAATGGCAGGGATAAAACGAAAAGGGTTGGGCATCGTGTGCAGCGAAACCGGAATCCAACATGCCACCATCGAAATGGGGTTTGTGCGAAGCAAGAAGAGAATAATGATTAATAATGATCTGTCTTTTGTTCATGCTAGAGCAACGATGTTGTGAGTCAGCGTGGTAATGGTGGATTTAATCAACCAACAAAATGAAATCCAAATATATCGATAGTTTTGAAAGCGTTCCAGTATTTTATGGAAGTATTTTAATCAAAAAGAAGGGAGTTTTCTTGCAAACGGTGTTGGGTTTACCAATACTCGTGGCATTAAAAGCATTCGACGAATTCTTGTATTGTCCATGTCCATTTCCAAATATGGACTATAATTTCGTGTCAATATTTCAAAAGATTCGACCTAATGAAGCATATTTGATTGCTTTTTAATAGTATCATCTTTATTAGCTTAACATCACCATTAAACAAAAACCTTAAAATAATAATATCCCACAATATTTTGATGAGATTCATAGACAAACCGAAATTAACAAAACCGAATAAGACGGCATAAAATGTTCAGGCAATCTACGTGTAAGATAACAAGCTTATGCGTACGGCAAGAACTATGTCGCAACCGTTCGAAAATATTGTTGTACGGGTTGCAAAATGTTTCCTTTATTCCGGGCCAGTTGCTTGGAAAATAAGATCGATAGTTTTGCTTTGTCGTTTGATGTGCTCGTTGGTCAAACCGAATCCCGCAGTCAATTCGCATTTCTGCATGTGTTTAGCCCATCCATATGGCGGGCTTTGGTTTAAATTTCTGGTCAAAATTGGGAAAATTATTCAAAACAATTTTTCGGTTGCTTCAAATGACAGGCTTTGTGCGGTCGGTGGTGCCCGAAACGCGGATAAACGATGCGAACACTTTTTCGCGTAAAGATGTCAGGTTTTTTTATTTCGGTATTTTAGAATGTTCGGTGTATGTACCTAGGCTTTCATGCGTGTTGTGTAACAATAGCATTGTCGCTTGAGCTTATTAATCCCAAATGAAAATAATATTACCGAACGATGAGCTCTTATTCTGAACCCATGCTTGATTTTACCGACAGTTAAAATTGTCAATTTTCCTGCTAAAATAGCTCACTCTGGTACTATCACCAACTAGCAAAAATAAGCAGTCACTACTTCCATCGCTTAATTTAACATCAGAACCATAGCAGCATTTATCGAGCAATAAATCATTAACTGCCTCACAAACGCAAAAGATCATTCGAAACGGTCACTAAAATAAACGATACCTCTGAAGCTAACATGGAACCTCGGTTTTAAACATGTGTCTATGTTCACTTACTATGCACAACATAATTTTTAAAGAGAATTTAACCTTCACTTTCTTTTACAAAAATATAATAAAAAAATGTAAAATAAATATTTCACCGTTTGTGGATGTTTAAAATAAAAGTGTGTTTAAATAATTATTGTATTTACCGCACAATTCGTAACAGCTTGTTTGAAAATATTCTAAAACACCGAGCCGGAAGGATGGATGGATTCAACAGGATCAGAATTTTAATCTTTAAACACTTTTTTATTCACTAGACGACTTAAACCGCTTAGTTTAATGTGAACACTGCACTTTGCTGAAAATGATCACCACAACTCAGTAAAAACAATTGGAAGCATTTAGTCGAAGTAAATCAATCCCGCTTCTATGAAGAATTTAGCTGTTGGAACTAGCGGTCTCTTCACTATAGGCGACCTCTTATTGCAATGATCTCTTATTGCAACCTTTTCGAGTCGCCTACTCTCATCGGCACATAAGCGGACGCTCGGAATAAGGGCTAACGTCGCAATAGGATGCGCAACACACAGTAATCGCTCCCGTAAGGCTTTGCGAAATGCTCTCCAAGCACAGGGTTTTCAGTATGTTCATTTGAAAATTTCTAGCTTACCTGTGTTTTTTTGTGTTTAACGATTTAAGTTTTTCCAGGAAAGCCACTTTTTGTCACTAATCAACGACACCTTTTTTAATGTTATTTTTGATGACCACAATTAAAGTAGATATTACCACAACTTTATCACAACCACTTGGTCAGAATACAGTGAATGGAACGAATTGTTTTTTGTTTTTTTTTTTTTCACTATGTCTTTATATTCACAGCACACAGATAACTAGATCACTTAGCGCTTGGAAAATATTTTTTCAAATGATTTTGGCACAGCGCCTCAAACGTACCCGAGTGGCTGCACGGCTGGGAAGGTTCTGTGGAGTTCTGTTCTGTGAATACCGCGAAGCGGCACGAATCGCTCTTGCTCTCTCCCAATCTCTCGCACACAACCACACGCAAGCACATGCGCGCGTGTGTGCGTGAGCAGACTTGCGGTGGATGCAAAAGCAGTACCACACCATATCACCGTATGCTTTCCATCTCGTCATTGCTCACGGACAGCAGCTCGTGCTGGTGCCGTCATAAGCGCGCGCGTTTAGCGGTGGGGAGTCACTCACCGCCACTCACTCTTGACTCTGTGCAGCAAAGCTGCGGTACGGTTGCAGTTATCGAGCAGAGCGCGAACGATCTGGATTTGGTGAAGTCAAGTGGGAAGCGTGTAATCGTGGTGTGTGTGTATGTTTCATTGCACGTGTGTGAAATTTGGAGAAAATCTCTGCACGGGCTCAAAGTGAAGGCTCTTTCTGGTGCAATCCGGTACCCGTCACTGCCAACACAATTGTTCAGGAGCTTTAGTTTAAGGTAAAGGAGCCGATACAGGGTTTGCGACACAACTTAACGCCCGCGGGACACCGGGTTTGCGGTCCAGCGTGACACAATGTCCTGCGCTTACGGGAATGTTGGCTTTCGATCCGCATGATTGCGGATGAGTCATGCCAAATGTGGCAGCAGGCTCACCACAAAACCCTGCAAACGCCAGCAGGAGCAGTGTAATGTGTAGTTTTGGCATTGCCTAAAATCACTGCGCAGCGCGAAGATAGTGCGCCGATAGTGTTGGTGACAATTTGCAGCCAACACAAACAGCATGCTTTCTCGCTCCGGCCGATTCGGCTTCTGCGATTGAACGAGGAAAGCAAGATGTTTTTTTTTTTTATCCTTGGGAATCTGTTCTATGCTCCTGTTGCGTGTATTTATGCATGTGTGTGTGTGTGAGAGAGATGTATGTAGCGTTGCGTGTGGCGATGAAATTCTTGCCAAATTCCAGAGCGGTGATGGTCAAGTTGTGATGTGGAGCAGGACAAGATTCGTCAACCGTATGCGCGTTGTGTGTTGGAGTTATTTACTGCGTTGTTGCGTTTTTACTGACGTCCCCCACCCCTCTCCACCTCCCATTCTTTTTTTACTTCCAGAACCAGTTACATCGTGCGCCCACTCGTCTAGGTAAGCCTTGTTTAAAGCTGGTTAATAATTACCTAATAAGTTGTTATCAATTTTCAAATTGTGGAAGTTTTTGGACCTCGCGGTTTTTTTTTCGCCTCTGACTCAATAACTGATTCGACCGTGTGAGACGCGGTCAGTGTTTTTGTACTCCGTTGTGCACCATTTGTCGCATAGGGCGAGGGAGGAAAAGCTACAAAATGATAATTAAATATTTCCTTGCACACTGTCTTGCCGGTGACGTATGCGCGCGAGCGTATGTGTTTTTTTTTTACCTGATTGGTTTTTCACACACTTGGGGACGCTGGGATTTATGCCCACCAAAAATATGCCCTTTTCCACGGAATAATTTCCCGGTGCCAACCTCGCGAGAGAAACAGTGCTGTGGCGCACACATTGTACCACACGTCATGTTACAATCGCTCCAGAAATTCGTCCATCTGTAGGCGTTGGCGTAGACGAATTTAATGGACAGAAAACTCTTCTCAGGAAAAAAAATGGACTCTCAAATTGTTACCAATTAAACAAACAATGCCGGCAGTCAGCTAGATTCGAGATTCGAAGCTGTACGCAGCCAATGGTACGGTTCGATCGCAGGGAAGCCGATCGTATGCCCACCTACACACGGGCGATACCTAGCTTACACCGAACGCTCCTCCAACCGGAACGCTCGCTGCGGGATTGATTGTTTCTCACCTGGACTTCTTGCCGGCATTATTATTTTTTTTTCGGACAGGTAACGCGTATATAGTAACTTCTAGGTATTTATTTCTCTACTTTGCCACAACCAACCGATGCCGCTCAAAGGCCTGCCTGTAGCACTAGTGGGCTTGGCTTACAGTTGGTTTTTTGGTTTGCTTAGAGAGCCCTTGAGCATTTGTGCTTCATTCGTCTCTTTTGGCTTAGAGTGACCTTTTGCTTACCATATATAGTAGGAGAGCCAGTTCTACGTATGGGGGCACGGTCCATTCGGGGGTTTTGAACCCACGAAGGATTTGATCCGGTTGATTTCTTTCGGATCCAGCAGCTCAATTCAATGATGGAATGTGGGGTGTCGAGTGCCTTGAAGCCCCTTGAAGTGTTGTAAGGAAATCTGTGCTCGACACTTCCCGACTACAGCCCACCCCGCGGCCACCTTGCCCGCTTAGCGATAAAAATTCCCCACACTGCCCGATGTGACCTGCCTTTAGTGACGGGGTGTAAAGTTTTATGACTTTCGTTCGTTCTTCGCTGTACGCTTTTGTATGGAGACTTTGGGCATAGGCTGAAGCAGAATCGACAACGGGTGTCACTTGAAACATCGGCACAGTTTGTGCTGTGCCTTGTTGCTGTTATTAGTTTCTCGATCGGCCGCCGGTTAGCTCGATTGCTTTGTAAGTACTTTTTTTATTATTCACTTCAGTCCTGAAAAAAAAACGGATGTGTGAGCTCTTATTCCCTTCCGCTCTACTTGGCGATAGAATCTCTATGACATCATGGCGTACGTTTGTGCGCATGTTTTTTTTTTTTTGTTTTGCTTATTTTGTTCGGCTATTTCTGAAACACATCTGCGCACTACCGCCAGACCCTCCCATCTAGCGAAGGGCGTGATGTCATGCGTATCACAGCGAAGCTAGGGTGCGTATCGGTGTGTGCGTGTGTTGACGGTTGTTACAAAATGGATCGTTTCAATTACGGTTTGTGCGCTGTGGATTGGAAATGTGAGAAGTAAAGTTTGCAGCGAACAGTGATGAAGCGAAGCAATGTAAATGATATTGTAGCAAGTTTTACTGCAATTATTCCAGTTCGGCACGACAACAACGGTAATTGTTCACAGCTTGGCCCGAACGCATACGGGAGGGAGGAGCTTCGTTTCATTAGATTATCTAAACATGCCTCAGTCATTGCGCCGAATTTGCTCGCAAGGTTTAATTAATTTGATTTAAAAAAGATGATTAACTAAAATATATTTTAAAGCTTTTTAAATAGCAACCAACAACTACATTTTTATTTGAAAGTGTATTTGAAACCGGCTGTGTATTAGAAAAAAAAACACATTGAACATTGCGTCTCGTTTCGACAGTAGTGCAAATGCAATGCGACAGAGTGCGAAAGCATATCGAATAGCCCGGTTCAAGTGACCGACATACCATCGTGAGATTGAGAAGTGAGAATGAGTTGGAGTGAGTTCGAACAATGTCAACCACCATTTTGAATAAAACAAAAAAGATAAGAATGAGTTGCTGTGACCGTGCAACCAGACATTCCGCCAAATGGTGTCGCGCCGTGAAGCGTGAAGAGCACATTTCGATGACATACGATGATGTTCGATAAAAAGCCCATAAACGGCATCGTACCATGACAGTTGGGTGCATACATTTAGGTGTGAAATGGTTCAGCAATGGTTCGTCGCGATTTGTCGTCCGACGTTGTCTGTCAAATCCCATATAAAATGTTGACAGGCCGTCCGATAAAACTGCATGCGAAAAAGCGTTGCCACCAACTTAGAGCATTTTGACATACAAAAAGCAAATACAAGAAAGGGAGCGTTTGACATTAAAAGAGGGCGATTGACGGCTAGCGAAGCGACCCCCAAAAAAGGTGCACGTACTACGTGTGAACAGTTTTTGTGGCAATTATTGTGCAAATAATTGTGAACAGTTTTTGTTGCAATTATAATGTTTCCTCTTTCTGCTTATTTGCATTGATATATGGATTAAAACACATTGTTACTTCAACAAATATTATTCCTATTTGCAGTTATTAATACGAAGACCGCATGCAAAGGAAGAAGGAGCAATGTATCATGTATGAACGTATATAAATATGTTGGGAGCGCAAATTTTGTAAAAAGATAACAAACAAAGCACAAGTTATGTTTCGAATGCATGGCATTACCGTTCATCATCCGTTTGAATAGCATGTTAAACACTATTTCAAAAGGTTTGAAACTGTTATATTCAGTCATAATCAAATAAATATTAAAGTGGCTAAAACAACCCCCTACTAACAAAATTATACGAAAATTAGTGATTTTTTGAAAAAAAAAAATCACGAGATTCGACTTTCTCGGAAATTCCAGATTCGCGGCATTTTGCGGCCTTTTGTGATCCTCATAAAACTATCATTTGAAAATCGTTTTGTTTCTTTTTTTCTGTTTGAAATGCATTATAGTACTTTTAATAAATTTTAAAATATCGAATCAAACAGTTTGAAACATTTCGTGAAAAAAAAAAAATAATTGCTTCAGCCGAAAAAAATCAATAGCTAAACCGATCAAACCTGAGATGAATCGGCGTTTGTTTACATATTTTTAGGCTAAAATAAGTTAAGCCCTTCAGGGGATCTTAGATCTTAACAGTTCATATATTGTTTAGCACTAACACATTTTTGCTCTTGGTTTATTGGTTTGGGTCTTCACGTGAAACTCCACGAACAATTTTTGTACAATTTGGCTCTTTCGATATCGAACTCCATGTAAAAAAGCTGGACAGAATCGTAAAACTGCTCAATACAGTATAACAGTATTAGATGTCCAGACATATTACATAGAGACAATTTCACGCCGTGAAGCGTGCAAAAATAGCCAAAATCCATATGGCTGAATCATTGGACGCCTAAATGTATGTAACCAACTGTCATACTGTGTGGTGCGATGACATTCGATGAAATGCCAAATTTTCACGCACCCACACATGGCGTAAACATATTTGCCGTGAAACTGATTGGTTTTGTATGGACCTGTCATCGAATATCATCAAATGTCATCGAATTTTGGCTAAACGCTTCACGGCACGACGCTATTTGCCGGAATGTCTGGTTGCACGGTCAGGCAGAAATCGTTCCCAGCGTGAACATCACACGCCGCGAAATTTTGAAATATTTCATGTTTGCAAAATTGCATGCAGTTTTGTGTGCAATGTGTCTCATAGGGTGCCTCGTACATACGTTGTTTTGAGAGAATCGACCTCGCTCAAATACTAGAATACCATAGATGGGTCAAAGTATATATTTTATCATAAATTATAACAGTTTTTTTTATTTATATATTTATATGTGTTGGTAAAACCGTGACAGTTATGCACTTCATGTTTTTTCAATGAGAATATTTGAAATTTGCCATGAATTTTATCGTTTATTGTCCGGAAAATGTGCTCTGATAACGGGTTTTTCAAATATCCTCCTCTGCACGCAATGTCATCTTTGTATTGAACTGTCAGTTGTAGTGATGGGTAGAGTTGGCAAAAATCCGGAGTCGACTCCGATCCGACTCCGATAAATTCGGAATCGACTCCGGAAGGTAGGTCCGCGCTGCAATATCCGGAGTCGTTCTGAGTCGCCCGGAGTCGCCCGGAGTTGAGATCGTCCGGAGTCTTTTGGAGTCGTTCGGAGTCGTTCGGAGTCTTTTGGAGTCGTTCGGAGTCGTCCGGAGTCGCCCGGAGTCGGAGTCGTCCGGAGTCGTCCGGAGTCGTCCGGAGTCGTCGGAGTCGTTCGGAGTCGTTCGAAGTCGGAGTCGTTCGGAGTCGCCCGGAGTCGGAATCGTTCGGAGTCGTTCGGAGTCTTTCGGAGTCGTTCGGAGTCGTTCGGAGTCGTTCGGAGTCTTTCGGAGTCGTCCGGAGTCGTCCGGAGTCTTTCTTAGTCGTTCGGCGTCGTTCGACTCCGGGCGGATCAAGTGGTTCAATTTTGCCGGAGTCGGAATCGAACTAACAATAGTCGGAGTCCGATCGGAGTCGTGGGTGCGCTCCATACAGCACATCACTAGTCAGTTGTCAACAGCACGGATAAACAGACAGCCGGATAAACGGCGTCTCACTGTTGGACGAACCAAAAGCAAACTACTATGTATAGTTAATATGGAAGCTTCATATAGAGGAAGTATGATAAAACATAGGTTGATTCATCCTTTCCCGCATAGAAATAGAATAGAGAATAGAGAATAAGAAGAAGAGAACAATTTTGCAACCACCTAGTGAACGGATGTTCAAACTACGGCCCGTGGCCCTTCGAGAATCTCCCATGAACACCCTTTTGTAATACATCGTTATAAAAAATTCAGAAACAAAATCCTTGGTTAACGATATCAATCAATGTGCAATGTGATTGGTAATAGAGGTGTTTATCTGTAAATATATCATCCAAGTAGAATTAAAAATTGATAAGTTCTATTATTAAAAATTGCCAAGATTCATCAGTTAAGGATCACCAACAAAGTGCAAGCGCGATATCGCTTCTTGCGATACCCTCTCTTTCTATGCCGCAAAAAATATTAGGGATATTTTTTGTAATGGATTTGAAAGTCCTTGATAGCAAATCAAAGGTCGACTGCAGTGAAGTCTGACACCCGAACATCAACAACTTCATGCAGGCCACCAGTTGCAGCTTGAATATCAGCTTCAGCGAAGCGTTCTCCGGCCCTCCAAACACTTGACAAGTATAAGTTTAGGCATAATGTTGATGCTATATTTCCAGAGCTTCGTTTGTTGTTGATGATATTCTAAAAACTTGTAGAATCACTTATGAAGCAAAGTTCAATCTTGGCGTAACTAGCGTAAACTCACCGGTTACATTTTTCACATTCACAGGCAGTTTACAGGGTTTTCCATTCCAATTAACAACTGTCCACAGTCAACTAGCAATCCTCGATTTGAAAAACACGATTGTCTACCACTTACAAACAAGTCAAGCCGTTTTTGGTACACTGTCCATTTCAATTTCACAATTGTCGTCTTCGAAAACACACGTCAGATGCGGCACGGGTTGTTTTGGTTTTGGCTGGAACGTGTATCACTTGAAGTTAGGAAAGCTGAGCAACATGGACATGTTAGGCAGTTTTATCTATATTTTAATTTTTAATACAATGCAAAAATTTGTACATTAATCAGTGCTTTTACTGGTAGCAAATGAAAAAAAATTACAACGTCCCAAAATAACTTAAAAACTGTAACGCTCCAATAATAACTAAAACCAAATGATAAAACTGCTTAGCATGTCCATATTGCTCAACTTTTTCATATTCTCATATTCAATCAAGACCTGTTTACAGCATGGTTCAATTCTTATACACAAGTGATACACGTTCCAGCCAAAACCAAAACAACCCGTGCCGCATCTGACGTGTGTTTTCGAAGACGACAATTGTGAAATTGAAATGGACAGTGTACCAAAAACGGCTTGACTTGTTTGTAAGTGGTAGACAATCGTGTTTTTCAAATCGAGGATTGCTAGTTGACTGTGGACAGTTGTTAATTGGAATGGAAAACCCTGTATAGGCATCTAGAGCGATTGAAACTGCTACAATCGCGTTACAGCATTTCGTTTCTTCAATCCAACAATTTTTAGATTATTATCGCACTTGTCTGTGTCCCAAATTATGTATATAAAAAGATATTCTTACTTATTATTAAAAAAAGATATTACGCAACGATATTCTTACAAATGGTCATATCCGTTTGCCTTTGTGTGATCGATTTTCACTAGATACGCTGCAATAAGAAAAGGCAGAAAACAACCAATTCACGGGTCACTATAATTGTTTATTCTAATACTTTGTTATGTTATGTAAAGACTGCTTCTGATCTAGTATTAGCTAAAAGTCGTTAATAGTACAAGCCACGGTTGGTTTTGTTTACGCAGTATAAAAAAAACTTAAGTAAAACTTTTTAAAACACACCGACAATAAATTATTTACAATAATCAAGCATAACGAGGTTAGACTTAAAAAAGGCACTAATGGTTTCGTCACTCGCACAACATACGCAGCCCGATGCTTCCACGCTACATTTTGCTAGCAATGTTTGTGGAACATTATGTTTTCCCATCGTTAAGTTTCTTGCAACACTGAACAACACCCATCGTCATTGGGGAATCGTTCAAACGCGATACAAACACACACACGCACCTGTTTGCTGTCCTTCTGATTAATCAGTAGTAATTTCGAACCTCGCACATGTTTCAATCTGCTTTGTTTGTATGCTGCCCTGTGCTTCACTAACGATTTAATCTCTTTTCAACTATTTTGTTATCTATTTGCTCTTTCCTTTCCTGTTTCCTGTTGGCTGTTTTTCTTTACTTCTTTTTTGGCAAACAGTTTACATGGCAGAATTAGTTTTTACCGTTAGTGGAATTAACACTGTCCGAACCGATATACTCGCATACACACAGCTGATACGATGTGCTCCGATTGTTCGTTTTTGCCGCGTACGATTAGTGAACACATGTCCGTATTGTCCGGATCCGCTTTGTCCGTCGGTTGAGATAAAAAAAAATCAATATTTTCAATGGCTAATGAGTAATTTTGAATGTTTGTGCATACAGCGCGCCAACCCACAGAGCGTAACGAATCAACTATAGCTGCACCAAACCGCGCAAAGTTTATGGGAAAGAAATTGAAAAAAAAAAAAAACATTTCAACAATGCCAATTAATCAGATTTAAGGCATTAGCCAAAAATAAAAAATAAAACCGGAACCGCCCCTACAGTTTGGCCTATGTTAGTATAACAATTCAATTTTGGCAGATTCGAATCGTAAGCAACGGCATGTGGTGGCACACGCTGGAAAAAATCGGTACGAAAATCCAGCTGAACCGCGCTCATCGGCTTATACGTTATAAAGATTGCCTGGATGGTGGCTGTGAGTCTTTTGCTCGATTGTTGACCACAGGCACCACGCTAAGTGCACTTGTTGGAAGGCGACTGAACATCAGCATTGGCACAGACACATACAGTCAATAATGTTGTTGAACCACACCACTCAACTGTGGAAAGGCAAGGCCCATGGCACTCTAATCTGACAAGCCTTGAAATTCTGGTTGTCTTGCTGGGTGGAGGGTGCAGTGAAAAATAGAAGTGCAATTGGTGCTAATTTTCAATTACATTAGTTTGAGTGTTGATTAACAAGAGAAGTTCTCTTCAATTGGACACATTTGTTTCCTCGCCTAATATCTGTTCTAAATATCTGTTGTTCCTTCCCTCTTTTTGTCTTTCGTATAAACGTACGTGGTTGAACACTCTGTTTAGCAACTCTCCCTTAGCATCAGCCAAAGCCCTAGCGAATGTTTCCTCCTAGGTAAAGAGATGTCTGATTGCTTGTGTGTGTGTGTGTGTGTGTGTGTGTTTTTTTTATGCAAGACTAGTATTGAGTGTTGCGGAAGGCATGTTCAGTTACACCCACATGATATTGCTTCTACTATTTTGTTTGTTATATAAATCTTGAAATCGTTTGTTTTTCACGAAACCCAACGAACCATCGCTGCTTCGTATGGAAAATATTGCTTTCAGTTGTTTCGATTCGATTTTGTTCCCCTGGCATTTTTCGTTTGTCTGTCGGTTGGCTACCACATTGGCCATTGGCTACTATTGGGTACTATTACTGTTAGGCGAATCCTAACGAGTAGTGGTCGAGAATTAAGCTGTTCGTATCGGTGCTGTCCGAATTTGGTTCTAGACGACAGGACGCTTGCTGATGCTTCAGTTTACCGCAAACGAGCAACGAGGATGGAGCCGATGCATATTCCGATGAAACGATTGGTGTCGTGGGGTGATGATTGGTGGTAGTGTTTAGTTTGTCAAACCTTGGACTGCTCATTTGCCGGCGTACGTTGGATTTTTGAACGTTGTTGTCGCTTGCTTGTAGATTGGATTTTCGCCCTAAAAATAGAAAGAGACGAGTGAGTTAATCGGTGGCGGTACATGGCGAAGCCTGACGAGTGATGGAAGGCTTTTTCTCTAATAACTAACTCTAATAACGAAACTCAAAAACAACTTTGTCCGTGTTACCAATTTGATTCAGAGCTAATTGGATTTTTTCGTGCTTTTAGTACAAGCGAATGGAAGGCTTTATCAATTTACTTTCGTTTTTTTTGTATTTTCTGGGCTTTACATGTTGACCTCATGTTTAAGTGGTTCCGTTTTATGAGTTTGAATCACCAATTTAAAGTACCAATGTTTCCTCGATTTTCTTATCTCTTTCTTTTTTCCGATGCATTGCCTTAGCAACACTCATTGCTTTTTCTAGCATTATCTAGAATTATCTTTGTATGAGATCGTATGTAATATCTCAGGAGTAATTGAAAAGATACTACCCGTGTACACAGTGCGGCAAAATGTCATAAGCATCACCACCGAAAACAATTAACATATCCGTGGTGGCTTGATGTTCATTGCTGATACTCGATGAAAGTGCGCCGTGACATGCCGAACGCGACATGCGAATGCTTGAGTTCAGCGCGATACTCTGACTGACAAGCTGAGCTTAATGCTGTCGCAAGCTGAATCATGACTTTTTCATGACGATTTTTCTCACAAATGGCGCGACCAAGTGACTGACCAAGAGTTGATTGCAACCGACCAAGAGTTGCGCTGACATGACATGACGTGACGCTGACATGATTTTGTTTCGGTCAGAATTTGTCATGAGTATGTCAGTGACATTTTGCGGAACTGATCACAGTAAACAAAAAGCCATGACAAAGTGACTGACCAAGGTTGCTAAAATGTCACCAAAAATGTATTGATTACAGCATTTTTTCGAGCATCACCTCTGATTATCACAATTAAGTACGTGACGCTGGCATGGATTTTGTTTAAGTCAGAATTGTGTATGACATTGACAGTGACATTTTGTAGCACTGCCCGTGTATAACGACCCCCTTCATCAGATGTTTGTCTCTTTCGACCTAAAAGGGGCTCGTTATACACGCCTAAAATATGGCATGTAAGACTAGTTGATGTTTTACGAATGTCCAAACAAAACCACGATTTTGCTTGATTTGCAATGCAAGCCCACTCAAACCGTTCGCTAAGCTAAAAACAAAAAAAAAAAAGACTCATACCGTGTCCCACTTTGCCATCATGCGCTCCTTCTCGAACCGCGCAAACTCGCGCCGGTCGTGAATGGACGTGAGCACCTTCCACAGCAGCAGCACCGCCATGCCGATCAGCACGACCACCGCGATGACGGCGAGCACAATGCCGAGCATGAACACCTTCGGCGGGCACTCGCGGTTCTCCTGCGCGGTCACCACCACCTTGTCCTGGTCGCTGTCGTTGTAGGAAAACTCGAACCGGCAGTCGTCCTCGTCGAAGAACGTGCACTTGTTGTCGTTGCGCTCCTCGTCGATCGTCACCTTCTCGACCGGTATCGGCACGAACAGCGTGCAGTTGGTGGCGCACTCGTTCGCCTCCGCCAGCGGTCCCGTCTTGTACTGCTGGCACTGCACGCAGTGCTTGAACTCGTTGCACCGGCCGGCACAGGTCGGGCACTTCTCGCAGTACCGCCCGGTGTACCGGCCGTCCTCCGTCACCGTGCACCGGCAGGTGCCGCACTCGCACGTCCCGTGGCCGGAGCAGAGCTCGCCCCCGCCCGGCGGCATGCACGTCTCGTTGCTCGCCCGGCAGTCGCAGGCCGGCCCGGTCCACCCCTCCCGGCACTCGCACTGGCCGCACACGCACCGGCCGTGGTCCGGGCCCGAGCAGAGCAGCCCGCCCGGCCGGTCGCACGAGAAGTTGTCGCACTCGCAGTACCGCCCGTCGATCAGCTCGTCCGGGTTCGGGCGCCGCTCGCACACGCACACACCGCACACGCACTGGCCCCGCCCGCTGCACTCCTCCGACGCGTTCGACATCCGGCACGCGTCCACCATGCCCGGCTCGAGCAGGCTCTCCATCGCGGAGCACTCGCACCGCTGGCCGTGGTACGTGCCGTCGCACTCGCAGATGCCGCACTTGTACGTGCCCGCGTTGCTGCACTCGTCCGCCCGCTCGCGGTACTCCGGATCGGACGGATGCTCGCACGGGCAGCTGCACAGCATCTCGATGTCGACCGTCAGGCTCTCGTTGATGCCGACCGGGTAGATCTGCAGCACCTGCTGCCAGTCGCGCGGATCGGTCGGGCATTTGAGCAGCGTAATGTGCGCCTCGAACGTGACCACGTCGCCCACCTTCAGCCCCTCGCACCGGTTCGTCTGCTGCAGGGCGCCGTTCGTGTTGCGGCAGCGCGAGTAGTACTTCACGTCGATCACGTTGTCCGTCCGGTTGTCCTTCATCTCGACCGAGGACGAAATTTTCTACAAACAAGACAAGGGGAAAAGGGACTTAATTCATTTGTGCACACACACACACACACACCTACACGCCCTCAAGCGGCTGCTACTTACGTTGTACTGGTCGCGCACCAGCGACACAATGTTGGACGAATCGTTCGACAGCTTGGCGGCGGACGAACCCTCCACCAGCCGGGACAGCTGCTCGTACACGGACAGCTCCTCCGCCGTCACGGCAAAGATCACGTTGATCGCGTTCTGCTTCACCTTCAGGTTGATCTGCGAAATGCTCGGGTAGTCCTGCGTGGTCGAGTGCGTGTACCGCCCGTTATGGTCCAGGTGGCACTCGCCGTCGTTCGGCGTGATCACGCCGCCGAGCTTGCCGTCGCCGGCATAGTGGAAGCCGGCGTCGGTCGAGAACAGCAGCAGTCGGCGGGCCTTCTCCCGCCAGCCGATCTGCTCCCGGCACACGATCGCTTGCATGATTGCGTCGAAGCCACCCTCCGGCGCGTCCAGATTGCCGGACACGTTCGCGCGCTGCACCTCTTGCTGGTGACGACGAAGATAAGACCAAACGTTAGCGCACCGGACGCGGCAAACAATTGCAGTTTGCAGTCCCCCTTACGGGACTGGTCCCACCCAATGTCTGTTGCCGCCTTCTCTGTCGGGGTTACTCCAAGCAAAAGGGATTCTCTACTATTTACAAACGATAGGCAAACTAATCCTGAATTTTAGGGGCAGTAGTCACGGTAGTGTTGGTGTGTTGGTGATGGTTTTGTTGTGCTAGTATTTGTTAGCGAATTTACAACAAGCAGCCAGTGGATGTTAGAATGTGAGGGGTGCTTTGTGTTAGATACTTTATACAACCATTTTGCATCCATCAACAATTAATAATCAAGCATTTACTGTGCAAGGGTTCATAATTCTAACAGGCAAGCATGGACTCGCAAGACACACGGACAGGCATAAGACACACACAAAGACAAAACTGATGCGCGGACAATGCATATTGGACCAAAACAACATTTAAAAAAAATCCAAACACGAGCACGACACAAAAGCACACAGGACATTCCCAAGGATTTTTGACATGGTTTTTCGTCCAAGATGTTGTGTTCCTTTTAAAGATATGTTTTAAGTATCAGATGCAGATCTTTCGATTTTTTTCTGGAATATTATATGAGTATCATTTTTTATTGAAATTTTATATTTAAAAAACAATGTGTTGTAACTATTCCTGGGAAGTTGTCAAACAAAACTATGGAATATTATTTTAAGAATTGTATAAATTAAGCCACAACAATGCCAAAAAACCTTGGAAAACCTTTTTGTATATAGTCTGTTTCAGAGTTGCGCGGTTAATGCGTTCCGGATATATCAGCGTAGGAACTCCGCGTAGGGCCAATATTAATTAATTAATTAATTAATTAATTAATTAATTAAATTAATATCGCTTTCATGATCATTAATGTGTAAAATCTGCAAATAAACTGCTCCAATAACTGTCAAATGTGGGAATCCGCGTAACTGAGAAACAGACTAGTATACGGCAAATGTTAACATGTTCATCCTGTGCTCCAATAGGGTAACATAAACAGATGACAAAAATGGATATTTTTTCACTTCACTGGTTTTCCTTTTCTCTTGCCCATCCATTTGCCGTCCAGCTTGGAGGAGGTGTCAGTTGCCTTGCTCACTTGAAGGTGATACGCTCCCCGCAGCCCGACGAGATTAGGAGATTAGCTCCACATGCTTGGTGCCCGGTGCTTGTTACGGATGCGGATCGTGGTGATATCACAGCATACTGTGCGGTGCTCCGTTGCCGATACTTCCCATCCATCCAAACCAACCAATATTACATTATTACTAGCGCTAAAAAGGTTCAGTTTTCAGCTGAGGTAAGCATGCGCCACTAGCACCCACCAATTCCTGGAGTGTTGAGATTTCTGCACCGTTCTGCCGGTGTAGAGTTTCAGGGACAGAGAGGACTGCTCACTCACAAAATCAAACCCAACCGGGAGATGGGACGCGGGTACGGAATACAAGTAACAGTAACAGAATACAGGACCGAAACTATCAAACGCACACAGAGCAACCAAAACCTGGGACAACCAGTACTATTCTAAGTTCAAAAACGTCACCCAAAACCGGGAGCAAACAACCAAACGGGAGAAGGCTGGGACCGGGTTGGAGTACAGTCAAAGTGTAGAATTTTGGGGAGGGGATGAGGGAGATGGATGGTATTCTCTGATATGTTTCTGTGGGATGTGGGGGCACGATTTGGAGCATTTTTTGGAGATTTCATTAGTAGAATACTTCTCACATTAAAATAAAAAAGCTGGAGTTACTCTTATGCGGGATACAAGGGGGCGAAGAGGAGAATTGGGTTGGTTACCAATCTCCTGGCACACACATGTCTTGCTTGTGAGGACCTAAGTGGCTCGGTTTATACTAGTATTGAGTAAATTTGATTCAGATTCATCAATCTGAATGAACCTGTGAAAAGATTCAATAAATCTGAATCTGGATTGAAAAAGATTCTAGAATCTTGAAAGCTTCATGAATATCGAAAGATTTATGAATTTCCAAAGATTTTTGAATCTCTAGGAATAATGAATCTCAAAAGATTCAAGAGTCTCTAAAGAATCACGAATCTCAAAAGATCCTTGAATCTCAAAAATATCATATATTTTGTTCATCTTCTTATTCGACTTCTTGGCATTACAACCTACGTGGTCATGCCGGCCTATACAGACAATCGATACGTCTTGGAATCACGCAACCGGATAGTCTGTTTTGCTACGGGGAGACGGTCCCCTGCGAGAATTAGTATTAGAATCACTGTACTATGAGGTCGCGCTAATTCAATATTTTGTAAATTCTACTAATTCTGTCTAATGATTCATGAATCCCTGGAGATTTATGAATCTTGATGTATTCATGAATCTTTGGAGATTCGTGATTTTTTTTATAGATTCATGAATCCTTTGGCTCTTGAAGGAATGTTATGTTATGAATGTTACAGGCTTATTCTATCATTGCTCGACGTTATATATATTATAATAATATATAATATATATTATTATAATATAATATTCAATATTCAATAAAATGATCAATATTCAATGAAAATATAATTCTATTTAATTAGACTACAATATATTATAACCTCTGATTATCAATAAGGAAATTCCTTATTTTTGGTACAAAGTTTCAATTTTGTGAGCGTATTTTAAATGGTCTGGTTTGTTAATTTAACAGCTTCGCGTTCTTGGTTTTCTCTACCAGACTACTAAAACGCCAAGCACATTTCAAAGAGCAATCAGGTCAACTTTCTCGACTCGAATCGAGTAAAAGAATAGAATAAGCTCCATAATTTATAACATACTTTCTTTTTTTTAGTAATCTACAGTTCAAGAAGCATTGCCACTTGTCTCTTTGCAACTCGGGTGGAAGTCGTGCCGGAAACCGGCGGTCGTACCGGAAAAAGGAAGTTGAGCTTAAGGGGGGGCAACGTTTTAAGAACTAGAACAGCACACCAGTGGTAAAGGGGACGGAAGAGGCGGGGAAGGGAGGAGGATGCTTGAGTGCTAGACCACCCTGCGCAAAACAGCAAACCACACGGGAGATGGACTCGCTGCGGGATTAGACAAAACGGGTGACGAGAAAGTGTTGGTGTGTGTCTGCGTGTTGGCAGCAAAGGATGTGAAAAGTCAGATGGGTAAAGCTTTCCGGGCCCTTTCCGGGAGTGGAAGAGGGGTGGGCGGGAAAGGAACTGTTGCGAATGATTTGCGTTTGGCGAGGTAAATGATGTTTAATTAAAGGCAAATCGATTATTAAAAAAAAAGACGGTGACGGTGTCTGGGAATGGTTCTGGCGCCAGCCTGTTCAGTAGCTAAGGAGGTATTACAATAAAAACAAGAAACCCCAAACAACAGCAGCAACAACACTTCGTTGGAAGCAACACTTACGGAGAACAGGTTGGCATCCGTGCTCAGCGGCATTAGGTTATGGTAGCCGTACGGTGCCACGCAACCGGGGCACGGCTCGCGCAAACTAGAGGAAAAGAAGATAACACGGGTAAGAGAAATGTGCGAGAGCGGTAGGGGAGGGTCACGATAGCAAGCGTCAGTGAAACAGTGCACCGTCCGTGGGAGGGGGAGGACTCGGAACGCGGCCAGGAAGAAAACAGCGCGGTGTCTGTGAGCCTGTGCTGTGGATGCGAGAGGGGACGCAGACTGGCGCTACGGCGACCCCTGCACCACGCGGCACAGCGCCATTACGCCTGCAAAACGATCGTTCACCCCGCTCGGGACTGCTGAACTGACTGATCCGTGATGATGGTGATGGTAATAGTGATATGGCGTATGATGTAGAAGTGCGCTAAAAATACCACATTTTGCACTATGTAGAACCCACGTGAATGAAGTGTGGTAAAACTGCCCGATATATTTCCCGATATCCTTACACCTTGTATGAGGGTTTACGAAACACAGTTCGTGGCATTTGCACAACAAAAACACCGATGAGAGCAGCCCGAAGTATGGTCGATGATAGAGCGTGCAGTCCAGTAAGCGTCACGACTGCTTCGGATGTTAACCGACAACCATTTCCGCCACATTTGTCGTTCCAGAGATTCGGTCAGATTCATCCAGTTTTTTTTTTTGGTTTGAGCTTATATTAGAATCTTTTTAGAACAGCGGTTGGCAATAGGTTAAGATCGAAATGTCGCTTGGATCGCAATTGGTTTTGTTTTGGGAGCTGTTTCTTTTTTCTCACTATCTTTAATGTTCTCCCCGATGAGTACTTGCCAACCCACCATCTACCAAGGCGGTCCAAGGATGCTGAATAGAGTGAAATGTAATGTAAATACCGAAATGTAGCAAGACACACACACACACAAAGAAGATGAAAAAAACATAAAACACAATTACACATACAACCTACGGCTTTGTTTCGCTCTATAGGACGTAGCAAAGCCTGCCAAAACATTAAAAAAAAAAAAACTACAACTAAGCTACTAAAACTAGATGGAACACACATAATAAATACCAAAAAAAAAAGACAAACAAATATACATACACACAACACACGCATTTACAAATATGGCTAAGATATTAAACAAACACGTAAATAGCCCACCAACAAACACTACGGCACCGTGTGCGAAGTGGCTGTACCACCAGCCCTGCATTTTCTTACCGGCTCTTCTCCGGCCGCCACTTCTGATACTGATTTTACCAGTTAAAACGGATTACAATCGCACACACACACACACACACACAACACACCACAGCATGAAACCAGGAAGTTGGCAAACAGCGACAAACAGTCCCTGTGCCCAGCCCAAGCAAAAGCAGAACGGCAGTCAAGCAACGTAAACAAACGCAGCTGTGGAGCGAGTTAATGCCACAGCCGGTAACCTTCGACCGTGCACGGGAATGCAATTTCTTGCTTGCGGCACAAAACACATTTGCTCAGCACGGATGTACGTGTGTAGGAGAGAGAGAGAGTCTTGTCTCTTCTTGTGCAGACCAAAAATACATAAAATTTAGATTATAAACAGAACTTTACGCTGCATGGGCGGTCGCTCTCTCTGCTGGCTAGACGCACGACGGCGCGTCCTGAGCCCTGAGCCACCCGTGCGGACGGAATCTGCACACGCACACGTGCGCACATTTAGCATTCCACAAACGACATCTTTGGTCGTTGTCGCGGTTCTTCTGCCTCCCCTCCTCGCTGGGGCCACACCAAAGCGAAATGAATCGGCGAAAAAGGCGGTCGCGGAAATGTTTATGTTTATGCTCGCTCGGTGGCTCCAGCAAGCACGCAAAACCCATTAGCCGAATGAAACTTTTTGCCCGGTGTCGGAAACTAGCTACATTTCCGGGCCTTTTTGGGGGTCGTCCCGTGCAGAGCGGCTACCGGGCCTGGGGAAGGAAGCAAAACAAACAGGAAATTGTCCTGTCGATGGTGTGTTGACACTCTGTGAAATGTATACGCAGCATTAGAGCGCGTTTTTTTTTTTGTAAATCGATTGTTTGAAGAGAACACATTCCAAGATTATATTTATAGAAAAAGGGACCTGAATTATAGAGAGAACCTGGTCTGGGCGAGATTTTTTGACGAACTCATCAAAAACAGTAAAATCCAAAATGTGGAGTCATGAGGCGCACTCGCCTCGTTTTGCTGCGGTTAGATCGATAGTTTAACGTTGGAAATCAACCAACGAAGAGAAATAGGCAAATGCTATAGGTGCTTTACATCTGAATAATTTAAATCAGCGGTCGGCAAACTATTGAGGTAGAGTTAAAATAAGAATAAATTAATTATTTATTTCACTACAAAATTTGGGGAACATGAAAATTGGGGTTTTTAAATTATTATTTCAACCGAACAAGGCTCAAATTTTTAAATTACAATCCTCAAAATTAATGAAAGATTCATCAGTTTAAAATGATTAAAAGTTCCAAACAATAAAGCAATAGCAATATCGCTGCTGGATTAGCCCCTCCTCCCATGCTGCAAACATTATTGGAGATTTAATCTGGGGATGTTAAAAGCCGGAAAATTATGGCTGACCAAATATCGAGACAAACGTACTTTTAGCAAACTATTCTAATGCTTTACGAGCAAGCAATACCATGTCAGATAAATTGATAACTGATACCTTTAAAACAAGCTGTTTAAAATCGTGTGCCCTTAAGAAACAACAGTGTATCGTAATCGTTGGACTCGTAAAAACAGCAAACCGTAACGGGTGTTTTTTTTTTTAAATATCAGTATCAATTTTCAAATGGAGATGAGCATTGTCATGTAGAAGCCACATTACTGTTACATATAGAAATTTTTAACCTCGAGTTTTCGACCATATTGATTTGTCCGTCAATAAATGCTACATTAATTAAAGTTGGAAGAGTTCGACAGTATGAAATGTCATACTTAAAAGATGTTCAGGTTTTTAAATACGAATAGGCTCTTCCTATCTTTCAAAACCCGGCATCTACTTTCGCGGGCCGGATTGAATGTTTTGACGGGCCGGACATTGTCGACCGCTGATTTAAATGATTTGAAATCTAATCAAGCCGGCGGCTTCGGATAAGCTGGACGAACTTCAATCATCCTACTTGAAACAATACAACAACAGCAACAAAACTCTATTTAGCGAGAGCTAATGATAAACAAAACAACGAATATCACAAGCGGCGTCATCACAACAACTATCACACTCGGCTACGCGTGGCGTCCACCCACCGGTAGTCCATAGTGCGATGTAGATGTGTTTGTGTGTATGTGCGTGTGTATGTGTGTGTATATATATATAACATACTAATTTACGATACGATTAACAACAATAAAATCTAGCCAAATTGTTTTAGGTGCTGGTTCGAAACTACTGACATCGATAGTAGGTAAACGTGTGAGCATATAAACCCCCCGACAACATTCAACGACTAGGCACCGCAACTAACGAAACAGAGTTTCGGCAGCTGCTGGCGGCGACTAATGCCCTCAGCATTGGAGAATGACAGAGAGAGAGAGAGAGAGAGAGAGTGAGAGAAAGAGACTTGGTGGTCGTCACTTACGGTGAACAGGTTGGAGTCCGAGCTAAGCGACATATGATGAAGGTAGCCGTACGGTGCATTGCATCCATCGCACGGATGTTCCAGCCTAAATACGCATGTTTTTTTGTTTTTTTTTTTGTGTTTGTACATAAGTATGTTGGCGATAAAGGCGGAAGAAGGGCACGCGTGGAAGGGAAAAGAGAGCAAGATATGATGATGAGTTTTTTTTGTGTGTGTTGTACCCGGGCACAGGCCGGGGGCGATAGGTAAAGGTGTACAGCTGGTGTTTCCTCTTGGCGTTGTTGAAGAACCGGTACAGCAGTGGCCTCTACATTCCCGGACAAGGTTCGCTTTACGACTGACTAAAGGAAGTGGAGGCGGGCGCACCAAACCACACGCATCATCGGTCCGGACAATTAATGGTGGGAATGAAATTTTCCACCAACAAACAGACAAAAATGCCATCAATGTACCTTCTTTTTGTACTGTCCGCGAGCCTTCCTCGCGCTCCATTCGAACGTTGCAAATTGGCTGAAAACGCTAAACTGTTCCACGAACACACACACACACTCACACACACACACATAGAAAGGAAGTTGTTAGATGGAACGGATCCCACTTACTTCTTCGGCACGGTCGAGACGTACGGCATCAGCACCTTGTCGACGAAGGAGCCGAAGCCGAGCTTGAAGTTGCTGGTAATCTTGCGCATCTCGGACGCGAGATCGGCCCCGAGCGTGGACAGGATCGTCTTGTCGTCCTCCATCGATTTGGACAGATCCATCAGGTAGTAGAGATCGACCGGATAGTCCTCGGCCTGCGCGTAGTTCACGTTGAACCGGAACGCTTCATCTGCAAAGCGGAAACAAATGCATCGGTAATGTCCATGTGTTGGCATCGCCCGGCCGCCTCATTGAACTTACTCAGCCGTAGCTTGAGGCTGACGCGCTGCGGCGATATCTGCACGATGCTGCCGGCGGCCGACTCCGACTCGTACGACGACTGCTGGAACGAGGACGAGGACGACGAGGAGGAGGAGGACTGGTAGTGGCTGGACGAGTAGTACGATTCCCGCTCGCTCTGGCCCTCCAGCACGCGGCGCGACGGTTTCGTCAGCTCGCGCCCCTGCACCAGCTGGAACGTGTTGCTCGGATCGACGGTGTACTCCTCCGGGCAGTACTTCTCAATCTGGCCGTGGCACCGCGGGTGCGTAAAGTTGGGCATCGTGCACCAGCGGCAGTTGGTCGTCTGGATGCACTGGCTGCACGTCGTCTTGCCCGGGCAGGTCGTGAGCTGATAGTTGGACAGCTGGCCGAAGGTCGTGTCGGCGACCAGCGCGACCAGCAGGAGCAGGGCGCCTGCGGCCATCGGGCCGGCTCTCGGTAGCATCTTTCGGTTGTGGCTCTTGGTGGGCCGAATCGAATATCCACTGCGCGGATTTGGTTGATTGTTCGTTTGATTGTGCTGTGCAGCAGCGCTTTGACTCGATTTTCACCAGCGCTCCCGTTCGGGTTGACTTTGCGCGACGAGTTGAATTGATTGAGATGAGATCGGTAGGTCGTCGTTGAGAGGCTCTCTACTGGCTATTGGTATTCTGCCATATCAAATTATGCCCAGATCTGCAGCCAAAACCGGAAATGAAACACAAGAAACAAACACTGGTAAGAAGGAGGTCGTATGGAATTCACTTGCAATGATTCTTAAAGTAGCGTAAACACTAAAACAAACGCACGAAAAGTAACACTACACCATCACCAGGTCCGTGTATAACTACATTAGACAACTACAGAGACTGCCGCGGTCCCTACAAAGGCTGAAAATAGAAACCCGAACCTACAAACACAAACTGCACTGCCCGCAAGGGATCAGTTATCAAAACTCAACTCAGCTCCGGTCGTTTATCACCTGTCCGAACATTGGGTGCGTCCAAAAAAAAAAAAAAAGAAACCACTTGCCACACCTTTTTGATTTTCTTATCGGCGCCCCAAGTCCCTGGCACGCAACTCCCAATCGCGGGCACACCTGCCGCACCCTCCCCCCAGACTCCTGCCAAAACTGCTCTGCGAGGTCGTCGGGGTCACCGAGTGCGGGGATCCAATTTTGAAATTGATTCCCGCGCGGCATGGAAGCCGCTGAGAGCCTGAGCACTCTGCCGACAGAGCGCTTTGCAGACATCTCCCCTCCAATATCTTTCACTTTAATTAGCTGCAGAGCAGCAGAAGGCACCCCGTTGGGGTGCCGAGCAGATGCAGTCAGAATAAGATCAAGATATCGAGAGAGTAAGGGTAGGATATTACGTTTGTAGAACCAATTATTTCAGAGCGTTGGGCGTTGTGGGAAGAGGAGCATTAGCGCAAAGGGTACAATTAATCAATCATGCAGCATATTATTAATATTAATAACAATTTTAAAAACACTTAACATCCTGCACATCAAGAAGATCCATTCCAATTTGCTGGGTCTACAGTAAGTTTCAACATGAGGTCAAAGAGCACTCGTTGCAATTTCCAGAGCGAATTCTTGGATGTAGTCGCGCGATGTCTCCCAGATATTCGCCAGACATTACCGAGGACATCGTTTCTTAAAATTCTGCAGCAATACCGATTGAGCTAAATGAATCAGCACGCACAGTCTGCAAGATCTGTCCACCCTCTCGAATCAAACCTTGGAAATGAATTTGTCACACTTCAAGCTGCCCCATCTGCAGCCGCTCAGTATTATCTCCCAAGACGCGCGCCAAGTGCGAGGTGTGCGTCATGTAGCAAACAAACCCACCACACAGCTATCAGTGTGTGTGTGTGTAGGCCCTCCACCACCATATTCACATTCGCCGAAATAGCCGATGACGAATATCTATTGGCCGGCGTGGTTCCGCGCGAAACGATGACGTAAGCGCACACCGGGAGCGTGAGGCGATGGCACCGTCACTTTCGCTACACTGTCTTGATGGTGGTGGTGCTGCTGCTGCTGCTGCGCGGGAGACGGTTATTAGTCAATGCCACTTCCGTTGTCTGGATTGCCAAATCCGGTTTGCACCTAGGAGTTGAAGTGCCGCCGTATGACTTCCCCCTTTTGCCTTTTGAGAGATTGCAAAAGCGGTTGAATGTTGAAAACGTTTCTTGAAAAGCCTTTTGGCGTACCGCAGCAACACGCTCCCGAGCGGCTCGACAAATCCACAACGTTTTGCATTCATTTACAGGGGTTTTCTGATGTTTTTTTTATTGGTTCCCGAAAATTTGTGGTTGCTTCCCGTATTATTTTTTGTGGGTTTGATTTTTTGGTCGTTTCAGTGTCTAAATCATACCAAATACACGGTTTCCAAGCCTGTTTCGAATGTATGATTTTCAACACTTCAAAGGGCTGCTGCCATCGTTTTTTTCACCGGAGTTTGAAGCCGGATCTCATCACCCGTTGACAGGTGTAGTGTTGAAAATCATGCTGAAGAAATTAAACATTATGATGAAAATGAAATATCAGAGTGATGTGGAATAAATTCTTGCACGCGTTGAATAACAATGTTTACATTCTATTTGGGGCAAGTGCGTCACTATATTTCATGGGCACGGAGCTGTCAAAAATGTAAACAATGTGGTGAGCGGGTTTTGCCCCGGAAAAATAAACCAGTAACTTCCGTATTACGGTACAGTTTGTTACCCAAAAAGGGTTCATTGCTGACTCAAAACATGTAGGACACTACACTAGTGTTATTCACGTAAAAAAACCAAATTATCCAAGAAGTTTGTTTATTTTATCCAGGTGACCGTTTTGCCCTATAGCCCAAAAAAAACAACGTCTCTATCAAAACGCTTCAAAAATAGTTTTGTTTGCACTTATTTCAACTGAAGCTCATTTATACGTTAGGAAATATATGTAATATGTCTATGAGATGTAAATCGGCTTTTGATAAGCATGTTTTAGTGAGTTATAACATGAAATATTTAAGTTGGCATACTTGTCCCAAAATCCGCTACGATGAGTAAAATCGCGAGACGATCCCAAACAATTATGGGAATAACCGACCAATAAATCGCAACAAACCCTGTACTCGCCTTCACCCACTTACGGCGGTGCACACCGAAACCCAAAACAACGACAAACAGCAACAACGATCGTAAAACCTCAAGGAGCTAAAAAAACGAAGAAGGGGAATGTTTTTTGCTGAGACATACAAGATCGGAAAGTAGGTCTTCCCTGGATTCGCGCTTGCGGTCACGTCACCTGTAACTTCTACGTGTGGCGTTGTGTTTGGGTGAAACTTTTTATCACTTCTCGATGCATATCACTTTGCGTTCACGAGGGCAAGAAATCTGGCGGCTGCACGGGATGCACTTGAGAAGCATGGAACGGTAATGATGCATGTCCCGTGGCCCCGGGTGGCTGTAGGCAGCAAAGCGTACGTGTCGACTTTCAATCTAGGTTAAGGATAAAGTCGCACTTTTTGTTGTTGTTTTGCTCGAAATCTTTCGGCCATTTGGAAAGGGCACCAAACACACCAAAGCGAACATATGCTTCGCGTATTTCTTCCACACGTGTTGTAATACCTTGCCGGGTGCTTGTTGCGGTGGCGTGTACTGCACTTCTGCACAGAGTTCACTTATTTACGATGGTCTGGATACTCCAGGTATGTTCGACACCGCACTGCAACACACTCTGGAACTGGTAATGTCGACCAGTGTGTGCCTTTGCTCACCAACGAACGACACCATATGGTGTGTGACGCTACTACTTCCTGCAGATGGTGGTGGTGGTATAGAGCCGCGCAAGCAGGATCCGTAGGCTGATCTGGCTGATTTTTTTTTATGGTTTCATCTCTACCACAAACAAATCAACCTTCCTCCATTAGTGCGCTGTTTGCCTTGCACTGCGGTTTTTGGATCCAGCGAACCTGTGCGCACAGCATACCGCATCAGGTTCCAATTAAAGTATGCGCAGCGCTGGCGCGCACTCACTTACGGCGACTCTGGCTGTCAGCAGAATTTGTTCGCTTCAAGACGCAGAAAACGACGGTTTGGCAGTTTCTTTGGCGTTCTGTTATGTTATGCTGTAGCCTGAATAAACTTCCAGACCGTGCATAGCCATCCAGCCAGCAGGCAAATGGTGACAACAAATTATATTTAAAAAAACTGGAAAGCAATCGTTTCTTCCGCCCACGACGACAATCATGACAGACCAAGTAAATGGAGCAATTTCCCTTAAATTCAAACCCAACACAAATATACGTGTATGTGTGTTTGTACAACATTATTTATGCTGCGCTAATAAAGTGGATAGGGCGGGTGCATATTTGTATTGCCGCAACAGCTTTTACATCGAGTCTGTGTGTGCGAGGTTGATCGAATTTTACGGAGTTTTTTTGCTTCATTAAGGTCGCTTTAGACCTTGCGTATACTTGAACGTTTTTTTTTGTAATATTTAATAAATATTAATCGGAAGATGAGCTATATCGTACACCAACACAAAGAAAATTCAATTCCCCAACTATTCAGACTATAAAACATGCTAAAATAATGAATTAAATGCATTTCCTTGTCATTCCCCGCTGACCATTATTTTTCACCACGAATAAAGCGTGAAATTCTGAGTGGAGCAAAATGTATGTCAAATTATTGAAGCGATTCAAGTTTACCGTTTCGATCGGGCGAAAAATTTGAAATTTTCCGTTTCACTTTCCGGAAAAATATTTCACCGTTAAAAATGACAACGGCCAAAAGCCACATGGTTAAACGGTGACTTTCTTAAATTATTCTTAAGCCAATCAATATAAACTGAATAATAATGTTTTAAACATGTGTTTCTAACACATAATATATAATAACATAATAAATTAATATTACTCATCTACCATTTATTGCATAATTTTACTGATACACTTTTGGATTATGTAAATAATAATTGAATGTAAACGAATTGAAATGATAACATCAGCATTTTTGGAACTACGCTACGGCATTAATGTGGTCATGGATTTTGGCTCACTGGACAAGTGAATTAGTAACGTTGGAATAAGTTGAACAGTATGCCATTGATGTTCGATCCGTGGGATAAACATAAAATAAAATAGCAGTATTCCAATACTGCCTGGACTGCCCTTGTGTAAGTGATCCTTTGCATTGCATATCAGTGCAATCAATGTATGCTTGCGTAGGTAACCCCGTAAATCACAAATAAGATCGGAAACATTTGTTTGCTCGTTATCGCATATTTGTGCAAGTATAGTTTATTGATGTGCGTGCCGTATGTTTGAATTCCAGTATTGTTTGTTTTTATTTGATTTAGCGCCGACAGAGCGAGTGAATTCGACAGATTTTTGTGTAAAAAATAAACTGTCAACATTGCACCAGGTGATATCACGTCCACGCTCACTGCAGCTGTAACCCGGGCTTTAGCTTGATTCTGCTTCTACGTTTCGGTTTCGCAACTTCGCCCCACTACACTGTGCCCTATTGCTGCCGACACGATCTATTATTAAACCTTATTTCGGTCTTGGGCACATACGAACGCACGCACGCACGCACACACACTGATGCACGGGGCACGCCATGTGCGTAGGTGCATTTTCATTCCGATGATGAATTTTTCATTCAATCGCGATGCCGAGAGCATCGGGGAACCAAATGCCCTCGCTCCCTCCTCTACCCCATTTTTTTCAGCACGCTTTAAATAGAATTTATTGCTAATATAATTTTTTTTTTAAAAGCATGATTGAAAAACATTGTTAACATGCTTAGCAATCATTATGGAATCGCTTTTTTCTTTTTTTGTTACAGTAAATGCGATTTATCTTTTAAGTGGAGTTTGCTTCTTGTACAGCGTCTCTTCTTCTTTTGATTGATTAAAAAAAAGATTGCAAAAACACACTTCTATCGCTTATCATAGTCGAACAGTATCGCTTCCCCCTCATACAGGAGTATATGTTTGTTATTCGAACTAGAATCTAGTTGGGTTGGGTAAATCTGATTCAGATTCGTGAATTTGAATGAATCTTTGAAATGATTCAATGGATCTGAATCTCGCTTGTTAAGATTCATGAATGTCAAAGATTCGTATAGCTTGAGCTTCGTCTTATCGCAACTAGAGGTGTCCCCCAGGAACCTCGGTAGCTTCTGAAAGTGAACGCTGGTCACAAAATATTTTTTTTTTTCGAACGTAAAACTGATTTCTCTGGAGGCATCTTTGAACAAGTAGAATGATCGTATGCAAGGAATATGCCTTAATATACTAGAATTTAACGGTTTCGTCATATACAAGCAATCGAACGATATAAAAATTCATCTCCTGAGTAGGTTTGGGGAGCTATATCGACAAAAGGGAAATTGCCATTGTTTTTTATTATTAAAAATCATTGAAGCTTTGCGCTGAAACGGCTTTTTGGAAAAGACAGTTTTTGCTTTTAACAGGCTTCATTCGTTCAGGAATGGCGTAAGATGAATTTGCCTTATTTCATTCATTTCATCATCGGAATAGCCTGCAAAGAGTCAAGTCCCAAAATTATGAGAACTCCCGAAATCTCCCGAGTAATGGTTAGTCAGTCATTCCATATTCCGTAATGAAAGCTGGAAGAGTACGACGGTATGAAATGGCCTGCTAAAAGATGTTTCAGTAATTTTTATACGCATATAGACTATTATTATATTATTCCCGTTATTATTTTTTTTTTTTCAAAATCTGCCAAATTAATTCGCAGGCCAGATTTAATGTTGCGGCAAGCCGGACTTTGCCAACGGCTGTTGTCGGACACGAAGTTAATTATTATTAATTATTAACATGACGATTTATCACGTAAGGCATTGTTTAAGGCAGCTGGTTTGACAATTATTACATGTTCGTTGTAACTATTATTTTTCTATTTATCTCATTCTGCTGTAACATTCCAATCAGTGGTGTCTGTCAAAGCTTTGTTAAAGTTCAAGTCTTTTAATTCAAAGAATGGTTTTGTAATGTGTTATGTACGCAAAACATACTAGATAACTCCATAAAATAATAATAATAACAGTTTATTACCAGAGACTTTGACCTGTTGGCGCCAGCTGTCTCTATTTTGCCTTCTTTGAAACTGTAAACCATGACAGCAAAAAGCGTTCAATATTAAATTCGTAATGGCAAAACAATAACTGCAATGTTGCATTGGTTATTTGTACTCCAACTGTGAAAACCATAAAGCCAGCCGCAATCAATCGGTCTTTCGAGCGGTGGAATTACCTTCGAGGCCTGGAATTGCCGTCGATGGCTGCAATAACAACAGGTCACACTATTAGCAATTTTAGCATATTAAGCGCTGTAAAGGCGAACTAATTGTGCGCCGCTAGCCCACCAAACGAAACCGCGGGAGATGATCCATCCTGTCCCTGAGATTACCCTTCCCGTAACACGGTTTGCTTTTGCTCTGGAGTGCAATAAAATTCCAGCAGTGTGGCGTGCGTGGGGCCAACGATACCTTGGAACCTTGGGCGAATGGCTGTAGCCGCGCGAGATGAAGCGATCGAGTTCGATTTTGGTTTGGCCTGCGCCACAGGCCCCGGCACAGGCGCCGACGCGTTTGACGACACACAAACACACAAAGCGAGGCAGTAAATCGGGTTACCGTCCGTATAATATGCTGGGGTAGGTTGCTTTACGGCCCCGCGCGTCTGTGTTTGTGTATCACTGTGTTTATATCTTCTGGCTCGAGTGGGATGATGCACAACGCCTGCAGCCGCTTAATCGCGGATGTCCCGGCCATACCACCAACACCATGCCGCGGTAGTCCACCCTCGGCCCAGAAGGTTGGCCCACGATTTGACTTGTTGTTCTCCATCTCCCTCGCTCACTATCTCGCTCTCTCGCTCTGTCTCTCTCGTTTCTGCTGTGGTGTACTTTATCTTTCTTGTTTACGGCACACCCGCCGCCCGGCCGCAAAAGCCTTTCGAGTGCGTGGACTCATTTGAATGTCCGCCACCCGGTGGGTAAGGGAACGATCGTTCGATCGAGAGAAAGAGAGAGAGAGAGAGAGAGAGAGAGAGAGAACTCTACTACGCTCGCGAGAGACGAAGCTAAAAGCTAAGCTGTGCACACGGCCGGGCAGGAAACGGGTGGGCGGAAAATCGAACCCATCCCCCCTACGCCAAACCGAACGAATGTTGGAGACGCACAGACAGATAGATAGCCAAACCATCTGTTTCGATTCTGGATGGAATTTCCCATTTTCCGCCAAGACCGAACCCCGGCAAAGGTACGGTGGACAGGGTGCGGAGTGCAAAAACCATTTTGGCCAATCATTTCACTCAAAAGCCACCATCTATAGTGGCCATTTGGGGTTTTTCCCTTTCCCCGGGACCTTGGGCCCGGCCCGTGTGCTTTGCCTATGCGCTCGATTGCTTTGGCTCTTCGAGGCTGCCCGGGAATAGCAAAACACAAAACTGCAGCTGCTGCCAGATGCTGCCCGCTGCACTCGACAGTCCACACAGTCTCTCTTTTGGTGTGCTGTTTTATTACTATTATTTTTTGTTGTTTGTCTAACTCCAACGAAACGCTGGAAAACTCATCATCTTCGCAAACGCGCGCACATGTTGTGCGGCAAACCCATTCTTCTGCGGCTCGGCTCTGCTCTCTCAGTCGTATCGTGTCTTGCAGAATCTTGTCCATTGCATGCACACACACACACACACACACACACACACACACACGTGTGCGGGAAAGCGTCCAGAGCGGCGGTCAACCGGCAGAAGAACCAGGCATTGATGGGTGAACATTTTGACTGCAGCCGATTTATGACCCACAATTTATGTGTTGCCATAAAACAGACGGACATGACGGATTCCCTTAATGCGGAACCGAACCAGACAGACAGCAAGAGAGAGTGTGTGTGTATGAGAGAGAGAGAGAGAATGAGAGAAGGAGAGGGCTAGCCCGACGGTACCGAGGTGAAACGGAGCAGTACATCCCCGGACCTGGACGATTTACATTTAGAAGTGCATGCGTCTGCTGAGAGTCTTTGTGTGCAGTTACCAGCATGACGAACACGCTGTGACCCTTCACCATGCGCCCTTTTAGTTCCTCTTTTTCTCTATCTCCCGCACTTCCCGGGACCGCCCTCGGGCCTGGCGTAAACCGACCGGCAGCGATCGAAGAAGCAGCGCGCGCCGCCGGCAAAGCTGTACTTGATAAGAAGCTGCTCGAAGGGAAGCTGGCTGAAGGCGTACGCGTGAGCGAATGCGTATCAAAGCACTCCCAAGATCGAGAGTAATAATGGGTAAAGTTGGCTAAAATCCGAAGTCAACTCCGATCCAACTTCCGATAAGTCCGGAACCGACTACGGAATGTAGGGCCGCCCAGCATTATCCGGAGTCGTTCAGATTCGTTTGGAGTCGTCCGTTATCATTCAAAGTAATCCGGAGTCATCCGAAATAATTCGGAGTCATCCTGAATCGTTCGGAGACGTCTGGAGTCAGAGTCGTCCGGAGTTGTCTGAAGTTGTTCGCAGTCGTTCGGAGTTACCCGGAGTCGTAATCGGACTAACAACAGTCGGAGTAATATCGGAGTCGTGGGTGTCTGTCGACTCCGTCCAACTCTGGATGCCTCTGACTCCGGGTGACTCCGGATGACTGCAGATTACTCCGGACGGCTCCGGATTACTCCGGACGACTCCGGATAACTCTGGACGACTCCAAACAACTCCGGATGACTCCGAACAACTCCGACTCCGACAACTCCGACTCCGGACGACTCCGACTATTGTACTCCGGCCAACTCTGGACGAGTCAGACTCTGGGAGACTCCAGATTACTCCGGACGACTTCAGATTACTCTGGACAACTCCAGAATACCCCGAATAACTCCGAACAACTCCGACTCGGACAACTACGACTCCGGAAGACACCGACTCCAGGCGAAACCAGTGGTTGTCGGGATCGTAATCGGACTTACAATATTCGGAGTCGTGGGTGTCTGTCGACTCCGACCAATTCCGGAAGAGTCGGATTCCGGGCGACTCTGAATTACTCCGGACGACTCTGAATTACTATGGACGACTCCAGATTACTCCAGACGACTCTGGACGCCTTCGAACAACTACGACCCGGACAACTACGACTCCGAGTGGAACTAGTGCCCAATTTGACCGAAGTCGGATCAGAGTAGTGGGGCGCTCTAGAGAGCACATCACTATTCGAGTGACGAACGGAAGTCCAGCTGGAGGGCTCGTTCGACCAATCGTTTCAAAATTTCAATCGGCTTTTTCAATCGCAATCCGTCTTCTGAACATGCTTTTCCGCGCAGCCACATGTTTTTCAATTGCAAATTGGGTTTTCGCGCTTCCATTCTCATCACCCTTTTCTGTTCCGCTCTTTTTGTGTTCCAGTGTCCCACAGAATTTTGCAGCATCGAGGCATCGCAGGCAGAATCTACGATACACCGCTACGCACGCACGCACGCTCTAGCTAACAGGACAGGAGAGATGGAGTCACAATCGGGGCAGAAGAAATTAGCAAGTCAGCGCTTGCGGGTGGTGTGCTACATCCAGCGGCTGCGCTGCATGATTGGCGCGGTGCAGTCCGGTACGCTGGGCAAAACGTTAACCGCCCGCACCGGGGCGCTGCGCGACCAGGCCTTCAAGGTAGCCACCACTGCCGAGCTGGACGACCTACAAGACCACATCTTCCAGCTGCAGCAGGAGGTGCTGACAATAATATCGAACCAGTACGAGACCGACCAGCCGATGCTGTGGGAGCAGCAGAAGTGAGCGAGAACGCAGGGGTAAGCATCCAAATGGTGCCACTTGGATCCGCTGTTTTGGGGGGCATTTATCACATACCAAATGTGTTTTTTTTTTAACTGCAGTTTCAGCTGAAAGTTTAGTAATTGTTTCAGTTGAAGTATATTTACTGAACCATTCAGTAAACTTGGATGCTGACCAACATGACAGTTCGTTTACTGAAATCACAGTAAAGCCATTCTGATGTTACTGATTGTTCAGTAACATTAATGTTTCATAGTGTTTGATAAAGTTTTAAACTGTATAATGCCGCTAGCCGAAATCTCATCTGACATTTTATCGCGGTGCATGCAAGCGCCTACACTAAATCAATATTTTTTGTTCATCACGAGGAAGTGGATATCGCGTGGTTTTGTTCTGATGTTCTGATTGGCGATTTGACAGAATGAATTGCTGCATTTTCAGTCATTTGTTTCACTGATAGCCAGTGAAGCGACGTCTTGCTGATTTTCAGTAAATTTTGCATTACCGAAATGCATGCAGTATTTTTTTTAAAATAGAAAATCAGCAAAAATTAAGCAAAACTGAAGTAAACTGAAGTAAACTTAGGAGCTATGCAGGAAGCTGGCAAACCGGGAACATCTTTCACTGTTCATTGTTGTAAGCGTGTGCAAATTGAGTGCATTGCGATGAGTCACTGCCCTGGTGTCTTTCTTACACGGATGCGGATTGCGTCTTCAAGACGCTCGGGGGTTATTTATGGTTTTTAGCCCACAACTACAGTTGAATGGTTTTGCGGTGCAGCGAGAAGCAATATTGGATTTAATTTCAATGGCACTCGCATTATTGCCGCACACCAGTTCATGTGGCTTTTTGTATGGAGAGTTTGACAGTACGGTTCCGCTAGACGAGCCCGGCACGTGTGGAGTCCCTGTTACATGGCAATATTTCAGCTTGGCTTAAATTTGTACTCAAAACATAAATTAGTCAATTAGCAGAAACGCTGTAAAACAAAACGCTTCCCATAGCTTTGATTGGATGGAAGGCTTTTAAAAGAAAAAAGGCGGTCTATGTTTGAATCCGGTATTGTAAATGTCCTTCATTCAGTTAATTATATCAAACCAAAGACAAATCGAGTTGTCTATCACGGATCATGTTAGAAAATCAGCATTTTTTGACACTTTTTCTCTAGCACTCACATAGTTAGCCCTTATAGCGGGCAAGCCCACGATGTGTGGAGGCCATGTCGAAAGAACATGTCGATACAGCCCGTGGTGTTTCAACGCAACGGAAGAAAACGAACGTATCTCGCGCACTGCACATCGCTTATCGCTTCCGCCTTATCAGCAAGTGCTGGCGCTGGTTTCTGCATTCAGCTTAAAACTGTCGCGCCTTAAAAGGTGCCTTAAGGTCTTTTTTCTGCAAAATGCATTTTTGTTGTTGCTCTTAATGGCACGTTCTTGCAGGGGTTCTCTCCATTCTGTACCTCGTGGAAGGGCAGATGTACTCAACACACACACTGACACGCCTAGTGGCGTCGTTTTATGGAAGCGCTGGGCGTAGGGGAACAGTCGCCGGCCCTTTTCCACCCTGTTAAGGTGCCACTCTCAAGGCCCTAAAATGGGCAAACCGCGCAACCCAACCGGGCCAGCGCCACCATATACGGGGATCCCTGGTGTGCTTGGGTGGATATATAAGGAAATCCCCGTGTTCTTCTGTCTCTCTTTCTCTCTCTCTCTCTAACAGATTCTTGAACCTGGCACCTGCAATGAAATGACAAAACTCCGGTTTCTTGCCAGTTTTTTTTTGTCGTTTTTGTTTGATCCGTTAGTTCCGTGGTAAGCGAGCTTCATATGAGAAAACCAGCAGTTTCTCAAATTAGGTTTGATTGAAGATGTATCTGCCCATGCTATATGGGAGATGGGGCGGGGGGGGATCGACGATCATTGAGAGTTCCCGGAAGTTGTTTTTCCTTTTTTCTTTTTTGCTTTTGCGATGCGCGCTCAGACAATTTAAGTTTCTGCACAAGAGATCACGCGGTTTCGTGATGAGTAATTTTTGTTCCTGCCCTGAAGAATTTTTACCTCCGATCGTTCATGATTTCTTCACTAGCACGCACGCACACACACACACACACACACACACACAGACAGAGGCACGCACACGTCGTTCGCTTTGCGCCACACCGACCTTGTGTGTGGACGGTGATTCTTAAACGGAAAAGATAAATATAAATCGTATGAGCTAGTGTGCGTACGTGGGTGTGTGTGTGTGTGTGTGTGTACGTTGTTTGTTTTATGCTTCCAACCCGCATGAATGGATGAGGGAGGAGGCGGGCGAGTTTCAAGAAGGTGCTCTCGACCGCTTTTTTTTTTGTTCCGTACGCCTCTTGTTTCGCAATCGCCAACGCAGAGGCGAACCCTGCCCGACAACTGACAATCGCAGTGTTCATTCACACGGCTGTTGTTTTAACATTAAAATACATTCTCCTTTCTCATTTCATCGCCCGTTTGTCACTTGTTTTTTTTTTCTTTACCAACTAAAATACACTTACACCGAACACACCAAACACAAATGCACATTCACGCACACAGACGCACATTCACACGCACATTCACACACACTCACAGACAGACCCCGATCACGAACGCACCACGTTACGGGATGGTCGGGCGTGCCGGGAAAAGCTTTAGGCAGGCTCACACAGCCGCGGTCTATCCGGGTTGACGGCTCGTACGCTTTTACCAGTGTCAGTCAACATCGGCGGCTGTGCTGGTGCCGCACCACGGTATAAATGTTCACTGTGCGCACTCTCACACACACAGCCAGTCAATGCACAACCAACTCCAAGGACTGCACGAGCGTGCGTATGTGTGTGTGGGTTTCTTGGTGGGCGGCGGATGAAAACCCGCAAAACAATTTCAAGCACAGCTTCATAGCACCAGCGAACCCGCAAAACAAATTCGAGTAGTCTGCGAGCTCGCACGAGGCCTCGCACTCCATACAACTTCATAGCCACAGCGCCCTCGCATTTAAGCAGCTTGTGAGGGCAAGCAGATTTTTCGTCCCTAGTTTTAACAGTTATAATTATAGCACCCCGAGGGCAGTTATAACAGTGCGATATATAGCTTACTAAATATCTGAATCTGGACATTTTACTTTAAAAAATATAGTGGAACCTCTCATAACGAGTACTCAAGTGGCACAAATCCACTAAACAGCCACTGAACGGGTTCTTAAATATTCAAGCTTTCTACCTAAACGGTATATACAAAGACTTCGTTTAGCAGACGGTGAACGACTCATTCATTCTAAAAATAGTAAAAAAAAGCTGGTGGCGCCATCTGTTGGTGGGATACACAACCAGTGGAGCGCTTCCTCGCTTTGAGAGTTTTCTCCTTCCCTCTGTACTGTTGTATGGTTTCACATTGACCATTGACATTCACTAGTTTTAGAATGCATCAGTCGTTTGCCATTTACTAAACGACTTCTTTTTATATTCCGTTTGGGTTGAGAGCTTGAGCTGTTTAGAGCCCGTTTAGTGGTCGTTTAGTGGATTTGTGGTACTTGGGCCATCTCATTGCTGCTGCACAAGTTAGATAAGTTAAATGCAGAAGGAATATTGAGTGAAGTGATAGTGATTTTTTACTGACCCTACCAGCATTAAACGGCTTTGAAGGCATTCAGAAGGCATTTAAGGCCTACCCAAGTGCCACAAATCCACTAAACGACCACTAAACGGCTTCTAAACGACTCAAGTTCTCTACCTAAACGGAATATAGAAAGACTTCGTTTAGCAGACGCCAAACGACTCATGCATTCTAAAAAGCTGGTGGCGCTATCTGTTGGTGGGATACCCCAACCAGTTGAGCTTCATCGCTTGGAGGAGAGCTTTCTCATTTCCTCTGTACTGTTGTATGGTTTCGCATTGAAGTTATGCATCGCTAGAACTAGAACGGCGATACGATTGTTTAAATACTAAACTCCAACGGAAACCACCAGCACTGAAGCAAGTGAGATTTGAGCAATGGTCATTGGTGTTGATACCCACGTATCTAACCACACGACCATTTATATAGATTTTTGCTCAGAAAGTTAGAAGGCTATATAGGTCATAATAAAATGCAACTTGTCGAAACACATTGCAAGAAAAGGATAGCAATATGATGATGAGTTGTAATACGCCATCTATTGATCAAACCAATGAAGCTGTGGAGCTTTCATTTTTTTTCTATGGATATTCAATTTTCCAGTCGTTTAAGCTTAATCTGTGGCGCTTGGGTAGTCGCCTTAGAAGGCGAATAAAGATTTCAACCGAAACTTTCACGGCTGTAACGGGTTCTCTTCGAAATCTTTCAACTTTTTGATTCAAGGAGAACAGATAGCTTGCCGCCATCTTAGCTTGTTTATGTACTGAATTTGCACCTGAACCAATGTAACTGCCAAATAGAGCAGTAATAACGCTTTTGGTTCCGAATCGAGAAAGCGTGTGTTCAAATCCAGATTTTTATGATCTTTTTTCTGCGTTTATTTCTTTTTAAATTAATTTTTTCTTACTATAATTACTTTAAACAAAATTTATGTGAAGCGAAATTAAAATAATACCTTTAAAAAAAAATAATTACACTATGTTCACCGTTCATTATCAGGATGGGAGAAATATGTATCTCATTTTTCCTTTTATTTTAGTTATCGAAATGAGTTTGATATATTATCACCTTTCAATGAGTTGGTCTTTAACAACCGAATAATGTAGACCATCTTAATAAAGTGAAATAGCTCAGAGCTTAACGCAAGAGAACATAACACGTAAATCGTGCTATCGAATCTCACGCTCATATCTGGGAACACTACAACAGTGCAGTGCTGAAGACGCTTGTAAGGTTTTCTTTTGACAGTTGCAATTTCAAATTTCAAATTAAAAGCGAAATTTTTCATTGACATATTTCAAAGGCATTTAATTACTGCTAAATGCACTGCTGATCGCCTTCAATTCGCCGGCGATTACAAGGCGATTAGAAGGCATTTAACGGAAATTTGCGGGTAGGGGAACTTTGT
Source organism: Anopheles merus (assembly GCF_017562075.2). NCBI lineage: Eukaryota > Metazoa > Arthropoda > Insecta > Diptera > Culicidae > Anopheles > Anopheles merus. The sequence continues at coordinate 14,611,957 of NC_054081.1, read as the reverse complement.
GCAATTATGTGAAATTCAAGAGCTTTCAGAGTTTTAAAATTTACATGCACATAAAAACACAAATCGTGTTTTTTATTTCATTGATGACGCCTTGCTTGAAAATAAAACGCAAAGAAAAATAATCCCTGGCACCGTGGCATAAGGAAGCTGTTTAGGCGCTATTTGAAAGACCCATCTGGAACTTTGTTGCTGTTTATCTACTGCAAAAGGCAAATTCAAGCAGCGATCTTTAGCATGCCAAAATTAATTTCTTAAGCAATTTTGGCTATTTGGGTAATGGAGACTGAAAACGGTTGCAAAATACCGCGTATCTTGAATTTACACGTAAATCGAAACTCTTGATTTCCAGCTAAAGTATCACTAATTTTCGTATAATTTTGAACGACATTAATTATTTGATATAATTCTGACTGAATATAAAAGTTTTAAACCTATTGAATTGGTTTTTACCATTAGATCAGCATTAGATAGCGTATTATAAAACTCATCATTAGATTGATGTCCTTTTTTTTGCAATGTGTTTCGACAAGCTTCATCTAATTATGACCTATATAGTCTTCTAACTTTCCGAGTAAAAATCTATATGAATAGTCGTATGGTCAGATACATGGGTATCAACACCATCGACCATTACTCAAATCTCACTTGCTTCTGTACAAATGGTTCACATTGGAGTTTAGTATACTACACTACTATTGATTTCCACCAATAACCTAGTACAGGTATGTCTAAGGCTGCGCTCTGGCACCAATCGAACACGACATCCGACTCGAACAAGCCCATATAATCATATGGAGGTGCACTGTCAGACACAAACAAACAAACAAGACAAACATGTCAAATCCCATACATTTTTCATGTTCGATGTCGTGTTCGATTGGTGCTAGAGCGCCGGGTAACTGGCTACTCCAATCATCGCTACTTCGATTCCGGTCAAATCTGTTCCGACTGATTCGCTCGGTGCCATCCAGAGCCATTTGGAACCGTTGAAGACGTCGTTTATCGCACGGAGAGCACCGCAGCTATTCTGCAGTCAGAACTGGCTCCGAATCGTTTCCATCGATTTTGACGATCTCACCGCCTCCGACTGCCTAGTAGAGGCTTGAGTCGGGTCTGGATTGCTCCGAACAGTTCTACACGGCTCCGACCTTAGAATTTTACATCTTTAATGCCGATTGGAGCCAGCAGTTGGCAGATCATACGTTGATAAAATATTAGTATCGAGACGCAAGAAACATTCGTCAATATAGCATACACTTGTGCAAGAATGTTGCGACCAAGAATTTTGCGACCAAGATTTATGCGACCAAGAATTTTACCAAGATCCTACCACCGTAAAAAAAAATCAGTTAATATCCAAAATGTATGACTCATTGAAAGCGTCTGTAGTCAAGTTGAAATTATTTGAATCCCACATTCTACGGACTCTACAGTACTACTACAGTACAGTACTCTAAGTACTTCTAATACGTTTCAAATGCACTTCTAACCTTCCCAAAAATCAAAAAAGATTTATATAAAAGATTAAAATAACCGAAATGAAGAAGCCTTTCATTATAAAGCTTCTGAATAGGTTGTTCTCAAAATAACACAAGTTTCAGTTATAAGAAATGCTTAATATACCCAGTGGCGGGTCAAGCCTCTCCGAGGCCCTAGGCGTTATGGTAGACGGGGCCCCTTCACCAAATCCATCGCGGGGGGGGGGGGGGGTTTGGTGTACGAATCATACACTGCAAATTGTATAAGTTTGCTGCAGTTACATGTTTTACTGAAAGCTATTAAGTAATACATGGTACTGAATATCAGTAAAACAAATTACTGAAAATGCAGCTATTTATTCTACCAAAACGACATGTCTGAGCTTCAAAGGAAAACATACTGCGAAGCCCACTTGCTCGTGATGAACAAAAATTTGATTTGGTAACCGCTTACAGACACCCCGATAAATTTTAGGTGCGTATTCGGCCAAATACCCATTATACCAAATCAACAAACTTCTTTCGACAAAATACAATTCACATCTGTATAAAACTTTATGAAACAGAGATGAACATAAGCAGAATGGACTGCCACCCGCGCATCAGTAAAAACCCCAATTTTAATACTTTTTTTCGCCAATTTTCAATCGATAGTAATGACTTAACAATCATCAATATCAGAAAGGCTTTGTGGTATGTTAAAATTTTGGGTACTGTGGATACTGTTTCGAAGCGGACTTTCGACACTTGATCGTCTAGGCCAGGGGTCTCCAAACTACGGCCCGCGGGCCGCATGCGGCCCTCGAGAGCCTATAATGCGGCCCGTGATGATGTTGTAAAGGATAATGTAAATATCATATATGTTTGACAGTTTCCATCATTTTTTTAAATTTTTACTAAACCAAGACAAGAATCAAGTTACTATAAAAGAAAAATGCAGAACTTTAAAATATTTATTAAGTATTTTCTTGTCAAAACAAGATTTAAACGTTCTCATTACCAAAAGTAACGCGTAAATGGCCCTCAACAACGATATTTACGAAGAAATGCGGCCCGCGAACTGAAAAGTTTGGAGACCCCTGGTCTAGGCGATCATAAAAACCTGTAGGACGTTGGAGTTTAGAGGGCTTACCTTGGGTAGGAGGACATAAGTAAACTCCTTAAATGAGAAGTCGATAGATGATGGATGGGCTTAGTCCTATCCTGACAATCCGAACAAATCTGACCTGCCATGATCGTTGTTGTTGGTTTTATCTATACTCAATAGAGGTTAAAGGTCGGAAAGTTATCGTTTTCGCTAAGCTAGTTACGTTTGTCTTTTATGGACAAGAACGATGGTTCTAAACGATATTTTCTTTCCTACTTTACAATTTCCAGCACGTGTTTCATAATACGGACGATTTGATTTAAAATCGTCATCGTGAGCATAACAAGAAAACAATATTTTGCTTTTACGTTGGTTTACCTTTACAATGAATACTGAAGTACCGTCTGTCTTCGAATTACGGCCACTTCATTTTCAATCGGTCAAAGCGATAACTTCTTGCACGCTGGAAAAACAATATTTTCATTCGAAAGTGACTGGAAATACCTTGTATTGCAGTATGTTTGTCTCAAGTAATCCACGGACCACAGGTTGGAGACCACTGCTTTAGATCAGCTGCTTTCTAAATGATCGAGCGGTGAGGGCCAGGAGAATGCATTTGTTTTACACATACTTTATTATATTATTACAGTTAATACACAAAATGATATGATATTTATGTTATTAAACAATGCGATTGGTTATTGGTTTTCTTACATTATTATATCATCCAAGCAAGTTTCAAATTCATTTTATTAAATTACAATAACCAAAATTGATTGTAAAGATTCTTCAATTAAGAGTCTGCAGCATAGTGTGCAAAAGTCATAAAAAGTTCAAAACAATAAAGCAAAATCGCAATATCGCTTCTTAACGTACCCTTCCTTCCATGTTTCAAATTGTTTTCTAGGATATTTCTGAAGATGGCACAAAATAGTTAACAACTGAAAAAATATCGAGACAAACGTACAATCGTTCAGTACTATTATGAGGCCACTGACAAGTAAGGCCAGGTCAGACGAATTGATAGTGCATTTCTTTAAAAAAAAGCTCCAAGAAAATCGTTGCATCCTTAAAAAGCAATAGAGTGTAACCATTGTTCTCGTAAAATCAACAGTTAGGTTTTTATGGAATTATTCGTTTCTATTTTCTAATTTCTCCTCAAATTTGACCATATTGATTGGTCCGACAATCCATGTTATGGTGATCAAATTTGGAATAGTTCAACGATATGAATTGTCATATTAAAATATGTTCAGTTAATTTTTAATGAATAGGATCTTCCTATCTTTCAAAATCGCGCAAATATTTTCTCGGGCCTGACTGCATATTGTGGTGGGCCGGACTTTGCCGATAGCTTAATTAGTTCAAATGTTACGCGATCATTCATATCGATATTTCTTTTCCGTCGACCCTTCCAAATTTGACCCAAACCCTTCAACAGCTTGCCTTTCCACCATCACTTCGTCCAGTCCACAATTTTAACTGGGGCCCCAAAGGTTAGCCGGGGCACGAGTTCTTAGTTTTTGCGTGATAACATACACACAGGCCAAATTAAAAAACGCACACATCGACATCGGAATCGATTCTTGAATGAAACCTAAACAGATAAAAAGAGCGTGCTTGGTGTCAGCCAATTTTTCTTTTTTTCTACGGCTACGAACCGTTGTGTTGAGATCGGTTTCGGAGCCTTTTAATGTCGTATGTGCATGTAGTTTGTGTGAGGCATCTCTTGTAACGGATTTCGCTTTACCCAACTCGCGCGTAGCGTTCAATGCATTTAATAAAACGCTTTGGGCCATCGATGATGAAATGATATTGTTTTGACCTCTGGGCATGTATCGCAGCGTTCTACGCTTCCAACTAAGGTGCACATGGTAAACAAAAATATTGCACATGTTAAAAAGGCAAATGTTTTCTGCTTCTGATAGTAAAATGCTTCTGATAAATAAAATAAATATGCCTCTGATAGGTCTGGTAGTAATAGTAAATCTGATTGTAAACATAACCCCCGGGGGAAAAATGGGGATATATTAGGTTGACAACATCAAATGGAAGGGGCCCCTCAATCGACCGAATCATCAACGGGGCCCCCAAATGGCCGAGGCAATGGAGATTGTTCTTCGTATTATGGCTGGATGTAGATGCATCTGTAACGGTTTTTGGTCTTGTTGTATTCGCACAATTGAAATAGTCGATAAAAACCATATATAAATGAACATGGTCCATAGGTTCCTTGAGTATTTTTATACCCTTCCCCCCTTCCTTCTAACTGAAACCTTTCCCATTTCCCCTTCTCTTCGGTCCACAAACTTGATGTGTTCGATTAGGGCCAAGAATGAAAATTTAGTTTTTGCATTAAAAGACACACACAATCCACTATCCCAGGCCAGGAATGTGAATACCATTTTTCGTGTGAAACAGCTGTCTGCTTTCGACACAAAATCGCAAAGCGGTAGCAGGGCCCCGTATACAAGAACAAGACGGTTCATCCCAGCCAAGAGTGCACACAATGACATCGATTTAACCATTTCTCGAATGAGACCTCAACCCACTGAAGGACCGTTGACCAAACGATCTTCCTAGACTTTTTAAAGCAACGCGAGCTTGGTGTCAATTTTTCCTGCGAATTTCTCCGGCTACGAGCCGGTGTATTGAAATTTTGTTTAGGGGCCTTTAAATTTTTGTCTGTGTATGATTTGTGATTGTGGCTGTTTCAACGGGTTTTCTTTGTGGTTAAACGCAGCGCTGTCCTGTGTTCCGTGCATTGGATTTTAGCAGCAAGTGTCTCCGCGTTTTTTTGGTGAGCTCGAGCACGGACCATCCACACCAAGACACCAAATAGACGGGGCCCCTTATTGATGGGGCCCCTAATAGACGGGGACCCTTATTGATGGGGCCTCCTTACCGACGGGGCCCTTACCGACGGGACCCCTTCATCGAAGAGTCCACATAATCGTTGAGGCCCCGTAAACCACCTTTGAGTTTTGGCTTCAGTATAGCTGTAACGGTTTTTTATTTTGTCTTCACGCAAAAAGTTGTATGTAAATACAACTATGTTCCTTTTTCGAGTTCATTTTTGGACATATGAATACCACCCCTTCCCGATTTCCCCTATTTGTCAGTTGACCACAAAAGTTGAGTAGGACCCCACATGAAAATTTAAGGTTTTTCGTTAAAAGCAGGCACGCTCCACGATCTCAGGCTTGAGATGTGAATACCATTTTTCGCGTGAAAACAGCTGTCTGTTTTCGGCACACATCTGCAAAACAAGTATAGGGGTCCCAGACAAGCGCAGGCACGTTTCATCCCAGCCAAATTGAAAAGCGCACACATCGATATCGATGGAATCGTTTCTCGAATGAAACCTCTACCCACTGGAGCATCGTTGCTTGCTTGATGTTAGTCAATTTTCCTGCTAATTTTACCGGCTACGAGTCGGTGTATTGATATTGTGTTTCGGGGTCTTTAAATTTTTGCTTGGGTGTGTTGTGTAACGGGTTTTCGGTGGTAGTTAAGCGCAGCGTGCTGTGCATTCCATTTTAGCAGCAAGTTGCTCTGCGTGGTTTTGGGTTTGGGTGCTCGTGCACAGGCCACCCACACCAGCAAAAATTAACGGTTTCTCGCTCTGTCCAATACTTTGCGACAACGATGATGAGGTATTGATTTGAGCTGTGCGCGCATGTCGCAGCGTTCTTCGCTTGCGACTGTGATGCAAGTATTGGCAGATTTCTTAGAACATTTAATGTGCTGCTTTGAGTAGTATGGGGCCCCGGTATTTCGGTTCGGGTCCTTGACAAAATACAGTGAGTGAAGCGATGGGAAAAATGCATTAATTAAAAATGAGTCTTTTTAAAATAGATGGTAAAAGTCCCATCCAGAGGGGGGGGGGGGGGTAGAATCGATACGAAGTCGAACATCCACAATGACGGGGCCCCTAGATCGCCGGGGCCCCTGGCGGCCGCCCAGTCCGCCCACCGTTTAACGCGCCACTGAATATACCACCGTCAAACCACCTGATCCTTGAGTGTAATCGAAAACTAATGTTCAAACACGATGAAATACGATTTTTTTCTCGACCTGTTGAAATATTGCAAGCCCTAAACCTAAACCAACTCAATCAACTGTTTTCTAAAGGGATTTTTATGTTTTCTTTTATTTATCCTAGGTGTTGCCTGCCCCCTGACCGTTCACGCCATAACCTCAAGCAGACTTTGTTTTTTCTTATGTTTAAGACGTATTTTCGTTCATTATTACTAATCAACTTTCGAGTGCCTTGATCTTGGACTGAGTATGACGCTACTTGCAGCATAGGAGGATATAAGAAGAAGAACATTCGCAGTGCAACTTCCAAAGGAGAATTTTTTGCATCTGCAATCATACAGCAGGAATTCAAAACATCGATTTGACAAGGATTTGGTAACCGAATAGAAACATTGTGAAAACATAAACTAAATAATATATAATGCTATAAGCATTTCAGTTATGAAAGTTGAGACCCGTGTTTTTTTTTGAGAATGTTACGATAACATATGTTTGCCAAATTGTAAGGACCAGAATAACCAACTCCAAGGAACATTTTAGGATGCATTTGCAAAGCAAAATTAAATCTAAATGACACCAGCTTAACATTAATTCAGCTTTGAGGGTAAATATACGCTATGCGCAGAATTAGGAAAGAAGAAGGAAAGGTTATATATCATTATTTTAAGAATGTGACAATCACTAGTATTCCTATATTGCTTAAGAAAGAAGGATTTGTTAAGAGAAGGAAGCACAATTTTATTTGTTGTATCAACATCAACATGACGTCGGTGTAACACAATGAAGTAAAGAATTTTGAAAATACTATTTACAAAAGTTATTAAATATACCAGTTATTAAACAAATATTATTGCATGGAAGCAGCTACACGTATTTTGCAATCCAAAATAACGACACAAGTCTTCCCAAAGAATACGAATTATCCCACGAGAAACAATTCGATTTGTTTCTAATAATAAACGAGAAAAAAAACACTGCAGAAACGTTTTTGGGCACATTTACGGAAACGGAACTGAACTTAACGTGATCTTTAAATGCACATTTTGAAATAAATAGCAAAAAACGAGTACAGAAAAAGACAAGAAAAATGTAAAAATAAATTTATAAATTTATAATTGTGCACGAAAAAAAAAGATCTAAAACCAAATACGTTCCTATATGAACTAAAAAATGGATAGAAAGAGATTAACATTTATGTTTTAGATCAATATACATTGCAACAGTGCAACATGACAATGACACGGCAAAATTATCGGCACAACCAATGACACTATTTCCAAAGGCATGAAAGGTAGACTGATTAAAAAAATATTCACAGTTTATTGCCACTGCTGCTTTTTGAAATCCAAAGAAAACTATCAAACCTTCAGATACGCAAAAACGACAACGAGTTTTCAAATATATATGTTTTTTTTCGCTAAAGTTTTCTTTTCCTTTTAACGCAACACAGAAACAAATAAATAACCATATTACAAAAAAAACACAGAAAACAAAAGCACTCGGCTTCCTAGTTATTTCCCGTTTAACGTTTACCCAGCACAAACAAAACTGCCCAACCGAACACGTGAGTACGCCGCCTTCCTTCCTATTCTTTCCTGTTCCAGCCACGAATGAGTACTTTGCTGTGCTTGCTTGTTTAAATCATCCCTTAGATTGAAGTTAATGTGTTACGGCAATGTCTGCTGATTCGAAACGATAAAATGGCCACTTTTCCGACGCCAATGCTATCGCGTTTCCTTTCCTTTTTGCTACAATTTCTACTCTCACAACAAGATCGTTGCATTTTTTGTTTTTTTTTTTACCCCCTACGTATTGGGTGCAATTACTCAGTTTTTTACTTCATTGTTGAAATTGTTTACAATTCATTTGATACAGTGTTTATTTTTTTTTTATCGTAATGGGCTCGAGAGGAATTCTGCATACACTGTTCTCCGATTATTAAGCTTATCAACGACCGCGTCGGGCGTCTTCCTTCTCTTGCCCGGCTCTGTTGCACTGGCTGATGAACGTTCCACCTTCGTCGATCAGGTGAGAGTATCGTATTGGTTTTGTTGCGTATTGCACAAAATAACCAACTCCCATTGGTTGCGCTTCTTTCCACTAGCTCTCATGCAATACTGGCCACAATCTAGGGCCGCTAGTAAGACGTAGTTTCTCAAACCATGCGCCTGGGAGTAATCTTAAGGGGTACTGCTTAATACTTAATCTTTCATTCGACCAAAACGGAACTTAATAAACTCGTTTCGAATGCATCACATGCTCGCGGTACCGTGTGACGCGCGTAGGGCGAGCGAACAGAGGGTATGGTCCGGGGATGCTCACGCCGCTCCGCCCGGGGTGGCCGGCCCGGCAGGCGTTTGGTCGCTCAGAAATGGAAATGTTTGCTCGAGCTGGACGCGCGTACTGCAGGACAGCACCTCCGGCAGGGTCGATACGAACAGCCCGTTCAAGTACACCTGTAGCCGCTGGCGCCGCTGCTCCACAAGATCGGCATTCTGATGTGAAACAACAAAAAAATAAAAAAAAACCAGTAAGAAAGAAAAATAGACACAATCTACTGATGGGAAAAATGAAGTTTTGATCGGAATCGATTCCGGCTAGCTCCAAATATTTGTGGAATCTATTCCGGATAGTAGGTCCGGAATCAGTTGAAGTATCAGCTCCGGAATTGAAATTATATCCGGAATCAGTTTCGGAATCGGATTCGGCTCCGAATTCGGCTACGGAATCAGAATCAGCTCCGGAATCGCTATTGGATCCGGATTCGGTTTTGGAATCAGAATCGGCTCCGGATTCGGAATCGGCTCCGAATTCCGACGCGGCTTCGAATTTGGAATTGGATCCGGAATCAGTTCCGGAATCGGATTCAGCTCCGTAATCGGAATCAGAATCGGCTCCGAAATCGGAATCGGCTCGAGAATCGAAATCGGCTCCGGCATCGACTACGGGATCGAAATTGGATTCCGTAATCGGCTCCGGAATCAGAATCACCTCCGAAACTAGAATCAGCTCCGGCATCAGAATCGGCTCCGAAATTGGAATCGAATCCAGAATCGTAATAGGCTCCGGATTCGGTTCCGGAATCAGAATCGGCTCCGGAATCGCAATTGGATCCGGAACCGGAATTGGATCCAGAATCGGTTCCGCAATCGGAATCGGCTCCATAATCGGAACCGGCTCCATAATCGGAATCGGCTCCATAATCGGAATCGGCTCCGTAATCGGAATCGGCTCCGTAATCGGAATCGGCTCCATAATCGGAATCGGCTCCATAATCGGAATCGGCTCCGTAATCGGAATCGGCTCCGTAATCGGAATCGGCTCCGTAATCGAAATCGGCTCCGTAATCGGAATCGACTCCGGAATCAGAATCGGCTCCAAAATTGCAATTGGCTCCGGATTCGGTTCCGGAATCAGAATCGGCTCCGGAATCGCAATTGGGTCCGGAACCGGAATTAGATCCAGAATCGGTTCCACAATAGGAATCGACTTCGTATTCGGAATCGGTTCCGTAATTGTAATTGGCTCCAGAACCGGAAATGGTTCTGGAATCGGCTTCGTAATCGGAATCTTCTCCGTAATCGGAATCGGTTCCGCATCCAGGACATTCGAACAAAAACCGTGGGATCATTTTGTCAGTTAGATGAAAAAGCATTCATCGTTTCATTGCAGCGAGCAATTAATCTTAAGTTGTGTTGCATGCAATGTGCTGGTTGCATTTTTGGTCAACTTTTTATAACGTTGGTAAAATTAAATCGAGCTCCATAGCAATCGCATTAACAATCAAAGGAGTCTGACCGTACGGCCAGACAGGGAGAACTATACAGCGACATGTACTTTTTTACGGCATATGGAGATTCTGGAGCTGATTTCAATTCCGAAGTCGATTCTGATTGCAGTTGTGTAATTGGAATTGGAATCGATTCCGGAAACGGATAGTTCCGATTCCGAGCCCCCACCACTAGACACAACGGTTAGGTGCGGGAAGAACCGGCAACACGCACGGCCCGCTCTCTTACCAGATTGCCAAACTTTTTCTTCGGCGGAAAGTCGAGCTTCTTGACCGTCGGGTACTGCTTCTGCAGGCGGCGATGCAACCGGTAGAACTCGTTGTAGCGCCGGTACACGCACCAGCTCTCGTTGCCCGCCGTCGAGCCGCTCACGCCGGACGGGGTTATGCGGATCTCGTACACGTGGTAGGGGCGGCGCGACCGTCCACCGTCCGCCGCCCGCTGTATCGCTTTCGGAATGCTGAAGCTGAAGAACGCCACCGACAGCCGGTTGGAGCGCGTGAGCGCACGCAGGCGGTAGTTTTCGCTGCAAACAAAATGGCACGGGTTAGTTGGGGTGAGATGTCATGCCAAGCTCGGCCGGAACACTTACAGACTCAGTGCGGCGACGCGCGACTCCAGCAGATGGCAGCGCTCCTCCAGCTCTTGATTTCTTCGCAGCAGCTTCTCGTAGGGCCGCCCGGAGGGTGCAGGGGTGGAGGGCAGTTCGGGCTCTGACCGCAGCACCGGCGCCGGCGATCCGGAACGGGTCCGGTGCCGGTACGCCACCTCCGAGCCCGTGTCCTCCTCCGTGCCCCGTCCCTCCCCGCTGAGCGAGCTGCCCGTGGTCGAGCGGGAGCTGGTGGTCGCACTGGCCGACGAGTAGTTGAGCATGCTGTCCTCCGCCACATCGACCGTCCCGGCCGGCGATGTACCGGCACCCGGGCCCGGCCCATCCGCTTCCCCCGCGCCCCAGCCACCGAGCGCTTCCGTCACCGTGTATGGCACTTCTTCCCGTGGCGCGGCACCACCCGCAGTAGCGTCCGTGCCTTCCAGCGGCGTCCGCCTGCTGCTGCTGCTGCTGCTGCTGGTGCTCGGTGGTGTTAGCTGGCGCGGCACCGCATCGTCCAATATTTCCCGCTGCACCGCATTCACCTTGCGCACCGGGCCGACGGGCCGGCGGGTGACGATGATCGGTTCCGGCTTCTGTTCCTGCCCGGCCAGCCCCGTGACGGGCCGGTTGAGCTCGCTCCGATCGATCACGATCGCGAACAGGACGGTGCCGAGGCCGGCGGCCACGTTCGGCAGCACCGATTGGCACTCGCCGTGCCGCAGCATCGCCCACGGTTCGTAGTGTGTGTTGAGCAGCTCGCCGTCGCCGAGCCACACGAGCACGTACCGCTCGAGCGCGCGCTCGTTGAGGAAGGCGCGCAGCAGGGCCCGGGCCCGGCCGCGCCGCGTCACCACCTGCTGCAGGGCGCAGAACCGTTCGCGCTCGTCCCGCGTCAGATGGTTCGAGGCAAAGTCCCAGAAGCAGGGTCGCTCGACCGCGGGTCGGCCGCCCTCCGGCGGCCCGAAGTACTCGAGGATGTTGAACGGCATCCAGGCGGCCGTGCGCAGCCCGTGCGACAGCACCCGCTCCCACACGTCGCACAGCGTGCCGATCAGCGGGTCGTCCTCGGTCGCGAGCTTCGCGTGGCCACCGTACTGCTGCTGGCACTGGCGCACCGTCGCGAGCAGCTCGTTCAGCAGGGCCTGCCGCTCGTGGTTGCGCTCGGGCTCCTGGTCCGTGCCCGCGGCGGCCCGGCTCCCCCCGACAATGCTCTCCAGCGTGGACGCGTTCAGCCCGAAGCTGCTCATGCCGACCATCGCACGGGTGGCAGCCGTCGGACGCGCCAGAAATGCCTAAAACAAAACCCCCCCCGAGGAGAAGTTAACGATAAAGAGTGACACCATTTGGAGTGGATGGTTGGGAAGGGGGTGGATGGTGGATTTCTCCAAGGACGTGTTTTGGTTCGCTCACCAAACAACTCACCCAACGCAGAGCACCAGCGTGGAGGGGTTTTGTTCTCGCTGCTGTTCTGCCAAATCGAAAACTCGTGCGCCAAGGCCCGCTGCGATTGACCAGCGATCGAATCCCTTTTGGGAGAAAATATCAAAACCTTGGGGTGGATTAGCGCATTTACGCCCTCTCGTTGCGTTGTTTTGGTGCTGTCGTTTCGCGCGATGAGTAAGCTTTGTTTACAATTTTGTTTTGCTTTCGCGACGGTCCGCGGCCAGCTGACAGCTGCCCTGCTAGTGTGCGTGAGCGCGCAAGCAGGACGGCAGCAACCGAACGTTTTTCAGTCAACCACACAACAGTGAACGCAGCTTATCGTTTCGGTGGGTGGAATGAAAAATCTCTTGCCTGAAACTTTTTACGGTCGGAATGAAAATGTGAACAATTGTTTCTTTTTAAGACATTTTTGTGCATTTGGCATATTTGTAAAGCTTGACTATATTTTACACAAAAACTTTTGTAACGCCTGGGTCTATGAACATGTTGCAGCAACATTTGTTCAATCCCAAGTGCCACAAATCCACTAAACGACCACTAAACGGCTTCTAAACGACTCAAGTTCTCTACCTAAACGGAATATAGAAAGACTTCGTTTAGCAGACGCCAAACGACTCATGCATTCTAAAAATAGCAAAAAGCTGGTGGCGCTATCTGTTGGTGGGATACCCCAACCAGTTGAGCTTCATCGCTTGGAGGAGAGCTTTCTCATTTCCTCTGTACTGTTGTATGGTTTCACATTGAAGTTATGCATCGCTAGAACTAGAACGGCGATACGATTGTTTAAATACTAAACTCCAACGGAAACCACCAGCACTGAAGCAAGTGAGATTTGAGCAATGGTCATTGGTGTTGATACCCACGTATCTAACCACACGACCATTTATATAGATTTTTGCTCAGAAAGTTAGAAGGCTATATAGGTCATAATAAAATGCAACTTGTCGAAACACATTGCAAGAAAAGGATAGCAATATAATGATGAGTTGTAATACGCCATCTATTGATCAAACCAATGAAGCTGTGGAGCTTTCATTTTTTTCTATGGATATTCAATTTTCCAGTCGTTTAAGCTTAATCTGTGGCGCTTGGGATGGCAACATTTATGGGTTTTCTTATTTATTTCAAAAACTATGCACAAATTTGCTCACAAAAACATTTCAAAATTAAGTTGAAATGATTTTTTATACGTTTTGGGGAGCAAACAAGTCCAAAAATGTTCCCGCAACATGAGTTTGACAGTTCGTCCAGCTTTCATTGTAATTTCTATGGATATTTGATTTTCTAGGATTTTAAGCGTAATCTGTGGCGCTTGGATACAACCTTCACTACGAAACCATACAACAGTACAGAGGAAAGCAGAAAGCTCTCAATGCGAAGAAAGCTCCACTGTGTGGCTATCCTAACAACAGACGTTTACCGTCTGCTAAACGCAGTCTTTTTAGGCCGAAAATACAACTGAAAAATGTATGGAAATGATAGTTCGGAAAAGTAACCATTGACAGTTTGTAAATGGGTGTAACAGCATGCGGAATTCCGCGACCACGAAATTCCGGTTCGTGTATTTTCTGCCTTTAAGGCTTCGGTCGGTCTCATGGTACAGTCGTCAACTCGTACGACTTAACAACATGCCCGTCATGGGTTCAAGCCCCAAATAGACCGTGCCGCCATACGTAGGACTGACTATCCTGCTATGGGGGGAAATCAATAAGTCACTGAAAGCCAACCCCACAAGTGTGTTGGCAGGCCTTGACCGGCATCGGTTGTTGAGCCAAAGAAGAAGAAGAAGGCTTGAACATTGAAACTCGTTTACACTACGTTTAGCGGTCGTTTAGTGGATTTGTGGCACTGGGAAAGACCTTTCACGAAAAAAAAAAGAAATAAAAACATCGATCCCATTTTTTTTCATCCTTTATTTTCAACTAACAATTGGTAGCACGTTTAAAATTCACCCCAAAATCAGTGCACTTTTTTTCATTACACATCAAACAAATCAAAAATATTCATGCAACTAGGTTGTAGCATGTTGTCCAAACGATACGGCAGCAATTGTTAGCGCAATATTGTCGTAATTCTATTTCGCGCTCCCATTCCATTTGTAATTGTCGGTGCGTAACGGTTTGGCTATCGTACGGTTTGAATTTATAACCACCAAACGTCACACAAGCTCGATGTGCTGGTGCAGCACGGTCAACTGTCACAACAATTCCGAAACGATCAAAACATCCCACCAGCGGTGTGAAGAACTTTCCAGCGCGAAAGGTAAATACAGTTGTGCCGCCTTAAAACACAAACTCGTCGGTAAATCAGAGCTCTTCATTTCTTCCAGTAGAAGATAGAAGCAGGAAACAACACAATCCTCCCTCCCGAATGATGAACACCGTTTTCCGGCCTTTCGTTGGTCGGTGGAGCCGGCTTATCAGCTGCACCACTCATCGGTTGCCTCCGGCCGTGCCGGGCCGCACCAGGATGCCACAGGAAGCGCTTGCCAGCGGGCTGCTACAGGCCAGCCCCACCCTGCACAGCCGTCAGTACAGTTCGATGAATCCGAATGATTTCATTGCCACCTCGCTGATCGATTCCGTCACGTTTGTGGCCGTCTGCTCGGACACGCTCGAATCGCTGGTTGACTACTTCGAGCAGATCATCGACGAAACGAGCACGCTCAAGAATCCGGACGTAACGTACGGGGTAAGAGTCAAGCGTTCGCTCCCGCGTCGCTGTTGCTCCTTTTTCTAACTCATTTTCCCCTTACGCCAGGACGGTGTGCTAACGGTTAGCTTCGGGGAGCCGCACGGCACGTACGTTATCAATCGCCAGCTACCGAACCGCCAGATCTGGCTCAGCTCGCCCACCAGCGGCCCGAAGCGGTACGACTTCATCCCGGACAAGCGCACCGTGAACGAGGGCTACTGGCTGTACCGGCACGACGGCGTGACGCTGCACGAGCTGCTCCAGCAGGAGATCAGTGCGATCGTTGGCCGGGAGCTGGAATTCTTCGCCCTGCCGCACAGCCAGCGACCGCAGGAACCGGCCCCGGATGGACGGGAGGGATGAACTGGATTATCGACCGGGGGAGGGGGTCGGGGACGCATGGAACACGCTGTGACACGCTGTGTTTATAGATTTAGTTTTTAGGACGGAAAAGGGCCCTCGAACGGGGAACTCCCTGAGGGAACTTCGTTGGCTCGATGTAGTACACACTCCGCTAGCAACCGTCGATGGTTCCCTTTGCCCGTTTGGGGGTTGCGCGATTAGCTGGATTGATGAATTGTGGGGGGGGGGGGGTCGCTACTGGGGACGGATAGCTAGAACGCTTAATAAAACAAAAATCGTGCGTCAACAGCGCATAGAACGTGGAGCTGAGTTTGTGATGCTTGATCAGTTGGAATTAAGTCTTTCAAAAAGGGTCGACTGGAACTATATGCTATGTTGTTGATCGTGGGAATTATTTTAGACTTAGAAAAGATGGTTGTTTGTTTTTGAAATAGATTCTTGGCAAAAGAAAATTGGGTTAAGCAACGATCAGCCCTCTACTTTAATTGGAGAAGCGTCATTTTTTGCTTCTGCTAGTCGCGGTTAACACGGCATGAGTCAAGTTACATGTTTTGTAGATGTGAATATCATAGCAATCAGCTGATGACATATAGTGAACTCTCTCTTATTTGAGACCTCTCCAATTTGAAAACCCCCATTTCTACATTTTTTACAGTCCCTTCATTTTCAATACATTTTTGTCCCTCTAATTGCAAAAATCTCTGAAACTCTACACCCCTTTTAATTGTGTATGGTAGTGATGAAATAAAGTTTTCGTCGGAACCGATTCCGGCAAGCTCCGAAGTTTTCTGCAATAAATTCCAGATAGTAGGTCCGGAATCGGTTTCCGGAATCGGCTCTAGAATCGGAATCGGCTCCGGAATTGGTTCCTGAATCGGCTCCGGAATCATAATCGGTTCCAGAATCGAAATCGGCTCCAAAATCGGAATCGGTTTCGGCATCTTGGGATCCAATGATGCTACGTATTCATAGCCGCGAAGAAACCAAATTTACTTTTAAACTATCCATTCTCATGGAGATTCGTGGACTGATTTCGCTTCTGAAACTTCTTATTTGAATTCAAGAACTGGTTCTCATTCCGGAGCTAATTTCAATTCTGGAGTCAATTCTATTCTGTTACTGGAACAAATTGGAATTCCCAGGTCGATTCCGAATCCGGCTCCGATTCTGATTCCGGAACCTATTCCGACTCCAGCAGCGGAATCGGCTCCGGAATTGATTCCGAACATCATCACTAGTGTATGATGTTGCCATGGTTATTGAATCATGTATACTCCAATCTGCGATGTTTCTTTCTAGTTTGTATGGACTTTTCATTCGCTTTCAGTCTATGTAATTTGAAAATCCCTCTTATATGACAGTACCATCGCCACTCAAATAAGAGAGAGTTGGACTGTATTTGCAGTTTTGATTGCAAATTTCGTTCTAGTGATGCAATAAAGAATTCCAATTTTGTGAAAGTAGTTTAAAGTCATTTCTGAGATTTTGGTCTGGCGATTTGACGCCTACTGGGATGTTTCGTCTGTTTGTCTCGATTGATTTTATCTGCGATGTACTTCTAAATCAGCAAGCATATTTCAAACGATGGAACGAACAGAATAATCCCCTATATTATTTTCTTGATGTTCAAAGCAGTGTTGGGATCCCATGTAATAGAAATAAACTTAAGTTAAGTTTAACTTACTTAAAAGCTGTATGGGAAAATATAGAGTAGAAAAAAACAATTGCCATCAAAAACCATAAACTACGCTACTCTTCACTTGCTCGAAAAAGAAAGTTCAAGAAATTCTCGTTTGCACTGCTTTATTTTCCATTCCATTTATTTATGTGTACTGATTTCACATGCTAATCCTTCCTTACACTTTCCTTCCCTATTAATTTTGTTTGTTTTTTTTTTTATATATTTGAAACGTGCATCTAATAGTTCTTGGTTTTACATTTCGTTTGTTTGTTCGAAATAGAAACAAAAGCGTTAAGAAACATTCCTTCAACTTAGTAACGGTTGGTGAGCGCGATCTTAAAGGTAGCCCGTGTCTTTCTCTCTCTCTCTCTCTCTCTCTCTCTCTCTCTCTCTCTCTCTCTCTCTCTCTCTCTCTCTCTCTCTCTCTCTCTCATTCTCTCTCTCTCTTTCTCACACACACACGATTATTATCCTTATCACTATCGGTATACAAATAGACAGCGCACGTGCCGGCGCGCTGACTCTTCGTGTGGAGTGTACACACGTGTCTTGAGAATGTATCTGAGTGTGGTAGGGTGAGGGTGTTTTTGTTTATCACTACTGCTAAACAGGTTGCCAGCAGGATGCCCTGTGATGTCCTCAGGGCTCGTGCAGGATCGGTAGCATTAATGCTCTGCTATTCTATTTTCGCTTTACTGCTTAATTCTGGCTTAATTAAATCTTGCATACACTCACGCACCACACACACAGACATACGCGCACGCGCGCCCAGCTGATTTGTTCATGCAATGTTTTATGCTTTTGCTTTATAATTCGCGACAGCCCTATTGCTAAATTGCTGCTCAAGGAAGTTGCTGCAGTTGGCTACTTTTTCGTTCGTTTTTCGTTCGGATGTTTCAAACATCTTGCTGAAGGGCGTCTTACTACTTGTATTGCTCTGTATTGTAGTTGCACACTCAAACGCTACGTTTTGTGGTTTTGTTTTTTTTCTTATTGTGTTGGAGAGGACATTTTTGGGGAAGGGGAGTTGGAGGATGCATCACGAAAAGCACAAAAGAAAATGTGGTAATAATAGTAATAATAATAATATTATTTTATTAAAATAATAATCATTGATGCAATCAGCAGAGCAGTTATATTGATAAGATATATTTTGTAATAAGCCATTACAACAGCCGTACCTTTAATCGTCTTCCATACAGTCGTCGGTTATTGTAAGGTAGAAAGTTATCGGTAGCGGGGATCGGTTGTATATAGTAGTAGTGGAAATGGGGGTAATACTGTAGCATGTCTGCTATACAAAATTATATAATCATAGAACCATCTGGAAACTATCACATTTCACATATCAAATAGTTAAAACTACACTCTAATAATTTCAAAATTAATTCCCAAACCAAGGTTTTCGTGAAATAAAGACAGATTGATATAGATAGTAAATGAAGTTGCACGTATATT
Source organism: Anopheles merus (assembly GCF_017562075.2). NCBI lineage: Eukaryota > Metazoa > Arthropoda > Insecta > Diptera > Culicidae > Anopheles > Anopheles merus. The sequence continues at coordinate 14,593,329 of NC_054081.1, read as the reverse complement.
AATGCATGAGGCTGGGAGTGTCCCCCTACCCAAGGTAAGGCTTCTCAGCTCCAACGATTGCAGTAAGTGAAATTTCTTACAAATTTCCAAGATCGCCTGCACGATCAAAAGTATCATAAAGCGAGAACATAAACAGTAAACAATTCTTCGTTTCGGTTTGAGTCTGTTTTGATCTGTGAAATGTGAAAACATTTGCGCAATGCATAATACAGGGTTTTCCAGGGGTTGTCATAGTTGTGGGCAGTGGTGCAAAATGTCACTGTCAATGTTATACAAAAATTCTGACTGAAACAAAATCCATGTTAGCGCCACGTAGTCAATTGTGAAAATCAAAGGTTATGCTTAAACTGTCGGTGTGCTCAATACATGCTTGGTGATTTTAGCAATCAACGGTTGGTCAGTCAATAAGCAATGATTTTTTTTTTGCTATGATCTATTCTGCAAAATGTCTCTAACATAGTCATTACAAATTCCGCCTGAAACAAAATCATGTCAGCGTCACGGTTTCTAGCTCTGTTTGACTGGACAGACAATCAAAGCTGACAGAGCGAGAAAGAATGCCCATTTTGTTGCTTGGAACCACACGCCAAGTATATTCCAAGAATGTCGTGAATATCACCGACACAAAATGTCACGACGAAGAGTTGGTTGCACACAATGACACCTGGCATGTGATGGTCGCACAAACTGTTTGAGTCTCAGCTCTGATAATTTCAGTTGTGTACGCTCCGCTTGTCAGTCAGAGTATCGCGTTGGACACTAACATTCGCATGTCGTGTTCAGCATGTCAGCGCACTTGCATTGAGTATCAGCAATGAGCATCAAGCTACGACGGATATTTTCATTGTTTTCGTTGGTGAATATCTCGTGATGGTCATGACATTTTGCAGCACTGGTTGTGGGATACTCCCTTTACTCTTTCTCATTGGAAGTGAATTTCATATGAAGAAAATTGGATTCTATGCCACCCTTTTTGGACAGGCTCATTAGAAATTCCTATTGGATTTGTTTGAATATTGGATGGAAACAAGGTTGGTATAGATTCCAATTCCCGTTACATTAACCCTGTCACTGGCAACCAAAAATACATCATATTGCAGGCAACCGGGCTACCCGGGTAGCCAGCGACTTTGGAGGCTTATAACTTTTGAATGCGTAATCCAATATTGGTACAATATTCTGATGAAAATTAAACAAACTAATGCAGTTTCTATAACTGTTCATAGATTGGTTCAACTCACTACCGTTTTTTAGTTATAGTTTTTCAAAGTTGACAGGATTTTTTTGAAAATAATTACAAAATGTGAAAAATATTTTTTTCAGTACTTTATAAAATTTTCACAGCAAAATGGCTCCAGAAGCTTTGAGAACTGTATGTTACACGTATTGTATAAATTTTTCAGAATTTTTCTATGAGCGATAAAAAAGATAAAGGAGTTTTGATTTGAATAAAAACCGTTACAATACAGTGGGCATAATAATTTTATAAAATGCACATCTGAGACAAATGCAAAAACTTGATAAAATGGTCTCTATTGGTAAGTTATGTTGATAATATATTGTGAAGACACTGAAATAAAACTATTAGTGTGAAGTTCACCATGCGGCAGATCTTGGAGAAGATGGCTGAATACAGACACGACACATACCATCTCTTCATTGACTTCAAAGCCGCATATGATAGCATAGCCAGGGTAAAACTTTATGACGCTATGAGCTCTTTTGGAATCCCGGCCAAACTGATAAGGCTAGTTAGAATGACTATGACCAACGTCACATGCCAGGTGAGGGTGGATGGAAAACTCTCAGGACCTTTTGCTACCACCAAGGGTCTGCGCCAGGGGGACGGGCTTGCTTGTCTCTTATTCAACCTGGCGCTAGAGAGGGCCATCCGTGACTCGAGGGTGGAGACTACGGGAACCATCTTCTATAAGTCAACCCAGATCCTGGCATACGCTGATGATATAGACATCATTGGTCTGCGGCTCTCCTATGTAGCAGAAGCCTACCAAGGGATCGAGCAGGCGGCAGAGAGCCTCGGATTGCAGATAAACGAGGCAAAGACCAAACTGATGGTGGCAACATCAGCGGGCCCACCAACAAATAATCAGAATCTACGTAGGCGTTACGTGCAGATAGGTGAACGCACTTTTGAAGTCGTCCCACAATTCACCTATCTTGGGTCAAAGGTCAGCAACGACAACAGCATGGAAGCTGAGTTGCGCGCAAGGATGCTGGCTGCCAACCGGTCATTCTACAGCCTGAAAAATCAGTTCACCTCAAAGAACCTGTCGCGACGGACGAAGCTGGGACTATACAGTACCTATATAATACCAGTACTCACATACGCCTCTGAGACATGGACACTGTCCAAATCTGACGAAACCCTCTTAGCCGCGTTCGAGAGGAAGATGCTCAGAAGGATACTTGGCCCCGTATGTGTGGAAGGACAATGGAGGAGCCGCTATAATGACGAGCTATACGAGATGTACGGCGACCTCACTGTCGTACAGCGTATAAAGCTCGCCAGGCTCCGGTGGGCTGGCCATGTTATACGCATGGAAACGGACGACCCAGCCCGTAAAGTCTTTTTAGGCCGTCCACAAGGACAGAGGAGGCGTGGTAGGCCCAAATTGAGGTGGCAAGATGGCGTGGAGGCGTCCGCCATTAAGGCCGGGATAACGGACTGGCAGACGAAGGCGCGAGACCGTGAGCGGTTTCGGACACTCCTGAGGCAGGCCAAGACCGCAAAGCGGTTGTAGTGCCGGATAAGTAAGTAAGTAAGTAAGTGTGAAGTTTATTTGATGTTGGTGTCTTTCTAACAGCAAGGGTCATAATGTAACGGTTTTAATTCAAATCAAAACTCATTTATCTTTTTTATGGCTCATAGAAAAATTCTGAAAAATTTATACAATACGTGTAACATACAGTTCTCAAAGCTTCTGGAGCCATTTTGCTGTGAAAATTTTGTAACGTACTGAAAAAAATATTTTTCACATTTTGTAATTATTTTCAAAAAAATCCTGCCAACTTTGAAAAGCTATAACTAAAAAACGGTAGCGAGTTGAACCAATCTATTCACAGTTATAGAAACTGCATTAGTTTGTTTAATTTTCATCAGAATATTGCATCAATATTGGATTACGCATTCAAAAGTTATAAGCTTCCAAAGTTGCTGGCTACCCGGGTAGCCCGGTTGCCTGGAATAGGGGTATTGAAAAATCTAATTCTAAAAAACCAGGTTAATTATACTCAACAAATTCTACGAAAAATTCCAGTGAAAGATGGCTGTGGATTACACACATATTCCAAATTTCAAGTCAATCGGATTCCTAGAATCAGAGAAATGAGCAATCAAAATCGATTTGGCTACCCGGGTAGCCGGTTGCCTGGAATAGGGTTAAGCTAATTTCAGCTAACAAGAAAGAGTCAATAAAGTGCTCAACAGCTATGAGAACTCCTAAAACCATGTAGTGCATGCGAAAAAAAATACTGCATTTCTATCTGCGTTAGCACGTGTGCAACCAAAACAAACTAGCAAACATTATGCGTTAGCGCCAGTGGGAGATTTATTTAAATGTTTAAATAATTAAATACATCGAAACCTGGATAAGAAAAAGTAACCCAATGATGTGGACAAAAATCTTAAAAATGTCAATGTTTTTTTGTTACCTGCGGTGTTTGGCAAAATGTTTGTATTTCAATATTTCTAACGCTTATTATCGTTTCATCGATCCAAACAAGCTCAAATTATTTTCCCAATAACATAGTTCGAGGATTATTTCAATACACAATTATTTTTTCTTTCCTAGCAGCCATTGGTTTAGAAATTTCTGCGTTGAATGGAGGGTTTAGCTCTCTCGTATCCAGGTATCCATGGGAATCTCCGTTATCATGTGCACAAATTACTGTATTTGCACACGTGTTCGTAATTTTTCGTGCATCGCCATACTGTTGCTTGGCTACGCTCGCTAGACTAAACGTTTCTCATATATGCTTTTGCAGTCTAAAGTGAACGCGATTTACCTTTGCTCTTTTTTAATGTTGGTTCCTCACCGTTGGAAAGAAAGATTTTTATTAAATAATTATGTTTCTGCATTAAACAATATCCACCATTTCCGCTCGGAAACGGAGTGAGAAATCTCATACATGACAAGCATGCACATACGGTACACGCCCAAATGATCGTAAACCGAACGGCTGATACAGCAGTGAAGGTTGCTACTATTCCCGGGTTGGAGGGTTGCGGCTGCAAACCAAATTTGGATGGGTTTAAACAATTTGACAAGCGACTACGGGCAAGTGATAGCTTAACCACCGAGTGCAAGCTGAACAAACACAAAATAAACTATTCAAAATGTAAAATAAAATATAAAACAAGCCCGAAAACATTACACATTTTTTGCATCAAATTTGACAACTGAAACGAGTGGATGCTCGTGTAAGGAGTTATGAATTTTGCTAAAATTTCGAATAACCGAATCGTGCGGAACACGTTCGATACCCGTGAGCAAGTATGTGATTGGCGGATGGGACTTTTTTTGATTAGAGAAGCAGCTTAAAATAACAGCCCCCGGAAGGGCGGGAAGATGGGGACCAGTGGGGGTAAGAGTTGAGAGGGTAGTATGGATTTATCGTCTAATTTTGTTCACGCTAATATAAGACACAGTCTATTTATGCTTTTTCCTTTGCTTTTAAAATCCTATGACTCTACTATACCCACTTTTCTTAATGCCGCGCTACTATGCTACTGGTTTTCTTCGCTCTGCCTTGTTTTCCCCAGTTACCATTCGTCTTCGTATGTACGTGCAATGCCGCATTTTGTTTCTTTTGTAATAATGATTAGATGTGTTGGCAGGGGGGCGGGTCTTCGTTCTCAGTTCACATTGAATTTGGCGAGTGGCGAATAAGCTTTCCAACCAAAAGCAAACAAAACTCCTGCAACCAAAACCCGGATGTGACCGTTGACGTTGGATTTGGTCGTATTTTTAAACACGCTTTCATACAACAGGTAGATTTGTTTATGGTTTTTTTTTCTGTTACTGTTGTTGTACGTATAGAAACAAACATTATACACAATTTTCGTGGTTTTTGGCGTCCCTCAGTGTTCCTGTCATCCAGTGCTATCGTATTGCTTATTATTTGTGGATCTGGTGCTAGTGGCAAAATCGTTCGCATTAACAGTTTTGGCGTTTTGTTTCGGGTTGAGAAAAGGAAACCGAATCTTAATCGGAAACCTATTAAACTAGCCAAAGGGATGCGTACAGGGATGTGCGCTGATTCCCCCCCCCCCCGTTTCAAGCAAAAGAAAACCAAAGCCTAGCTCTTTTTGCAAACACTACATTGGTCATCATCACACTGCCATTTCTGGTTGGGGTCGACCGCTCTGCTGTTGTTGCGGAGGGATGTAAAAGAAAAATACGCTTATTGCAAAACCCTACCAATTACCTTCAACCGAGCGCCACATTTGAGCACAAAGCGGGCAGAGCTTATGATGCGATTGCAATTGCGAGGCCCTTGTTTGCGCACTCGAGTTTTCTTTACTGGCAAATTGCGTCAAACTGCAAACCGTGGGCCAAAATATAAGTGGAATAGAATTATTTACAATATATATCCTTATCTAACACTATGTATCGGATAACTTTTATCCCGCTCTTCTGTCGCTCTCGCGCTCTCTTCCTTCCCACTCAAAGCTTTCCGCGCAATAATAATGCCTAAAACTGTACATGCCCCACAATCAGCATGGTAGACAAAAAAAAACCGGCAAACACTTTATCGTACTAGTACGAGCAAAACAAAAAAAAACGAAAAAGAACAAAAAAGAACAAAAAAACGGAAACATTCAAATATGCATGTGTGTATGCATTACATGGAGCATACCGATAGGGACAGAGAGTAAATTAAACATAAAATAAAAACTAAACACACAATAGAAACCACAAGTAAATGTTCAATTGAGAGTGGGTAGTGGGAAAGTGCGTGGAATAATTGCATTGAGCTACGGGTGCACATGGGAAAAAAACATAAGTCGTACTGTTAGACCTAATTCTAATTGCCAATTTCAAGCTGGAAACACGTGACCAAAATATGCGTCGCTCTGAGAAAAAAAAACCCCAATCAGGAAAATATAAACCGCTAAAAACCGTGGGTGCGTGCGTGCGTCCCCTGCCTCATATGATAATCTACCTTCCTCTTTCGATTGATTTCGTATGCCCTCGCTAAAGATGGTGACCCCATTCGCAACGTTCTTCTCGTTCTCTCTCTTTCTCGGTATCGACCTCTATTATCGTTTTTCGCTATTCGTTCGTTTGCGCTTCGCTATGACTATTTAGTCTAGTTTCGTGTGTTTCTACTTGTGTGTTTGTTTATGAGGAATATGTATGTGTGTGCTAGTACCGCTCGGTTTGGCTGTTCTTTCGTCTGAGCACCAAACGTTCAGTCCGAGTCAAGCGCGCGTGTTCGACACTAGAGAGGCGGGCGCAAAAGGGAGGTGACGCAGGGTTGTTTTTTGCTTTCCTTGCAGAGCACAGTCGAAGAACAGGATCCAGCCACTACGCGCTGGACACTACTACGACCGAAAGGGCGGCGGCGACGACCACGGCGACGCTGCCGACGGTTTCGCTAACGGTTGCGGATGAGCGGGTGGCAATGTCGGCGCGGCACGACTATTGATCCGGGGCCGGCTTTAGCTCCTTGATCTGCTTGATCAGGTAAGCCTTCTCGTCGTTGAACTGTTCGTCCTCCGAGCGGTCGGTGTGGAAGCGGGTCAGAAAGTCGACCAGCTTTTCCTGGTTGCGCAGCAGTATGTCCAAGATCGGTTTCGGTTTGTTCGGGTTCGCGACAAACACCTAGAAGGAAAGAAGAGGGGAGTATGAAAAAAAAAGCGCAAGCCATGACCACGGAAGCCGTCACTGAGGTCTCTTCCCCCTTTTTGTCTTTCTTTCGCCCTCTACTCACCTTGAACACGTGGAACGCCTCGAACTGGATGTTGCGCGACTTCTCCTTGAGCATGTTCATCATCAGCTTCAGGTTGTCCGGGTTGGAGATGTACTTCGTCATGACCTGCCAAATAGGGGAAAAGCTGTAAATCCGGCCCCGGAGTATAGGCGGGAAGACGAGGGCAACGGCCGAAGCAGCCCGAACCTTACCGTGAAGTTGTGCCGATCGAGCAGCAGCTCGCCGAGCAGCTTAAGGCTTTGCCGCCGCGTCACGTAGTTTTCCGAGTTGAGCAGATGCTCGTAGTGGTTGAACACCTTGTCGTAGTTCTGCTCGAGGAACTCCGCGCACAGGATCTTGTGGCGGGTGAGCAGCTCCTTGAAGGTGGAGAATGCATCGGACGCAATGTCGAACGTGGACACCTCGACGTAGCGGAAGAAGTTGAAGAACTCGTCCGAGTGCAGCATGATCTTGGCGAGCGCCTCGTAACGGGCGCACTCGCGCAGCATGGTACCGCAGTTCAGCGCGATCTCCTGATGCTCGTACCTGCAACGAATGGTCGCAGATGTTACAGAAGTAGACGTTTTAAATTGAAACAAGGAAGAAAAGAAATTCAACCTACCCGGCCATCAGCGTGAACAGAATTTCGGGCTTTGTGCAGATGTATTCCACCGTCGGCGAGCGGGTGCCGATCTGTCGTCTGAGCACATTGTTGAAGATCTGTGCCACGTCCTTCTTGCCCTCGAAGTCGATGCGGTTCAGGTTCTGAGCGGATGTAAACCCAAAAGGTTGCATTAGTTTACTAATTTTACGCGTGATGTTTGCTCGTGCGTACCTGTATCAGAAGCAGCAGCAGGTTGGTGCTGTACAGTTCGTGGGCCAGCTGGGATACGACGATTTCGGTTTGCGGTTCGGCATCGGACGTACCGTAGAGCATGTTTTTGATCAACACCTGGGTAAAACAAACAAAAGATACTAGGCATTAGTAGGTGCAGCAGCAAACAAAAGTGCAGCGCGCTCCAACATTCCACAGAACGCAGCGTTCCGCGTATCGGTTTGGATAAGTTTGATGAATGAATAGCTGCAGTTAAGGTCAAGTGAGGCTACCGCAGCACGGAAATAGAAGCTCCTTGCAATACTCATAGCGAAAATTCCGTGTCTATTTCATGTTCAAACGCTCGCTGAAATGATTCACCGCATAGCACAGCTGCGAACAAGCTGTGTTTTTCTGGAGCGAACATTCATGGGGTTTTGTTCTGTACGTACGGACATATGAGCTGGAACGTATTGTTTATACATAAGAGTTAGGATCGGCGGAGGAGATTGCACGAAAGAGAGTTCAGCAATAATACAAGCAATGCCATAATTAGAGTGCCATAATTTGGCGGCCATCAACGCGTTGGTTGGTGTGCGTGAGAGGGCAACGGATGAAAGGTGATCGCCCGAACAGCGGGAACCTTCTTCCACGAACGGCAACGGCAGCGATCGGACGCGCGCAATCCGCCTAGGTTTAAGTTAGTCGTTAAAATAAATTTATGTGAAGAAAAATACCGCAACGTCCAGCCCTAGACTGATCATATGGTGCCGTGACCAGGATTGAAAACCTTTTTCGAAAAGCGCTAAGTGAAAGATTTATTCGTTGAGCATTTTTTTGTTTCGTTTTGTGATTTAGTGCGTACCGTGCAAAGGAACTATCGTTAATACGTGTTTGAGTGTACGAACTTTGGCGGCCAGTAAATGTGAAATTTCAACCTGCAAAGGGACAATCGTGCCGTTTATTACTCGTCATTGATTGCGTGTCCGCGTCTCCGTCGTATTCAGTCCGTTGCCAACAAGACAGACTAACTACCGCCTTCTTCGGCGTCTTGCCACGGCCATCGTAAAAGCTATAAGAAGCGTTCTACCGCAGCCATCGCGTTTTTGGATACAATTCAGCGATTCACCGCAGTCGCGTAAAAAAAAAAGCTGTGAGGCGTCTTGCCTTTATTATAATATAAGATTTCGTTCGTCTTTGAATCGTGTAACGTCTTGTTACAAAGAACACTAAAGTTAAGTTACTGTCCAATCCGTTGAACATTAGTGTGAGAAAACGTCAGCTTATCTTCCGTGTCGCAACCGGTTGTTTTCGCGCGTGTGATATCCGTCTTCGTAATCGTGTGTTTCCCGCCAGTCGCAGTTTGGAACAGCCATCCGTCATCATCTGTGTGTGTTTCCCTGCCATCGTCATTGCAACTGTTTTCCCGAATCCTGCCATCTCAACAGGTCAAGTATAAAGATGACCGAAATTGCGAGCCTAAGACAACGGTTGAATTCTTTATTCACGAAGCTGAAACGAAATGAGGTTTTCATAGCGAACTTCCAGCCTGAACAACACAAGCATCTCGTGCCTGTCAGGCTCCAAACGATTGAAGGTATGGAAAAGGAGTTTGAAACGGCTCATACGCAATTGTGTTTGTTAGCGCCCAGTGAAGCTGAGAAGCTAGAAGAAGAGGAGTTGATGGATAATTTTGAGGAAAGGTTCATAGCTATGAAAAGCGCCATGCTATCGCACATGCCTACTCAAACAGCTCAAGCCGTTAGCTCTGAGCTTGGCTCAAGCCACGCTCAAAACCCAAGCCACTCTCCCATTCAAAACCACGTTAAATTACCAGCCATCTCTTTGCCCGAATTTAACGGTGATATAATGCACTGGATGGCATTTCATGATACCTTTGAAGCATTAGTTCATAACAATGCAAGCGTTTTGGATATTCAAAAATTCCATTATTTGAGAGCTTCATTAACTGGTGAGGCCGCTAGATTGATAGAGTCGATCCCATTGTGCGCATCGAATTACTCCATCGCATGGCAGGAGCTCAAGGAGCGATTCTCAAATGAATACCTTCTGCAAAAGATGCACTTTAAGCAAATGTTCGGCATCCCACAATTACGAAAAGAATCGTCAGCTGACTTGCATAGATTGGTAGATGAATTTAATCGGCATGTAAAAATGATTCAAAAGCTAGGAGAGCCAACCGACCAATGGAGCTCAATGTTAGAATATGTTTTGTGCTCCAAACTACCAGCGGAAACTCTTACACATTGGGAAGACAAGGCAGCTAGCATGAAAAAGCCAACATATGAGGCGTTAATAGAATTTCTGCAGAGAAGAATGAAAACATTAGACTCTGTTTATATGAGTAAATCTGCGGATGTAAGCTCTACATCGGTGCCTGCCGTAAGGCCTTCTTCGCATCTTTCGTACTATTCGTACACCGCAAATAATACCAAACGATGTCCTTGCTGTCGACTAGATCACTTATTATGGTACTGTAACCAATTTATGCGACTTCCGCAATCTGAGCGCCTTCAGATAGTGCGAGCGAAGAGTCTCTGCATTAATTGTTTAAGAGTCGACCACAGCATGAAAGATTGTCCTTCGACCAATCGGTGCAAACATTGCAACCAGCAACATCATTCTTTATTGCACTCCTTTGATTTTGTACGCCGGCAGCACACCCACGACCGAACACTACATACTAGCCCTCAGGTAGCTCCTAGCGCTTCATTTAACAGCACAGCAGCATTGGAAAACGAAAACCGAGCAGCGGACCAACGAGAGGTATTCTTACTCACTACTATTGTCATTGTTGTGGATGCGTTTGGCAATCACCATCCAGCAAGAGCATTATTAGATAGTGCATCACAACCTAACCTAATAAGCAAAAGATTGGCAAAATTAATAGGTCTACCTACTTCCAGATTGGACATTGACGTTAAAGGTGCTGGTTGTGCTACGACGAGGGTGCGGGAGTCCGTGTATGCTGAAATTCGATCTCGCACCAGCCAATTTTCTTGTGGAGTAATTTCCTGCTAATGGATGAAGTAGCTGCAAAACTTCCTTCCCACCACATTAATATAAGCCGCTGGAACATTCCGCCTGGACTATCCCTGGCGGACCCTCATTTTAATCAGGCCGAATCAATAGATATGATAATCGGAGCAGAGCATTTTTACACCTTTTTTCCAACTGCAGAGCGTATTTATCTGGCAGATAAATTACCAATACTGATCAACAGCGTGTTTGGGTGGCTTGTAGTCGGTCCAGCCAGCGAGGAGGTCGTTAATCCTCACTCAAACCCAACACGAGTATCAATGGTTTCTTTAGAAGAAAAAATAGAGCAGTTTTGGAAGGCAGAGGAGCTACATGCATGTGAACCATATTCAGTAGAAGAAAAGCATTGCGAAGAGCTGTATAGATCGAAGACTGGAAGAAATAGTGACGGACGATACGTGGTGCAGATGCCTAAACATCCAGAGTTCTCGATACGCTTGGGCGAGTCAAAAGGCCAGGCGTTGCGCCGATTCTACTCATTAGAAAAGCGCCTATCCCGAAATTCGCAATTGAAGAAGGAGTATCATGCCTTCATGCAAGAATATATAGATCTCGGACACATGCAGCCTGTTAATGAAAATGCTTCAAGCGCAACGAAAACCTTTTATCTGCCTCATCACCCAGTCATAAAGGAGAGCAGTTCCACTACTAAGGTGAGAGTAGTCTTTGACGGCTCCGCGAAAACATCTACAGGCTACTCCCTCAACGAAGCACTATGTGTGGGACCTATAGTGCAAGATGAGCTGTTGGACATTATTTTGCGTTTTCGCACCTATTTTGTGGCCTTAGTCGGAGATATCGAAAAAATGTACCGTCAAATCCTCTTGCATGAAGATGACCGCGCATTAGTGAGAATATTGTTTCGATTCTCATCAACATCACCAGTAAAAGAGTATGAACTGAATACTGTCACATACGGTTTGGCTCCTTCCTCTTTCCTAGCTACGCGCACATTGCTTCAATTAGTGCAGGACGAAGGAAGCAATTACCCTCTTGCTAGTCGTGCGATTCGCAATTTCTACGTAGATGACTTCATTGGCGGGGCATCATCTGTTGAGGAAGCTATACAGCTCCGATCGGAGCTAACTGGAATGATGCTAAAGGGCGGCTTTCCATTACGAAAGTGGACCTCAAATCGTTTGGAGGTTTTGCAAGAGCTCGATGCTTCTCAAATCGGAACCAAATCATCACTGCAGTTTGATACCGACGAAACTATAAAAGCCCTAGGTGTCTGCTGGGAACCTGAGCGCGATAATTTATGCTTTGCATCAAGCATCAAGCCACTGCAGTTACCCTCTACTAAACGGAGCATTTGTTCGGAGATAGCTCGATTATTTGACCCGTTGGGTCTTATCGCTCCTGTCGTAGTGCGAGCAAAAATAATGATGCAGCAGCTTTGGGCGCTATCGATTGGCTGGGATGAGACTGTACCAGAGTCATTTGGGCTGAAATGGAAAGATTTTTATGAGAAGTTGGAGATTCTGACTTGCTATAGAATCGAACGATACTGTTTCGCCTTACGATCGAATGTGCAACTGCACATATTTACTGATGCTTCAGAGTCGGCATATGGCTCATGCGTTTATGCAAGGTGCGAGGATGCCGAGGGGAATATTAAAATATCTTTGCTTGCATCGAAATCTAGAGTAGCTCCATTGAAGCGTATAAGCCTGCCTCGTTTAGAACTCTGCGGTGCCGTATTAGGGGCTCATCTGTACGAGCACATTGCCAAAGCCATTCAGCTTCCTGTGCAGTCGGTACATTTCTGGTCCGATTCCAGTATTACACTACATTGGATCAAAGCAGCTCCAAATACCTGGAAAACATATGTGGCAAATAGAGTAGCAGACATTCAACAATGTACGAAGGGCCACACATGGAGGCATGTACCTGGACAGCAGAACCCGGCTGATCTCGTTTCGCGGGGCATGACGGCACCCGATTTTATAAAAAGCAGCATTTGGATCTCTGGGCCAGCTTGGCTGGCGCTACCTTCTAATGAATGGCCTACATCTGAACCTCTACTACCGACCGGTATCGAAAAGGAAACGCGTTTGCTAGTTGCTGTTGCCAGCGCATCGCCTGCAGTTAACCCTTGGTTCAAAAGGTGGTCATCATACTCCCAATTACTGCACATTATTGCATACTGCAAGCGATTTATAAAGAATCTAAGGCTTAAGGCGAGAACGAAGCCTGCTGGTGACCCGGTATCCATCGTATTGACACCAGAGCAGAATGAGGAGGCAAAGGCATTTCTGGTCAAGACTGCTCAAGACGATGCCTTCCGAAACGAAATTTCAGCCCTTCGGAACGGCCAACCTATAAAGAAAAACTCGTCGATTAGGAATCTCAACCCGTTTTTGGACAACCAAGGTGTGCTTAGAGTCGGAGGAAGGTTAAACTTAGCTGATTTGCCGTTCCAGTCAAAGCATCCTGCTCTCCTTCCAAAGGGGCATCCGTTTACACGCAACATAGTGGTTCACTATCACTGGAAACTACTTCATGCTGGAGGGCGAAATCTCATCAGCAACATAAGAGAGGAGTTTTGGCCTTTGGATGCTCGACGATTAGTTAGAAGCATAACGCGGGAATGTTTCCGGTGTTTTCGGTCGGATCCCTTTATCGCATGCCAGCGAATTGGACAACTACCCGCATCCAGAGTGACACCTAGCCGACCTTTCAGCAACGTAGGAATCGACTACGCCGGCCCATTTTATTTAAAACCGGTACACAGAAGGGCAGCCGCCTGCAAGGCTTATCTCTGCCTTTTTGTGTGTTTCGCTACAAAGGCGGTACATCTCGAGCTGGTATGTGACTTGTCTACATCAGCCTTTTTAGCAGCGCTACGAAGATTCATTGCTCGCCGTGGTAAGCCGTGTCACATTCACTCGGATAACGGAAAAAACTTCGAAGGAGCTAGTAACGAAATAACAGAATTGGCATCGCTCATCGCTAGAAAGGAAGAAGAACAGCAAGTAAATGAGTTCTGCACGTCCCAAGGCATATCATGGCACTTTAATCCCCCAAGGGCTCCTCATTTCGGCGGACTGTGGGAATCTGCGGTGAAGGTAGCAAAAAGACATCTGTATCGTATCCTCGGTGCATCTCGTTTGTCATTTGAAGATCTTTATACGATACTAACACAAATCGAAGCGGTCATGAATTCGCGACCGTTGCTTCCTCTTTCAGAAAATCCTGATGAACTGGCGGCGCTAACTCCGGGCCACTTTCTGATCGGCACCTCCATGCAAGCACTTCCCGAACCCAACTTGTGTGACGTTCCCTTAAACCGGTTGGAGCACTATTGGAAGCTACAAGCCTACGTGCAGCGTTTCTGGGTCCACTGGAAAGGCGAATATTTGCAGGAGCTGCAAAAGGACACGGTGGGACATGAACAGAATCCTCAGTTCACGATAGGCAGGATGGTCATTCTCATCGATGAGCTGTTACCCGCAACCCGATGGCCTTTGGCACGTATTGTTGAGACGCATGCTGGAAGGGACGGAATAACGAGAGTAGTATCTGTGCGCACCAGTAAGGGTATATACAAACGTCCCATAACAAAAATATGCCTGTTACCGATACCATCGTCAATAGACAACGCAGCTTCAGAGGAGGTTGATTTGAGCAAAGAGAAATTGATAGGAGAATAGTTTGATAGCGCTGAATGCACGTGCAGCAGTCTGTATTTTTGGTTGCACCGTTCTGACGGGAGTTTGTTGTGTTGTGCTTGTTCCGGTAGCAATCGATTTGTTGATATGCCATATCAAGGGGGGGAGGATGTTTATACATAAGAGTTAGGATCGGCGGAGGAGATTGCACGAAAGAGAGTTCAGCAATAATACAAGCAATGCCATAATTAGAGTGCCATAATTTGGCGGCCATCAACGCGTTGGTTGGTGTGCGTGAGAGGGCAACGGATGAAAGGTGATCGCCCGAACAGCGGGAACCTTCTTCCACGAACGGCAACGGCAGCGATCGGACGCGCGCAATCCGCCTAGGTTTAAGTTAGTCGTTAAAATAAATTTATGTGAAGAAAAATACCGCAACGTCCAGCCCTAGACTGATCACGTATATTTAGCAGTGCAGTGAAGGAAAATAAGACGCGTCTGATGATTCCGTCATGATATCCACATCAATCGCACTGTTTACACGGATCAATGCGGCACCGGAAGAGGGCCCCGTATGATCGTAAACTTCTGGGCAGCGTTGGTATTTGTTTACAAGTGCACTTTAATGTCTACTCAAGATGGACGGATCTTACGAGAAAGAATGTGCATTTCCGTAAGTGTGGCAAAAATCTTCACGATCTTGTGCCTACGGTATGTCCGGAGGACCTTAGGATCGGTTTCGCTACCTTGATCGGTTTTGAAATTTGTTGAACCTTCAAGAACTCAGTCGGAACTGCATTCCAGCTAAAAGTAACTTATACGTTATACTAGCTAAAAGATCGTTACGGTTCCTGGTTATATTGAATTGCAGAAGGACGACATCGAGGACAGACATTGTGTGATTTTTGGTATTTGGAGTTGTTAGACGTCCATTAGCTGCTATTGCTATCATCTGATGGACATCAGCTTGCGGCAAAATCTGAGTATGTTGATATTGGAATTAGTTGGAATTACACTTCATCCTATTCTATTGTTTTCATAAGGCTATTGCTACATGCCAACGATGCATCTTTATGGAAATAATTTCAACTAAAATGATATTTCACTCTGACCATTAGTTCTTAGAACATGAAATCATGAACCGGACGCTATGGAATGTCTTGGTGACATCACGACATTGCAGAGTCTAGCAGGATCATCTGAGCTGACACTGATTTGGTCAGCAAAAAAAAAAAAGAAAACTGTGCCAACTATGTCAGCCTCCGTCTAAACAAAGTTGAAATCAGATTCCACACACTCTCCTATCCTCTCCTAACCAGGGGCTCTGCCTTAGTTGGATTGATATCGCTAGCGCACGAGTTCTGATGACTACCATGATGCATCGTTTGCAAAATAAAATAAAAAAAACTCTGCACAGATGCGATGTATGCACAATCTTGCGCGCACAATACCGTTGGGCATGATTCATGCCCCGGACAAGGTGCTGTTTTCTCACCTATAAACTATGTCCACAACTATATGTGCTTGGGGTGATGCTACAAGTATGATGTAGGTGGAAAAGCTAACTTAGCATTAATAGTACACTTGTGCGGTGTTTGCACACTTGTGTTACTTTGACCATGCATGCTTCAAACCCATACATTGCAACATAACCTGGACGTAAATATGAGAGATGCTCTATATCTGAGGTTAGTTGTGGTCCATTGTTAAGAAAGTAACAACTCAGATTCTTGAAGATTTTTTATTCATTTATTTACGTCCTTTATTTAAGGACGGTTCACTACGACCATATTTCTAATATTCTTGAAGAATCATGAGTAATAGCGAAGAATCTTAATCATGAAGGATCTCTTAATTCCAGGTTTTAAAGACTACAGGATCATATTGCATAGGATGTCTAGAGAACATTCGATTAGGCTAAAGTTTACGTTCTCAAATATCTGAGGTAAAAAGGCTAATGAGCATTTCTTCATCATATATTATTTTCATAAGGTTATTACTACATGCCATCTGTGCAAACGAGTAACAGATTTTAGCTACAATAATTATTCCATCCTCAAACGGGAATGAACGTGACGCTACGGAATGTCTTGATGACATCACACAATCGCAGAGTCTAGCAGGATCATCTGAGCTGACACTGATTTGCTCAGCAAAACAAAGGACGGTGCCAACTGTGACAGCTTCCGTCAAAACAAAGTTGAAATCAGATTCCACACACTCTCCCAACTCTATCGAGGAGATATGCCCTTCGTCGGTTGATATCGCTAGCAGCGCGAGCTCTGATGACTACCATGATGCATCGTTGGGAACACATAAAAACACAGATGCGATGTTTGCATATCTTGCGCGAACAATGCAGTGAACCAAGTGATTCATGCCCGGGGAGGTAGCTGCTCACTAACGCGTCCCACCGGTAAACTATTGCTAGAAGTGTGTATGCTTCTGATAATGCCACCAAAGTGGCAAAGCTGGCTCAGCGTTATTAGTAAACTTGTGCGGTATTTGCACGTTTGTGTCACTTTGTCGCTCCCTCGATAAAGCCTGGTCTGGACGTGACTATGCCAATCAAGGCAGTCGGTGGGCATAATTTATTTTTGTATGTACCATAGTTGTTTTTTTTGCTGACTTATTTCACAAATAAATAATCGGTTTTGCTATGTTTATGTGTTACGACTTCTGAGGAATGGCTGCACAATACCAGCGTAAGCATGCTCCTTTCGGCGAGCGAGTGACGAACGCCTTCGAAGGGGTGATGTTTATTTGTGTTCGAAAAGGCGAGCATTAAAAACTAATTTTATGCCCGTCTGGAGCTACACTTCAGGAAATGAGCTACCTCCCTCGCCGGGCAGCTTCACGTACCGCCACCGCTCCAAGCCCTGGTGTAAGCCCTGGCAGCTCTTCGCAAAACGGCAAGCAATGGAAACTTAAGCCATCGCCAGCAAACGGACAACACACGGGCTGCACAAAATTTACGACGCTTTGTTGGCGCGGGTCCGTTCAGCGTTTCTTCGCATCCTTTTCATTTTGGTTCGTTCTTGCGCGAGAAGAATCTTCTCTCGCCGCGGACGCGGGGCTGCAATAAAACACGAATGCCAAAACTCCAGCACTCGCAAAGGAAACACACGGCAAACCGGAGAGGACCGATCAGCGCTCCATCAAAGCGCTCCCAGAATGGGAGGGGAGTTTCGATCTTCATTGGAAGCATGACCGAGCCGGCTCGGTTCCTGCTAGAACCGAGTCGAAGTGTAGCTAAATAACACCAATAAAACGGCATATCCCTTGCTTTCGGTTCGGTTCGGGTTTGCTTTCGCCCACAGCCCGCCCAAGGAATACGCGCGTGCCGCCCGTCTCTCGTCTTGTCGGGTAAGAGCGAAGGCCTCGCGAGAAGACGAGGTCAAACTACGACCAACAGGAAGGTTTACCAAAGGGGGCCGGCGGTCGTCGTGAGTCATCGCCGGTCGCGCAGACATTCGGTTCTGTCCCGCGCTGGCTGTTTGCTGTGCCGGTGTGCATAATTGGTGCAGTAAAAGTGTGGCAAAAATAACATTTCCCCTTCGCGTCGGTGCAACGACGCTGCTGCCTACGCTGCATCCTCGCTGCATGCATGGGGACCCCCTGCGGCAAGCTCGCCGTACAAGCGGCTTCAAAACGATCTCAGTTCAAGCGGGAGAGTGTCCAAGATCGCTGATCTTGTATGGCCCGTACCTCTTGCTCGCTCCGTATGTGGCTCCAGGAAAGCCCATCGGCGCCAAACGGGAGGGAAGAACTGCGAGCCACTGTACTGTGAGTCATCGGCGATGGAAGGAGCGACGTGAAAGCGAGTGCCATAATAAATCGTTCGCTGGGGCGCAAAATGGTACGGTTAATTAAAGGAAGGTACTGTTAAGATCGACCGGTCAATTGGTATTGCTTTTTTCGTACTTCTTTACGATCATAAGCGCATAATTATGCTTACCGTTGGCAACCGGCATTGTAAAATTGATCCTGCTGCAATATAAATCATCTTCGTCTCATGACGGACATATGTGCAATGTGGTATCTATACTTCCAAATGAATTTAACAAATTTTAATGAGCTTCTAAGTTAATTTCTTGAACATGGGTCAGTGTCGTGTACCGCAATAAAAGCGAACGTATAGCGATAACAGATAATTGCATTAATTTATAATTTCCCTACAGCAGTGTTATTTGGAGAGTAGAAATCAAAACATATTTTCATTGTAGCGGATACATTTTGAGGCCCAAAACTACAAAAATATATTGGCATGGCTAAAGATTGATGTAATTGCAATTATGATTAATTATGAATAGCTCGATTCGATTTCAATGCCATCGATACATCAATATTTCCAACGAGACTATAATATTGTACCTTTATTTTTTATTTTTTTTTATAGAGAACTAAATGATTTTGATGAATTCTGATAAACCTTATGTCATATCAATAGGTTGAAAACGAGAATAATCAAAGCGTTTCAGCCGGTACATTAGGAATTGAGCCTTCAAATTATACCTAACAGATCAACTGATTAACGTATTTGCAGTGCAATTACGCTTTACGCTTTACGCAAGGAGTAAGAACAAGGGGTAAATATGTCCCCCTTATGTTGTTGTACATGATGGTTCAACAAAATTATTCTGAAAATTTATTCACCCCAAGAAAGATGTTAATTCTCATCAATCTGATATTTAATTTCCATCATCATAATTTTTAATTTCTTCATCATGATTTTCAACACTTCTATAGCTGGATTAATTTTGACAGTTATTTGTGATGTGTTGAAAATTATGTGTAAAAACTGAAATTCCATTAAGGATTTTTAAAGTCAATTTCGAATGTAAGCATTGTTATTCACCGCGTGCAAAATGTTATTCGACGTCAGTTTGACATTTCATTTCCATCATAATAATTTTTAATTTCTTCATCATGATTTTCAACACTTCTATAGCTGGATTAATTTTGACAGTTATTTGTGATGTGTTGAAAATTATGTGTAAAAACTGAAATTTCGCTATGAAGCAAATACACCATTTGGCAGCTGTTGAAAAACATCTTGATGGCGGTGAAAAATTTTGTTTACTTTTCAAAGTGACTTGAAACCCCCTGTATGAAGCAAATATACCATTTGACAGCTGTTGAGAAACATCTTGGTGGCGGTGAATAATTATGTGCATATTCGAAAGTGACTTGGAAAACACTGTATACTGTTTTCCTTTACAACGATCAACCCGTATTGCTAATGTCTTACAGAGGATTCTAAGTCACTTTCGAAATTACACATAATTATTCACCACCTACAAGATGTTTTTCAACAGCCGTCAAATGGTGTATTTGCATCAAAATAAAATTTCAATTTCTGCACATGATTTTCAACACACCACAAAAAACTGTCCAACACAGTCCAGCTTGAGACGTGTTGAAAATCATGTGGAAGAACTGAAACATTATTGTGATGTAAATACAACATCTGACAGCTGTTGAAAAAAATCACGCAATCAATGAAAAATGTTGTAGACGTTGGAAATTGACTCGCAACAACCCTGTAATAATTTTTAATGTGTTCATTTCTTCATAAATTTCATTTCATTATTTACCTTCGAATAACTTATTATAATTATTTATTTATTTTGTCTTATTCGCCTTTTTTATGGCCATCTTCCTTTTACTCGTTGTTTTTTGTTTAATAACCAACGACAAGTATCATAAATCTTTGAAACACAACCTATCTAACAAGGCAACAACAAAAAAACACCCATATACCCGGTGTGCGAGAGAAAGATGCCGGTGAAACCTTCGTCAAAAAAAAAAATACGGTCGTACCAGTATGGTTGTGTGGCAGCGTTTGTGTATATGGGGCCGCCACTGATTTACCGGGTAAAAGTAAGTATCTAGTCCGGAACCGGAGAGAACCGTCAAAAGCAAAGATTCAAAAAAAGCAGGCAAAACCAAATACACACACACACACCGCCACTTCGATTATGCACACTCGGAAAACGGAAAACCGATGAAAAATGCACCGGTTCATCGCGGAATTGAAAGCGGAAAAAGAGAGAAATAAAGAGAGGAAGAGAGATATATATATAGAGAGAGAAAGAGAGAGAGAGAGAGAGAGAGAGAGAGTGAGAAAAGGAGAGTAAACTCTAAAAAAAGGGAACAAGAAGAAACAACTCTCTCACAAATTATCAGGTAGCTGTGGATTAGAAACACACAGGAGCCCCCTTCCCCTCCCCCGATAAGCTGTATCACAAAAGGAACCGACAGCATGAACAAAAAAAATACGAACATGTCCAACGTTAACCGCTCTAAAAGAAATTAGTTTTGCATCAAGTGTTCTGTAGCATTCTAGCTCCATGGGGGGGGGGGGGGGGGGGGGGGGGAAACACTTTAATCACAAGTGCGATTGCTTTAAGAGCTCAATAAACTATTGTTTTTCCCATACCCCCAACCGCCCCACACCGTGCAGGGGGGAATGTGTCATCGACAATTTGTAATTGCCTCGGTAAAATGGTTACCGATAAAACGGGCGCATTCTTGCCACAGGAAGAAAGAACGAAACGCATGACCTCACGATGTTCTGGCTGCATTACAAATCGCCTTCCATCCGCCTTCAGATCGCGAGGGACGGAAAGTGGGCTGTGGGGTTTTGGGTGAAGTCAAAGAAGAAGAAGAAGAAGCAGAAGGGAAATCAGAAAAATGTACAACGCATCAAACTGTGCAAGAGACTGTGCAACTGTGTGCAACGGACGTGACACGGGGGTACACTGTGCAATCAAATCACTGCGTTTCGATAGCGAGAGAGAGAGAAAGAGAGAGGAATAGAGAGATAGAGAGGCACAAAAAAAAGGAAATCGGTAAAAGGAAGCCCGTACGTACGGAAATGCAATCTTTAATGGTTTGTCGATGCATCGATGCGTTAAGAATACACTTAAGAAACCAAAAAAAGACTACAAATTGACGACACCAACGACTTTCATCATTCTCATAGCGCGAACCAATAAATATCTTCGTGCTTGGTGTGCAGGCAGCCTAGGCAATATCGCTCCAATCGACCAGGCGCGGTTGAGGCAGGCAAATAAAATAAAGTTAAAATAAATTAAAAAAAAAAACCAACGAAGCGCATTTTTGTACGCTTCACAGGATTGCTCATTGCGTTGGTCGGCAGATGGTTTAAGTTTTATTGCCACTTTTTTACGATCGAGTGGAGGTCTGGAGCTGTAGAGAGACCCAAGGACAAGGGGAATTCCAATACCCAATCACTTCCCGCAATCTTCAAAATAAAAATGCAATGCTACAAGTAGTAGTAGTAGTAGTGTCGGATCAAACTTACCAAATTCTTGCTGACATCTTCCTGCGCCTTTTCCGCCTTCTTGTCGCCACGCTCCAGCGAGTTGACCGCCTCCTTCAGTGCCTTCACCAGCTCCTGGGGGCTTTTCTGCGACTTGCCGAACAGGGGCATCTCGGGGCGAGTGGCTGTTTCACGATGGCCCAAACGATCACGTTCACGAAGCCTCCTCCCAAGCAACGGACGGCCGAACCAGAAATCACAAACAGGCTCACACGAGTGTGTTGTTGCGCGCACGTTTTCCGGCGCGGTAATGATCTGCGTCCACTCGTGTTCAATCCACAACAATAAAACTGCACGCACGACCACCACGTTTCACACACTATACACTATTTGAGTTTGATAGCCGGTGATGAGCGGTTTTTTTGAATGCTGTAAAAGGAAGGCACAAAAATGTTTGTAAAATCCCACTGGCAAGGTTTATCGATGGACCGCTGGCGGACGGGTCTTATGGGAAAGATTTGGTGGCAGGGCGATGATTGCTGAGACTGCTCGCTGGAAATTGGCCTGCCGAGCGACGCAGAGCAGGGAAATCACTTCAAACAACGGATGCAAAAAAAAACAACAATCACAAGTAACACCCAGAGCGGTATGGTTTTGTATGTACGCGCGCGCACGCCCAACCGTTCACCACGATGCACAATGCAAGAATGCACAATGCATGCCCCGAACGTGCTCGGTGCGGACCCGCGAAGCGCTTCCAAGAGGAGGAGGTAGACGAAGGAGAAGAAGAAGAAACCGATCGGCTCCAGCTTCGATCAAATGCTGTTCGTAAACAGGGTGGGGGGGGCACACACACTGCCGGCGAAACTGCTCGAATTGCTGGATCGCGGGAGCGCGACAAAGCTGTCACAATTTGTGACAGTTTCCAGAGAGAAAGAGAGCAAGAGAGAGCAAGAGAGAGCAAGAGAGAGAGAGAGAGAGAGAGCGAGAGAGAGAGAAAGAGGAGGAGAAGAGAGATAACAATAACACTCAGAGGACAATACAGTGGAGCCCCGCATAACGAGTTGAATCCGTGCCAGTGACTCACTCGTCACACAAAAAACTTTTGCGGGAGGCTCTCTGACACATAATTTATATGAAAAGTGAAATTATTGGTTCATTTTATCGCTAATGTGTGGGTAAAAAGGGTGCATATACGCATCTGATAAAATCGGAAATATTGGAAAGATATTTGCAGTTCACTATTTATTAGTCATTACTACTGATTAATTTACTTGAAACGATTTTTTACGAGTTTATGTCTTAGGAGAATTTTGAAGTTCCACAGATAGACTATTTCCTCCAGGTGGCAGCAAGTGGCAGGAGAACCTTTCGCCTTCATGAGCAAGAATATCCAGCACAACAAACACTCGTCAACATAAACGACGAGACACACTGGTGGCAATAATTTTATGTTAAACGATGCCTAGCATCGAAACTGTCATTTGCCTGAGTGATAATAAAAGCTAAAAAAGCTTATTGTTTACCGATTGTGATTTTAATTTCTGCATCTGCGCTAAAAATGCAGCATGTACGCACATGATATATGCGACAGTTTACTCGGGAGGAGAGAAGATTTGTTGAGAATTTAGATTCACTTGTTTTACTAAAAATTCTTACAAGGAGTTCTATCGTACGGTTCATCGGGGCTTATCGTACAGGAATCGTTTACCGTTTGGAGTTTGCTATTGGACGATCAGAATTGTGTCAACATTCTGTCATTCCTGTTAAATCTGAATTATGTAAACAACTGTCATTTGCACAACTTTTTGTGCACGACAATCATTTCTTGATGCTTGATTGTTGGCAAATGCATAAATCAACAAAATCTAATATGTGTTTTTGACACAAATAAGGAACAAATAAAAAAAAGTTTTTTTACAAGGTTTTCCAAGTCCGTTTCGAATGTAAACATTGTTATTCCCCGCATGCAAAATGCTGTTCCACATCTATCGGACATTTCATTTCCATCATAATAATTTTTAATTTCTGCAGCATGATTTTCAACAAGACTTAAGCTGGATTGAATTTGGCAGTTCTTTGTTATGTGTTGAAAATCATGCGTTGAAACTGGAATTTTATTTTGAAACAAATAAACCATTTGACAGCTGTTGAAAAACATCTTTGATGCGGTGAATAACAACGTTTACATTCGAAACTGACCCTGGAAAACCCTGTATCTGTTACATCAAAGCATCTAGATGGGCACTTTTTGTCGAAAATGTGTCCGCTACTCCGTCTACTCTTCTTAGATATTACGTTGCTATGTTTTAACTAGTGATGGGAGCTCGAGATCGGATCTACTTGATTCCGATTCCGTGTTCGGAATCATTTCCAGAGCTGATAACGTTGCTGGCATCGTTTCCGATTCCGGGGCCGATTCCAGAGTCGACTCCGAATCAGGATTCTATTCCGGAATCAGAATCGGCTCTGGAATAAGAATCGGAATCGACCTGGGAGTCGAAATTTGTTCCGGAAACGGAATCAGATCAAATTCATAATTGGAATTAGTTCCGAAATGAGAATCAGTTCTTGAATTGAAATACGAAGTTTCAGAAGCGAAATCAGTTCGCGAATCTCGATAAGAATGGATCGTTTACAAATAAATTTGGATTCTTTGCGGCTATCACTACGTAGTAGTGATGGGTAAATACAATTTTTTTCCGGAGTCGGATCGATCCGACTCCGGCACCCCTCGGAGTCGGACTCGGAGTTGCTCCGGACTGTTTAGCGAGGGGGGGGGGTGCATACGGGAAAACCCTCGGACTCATCAATTCCGACCAACTCCGGATCAGTCCGGATTACTCCGGATCACTCCGGATTACTCCGGATTACTCCGGAACACTCCGGATCACTCCGGATCCGGAATGACTGTCCATTATCGTTTAGACAATTCTTGATGAGCTCATTGACTTTCAAGTCGTACATCGAATATGTACGAAAACTGATCCGGACTGATCCGGACTGATCCGGACTGATCCGGAGTGATCCGGAGTTATCCGGAGTGATCCGGAGTGATCCGGAGTAATCCGGAGTGATCCGGAGTGATCCGGAGTGATCCGGAGTAATCCGGAGTATTCCGGCGTAATCCGGACTGATCCGGAGTCGAATCCAGTTATGATCCGGAGCCGGAGTCATATTTTGCGCACCGGAGTCGGAGTTGATCCATGACTCCGCTCCGGATTACCCATCACTACTACGTAGCATCATTGGAACAAAACGCCTATTCTTATAGAGATGCCAAAACTGACTCCGGTTACGAAGCCGATCCCGATTCTGAACCCGATTTCGATTACGGGCCCGATTCCAAATCCGATTCTGATACCGGAGATGATTCCGGAGCCGATTCCGGAACCAATTCCGGAGCAGCTTCAAGAATCAATGTCGGAAACTGATTTCGAAACTACTATCGAGAATCAATTCCAGCAAACTACATAACTAGCCGGAATCGATTCCGACGAAAACTTCATTTTCATCACCACTAGTTGTAACCTTCTATACTTTGACACAGTGGAGGACCATGAGCCAAGGCGGTAATATTTGACAAGACCCTATAAAAACATTTAAAATGCGTCGATTTACAATGCATTAAGATGTTTAATTAATGTTGCCTAATATTTTCCCCTATTTTGAAGGATAACCTAACCTGCAGTACACTGCATGAATATAACTAATAGTTTAAAACCATAAAACTCATATAAATTAAATTTTTTTCTGCATAAAACTTGAGGTTGGTTTAAAATATTAAGTATTTAATAAAACCTCATGTCTATCAACTGATCTATTGTCAGAACCAATATATTGCCTTCAATGAATAGGCTTGATGATTTGTCCTTGTATAAAAAAAAACAACTTATTAGAGAATGTAATGCAATTATCACTTGGTCATATCCATAAGCCATTCCACAATGATTTTGATGAAGCAATCAGGAAGGTTTGGTTTGAGAGAGTAATTCAATGTTTGAGTGTTTGCTTTGCATGATGTTCCAAAAGCATACAAAACTATTCATCATAGAATTGCAAATAGAAAAAGAGATATTAGTCTACAAGAGCAGCAAATGCAAACAGGTGTTCGCCATTCGTACTATTCAGCCTGTCCAGAGAAAAAAAAACAGACTCCAGCTGCGCGTTAAAAATAAATTCCAGACGCTTGTGTCATCCCGAGATGACTGCAAGATGTTATTTAAACCACTGACATCACTAACTCCATGAACCATAGTGTTTATTTTGGCCCTATGTATTAAGCCTGAAGTTCAGTTAAATTTGTACATCAAAATTGTTCAAAACCTTTACAGACTGCTCGAGAAAGAAGGTGTCTGTTGAGCTCGGGATCCTAAGCGGCCGTTTAGGTCACTCTATCGATGATCCGCCTATGCCCTGACATGTACAATCAGATGTATAACTTAAATCGTTGAAGGGTATTGTTACTAGCATACAGGGTGTTACAATTGAGTTTAGACTAGATGCATACTTTGTATGCATCGTCGGATCAGGTTTTTGATAACCATTCATTACGCGCAGTGGATTTTTGATAAAGAGCAATTGATTTCAGCAGGCCGCTTACGAGAGGCGCGTATATAACAATCCACGTGACAGATAGATTTGTTTAATAAGCTTTGGTCATATGTACTTTAGGATTACGGCCTTTCTTATTATTTGAAGAGACGTGTGGTCTTGGTTCGGAATCGGACCATTTGTCTGCCCTTTTTTACGGATGTCCTCGCGACTCTGCAATAGACCTGAACTCTTGTTGTCCGATATAAGGCGTCATTCATCAATTACGTAACGCAAAAGTTGCACATTTTCGACCCCCTTTCCATCCTAGCGTAACAAAACTGTAACGTTCTTTGTTAAGTTTTTCCGTCCATCCGACCGTGGTAGCCAAATTCCGTCGTGAGTTCAATCCTCATATGAACTGGCCCCCTGGCAGTGACGGATTATTTGGCTACGTAGTACATAAAAAGTAGCGAAATTTTGTTTATAGGTCGGCATAAAGGCTAATGTAGTTTAGCCAAACAAAACAATAATCGTTTATTACTCATTTCTTATACGAAAAAAATCATACATTTTTTTTGCATTACGTAACAAAAGTTTAATTCTCCCCCTCCTCCATCTAACAAATCGTAACATGTGTCGACAGCCCCTCCCCCTAAGCATTACGCAGTTGATGGATGACTTAGGCACCTTTCGCACCTTTTCTCGACTGCTTGCAAGGCAGCTTTATCAGGCAACGCTCGGCCAGCTATCGATCACCTCTGCATATATTGCTTGCACTGTATGTGTTGTGTTATCTACGTTAGTTGACAGTTTTTTTTCTTCAGAGATTTTTTATGTTTTGTTTTACGTTCAACATTATTGTAATTTTAGACCAAACGGCCTTTTTGGACAGTTCCTTCTAAATACAAGTTCCGATGGATATTCACATGAACTAGGCAAGTCCCGCATTTGTCACACGGAAATATTGAGTATTTTGAGATAAAGAATGGGAGTTCTTTAAATTTAGGCACTAGTGGTCCAAGAATACTTATGAGATCATGAAGACGTTTTCTGAACTGTGCTAATGGAATGGCATCAAACTCCAGCTGCATACAACAACTAGCGGAAAACACGTGATACATTCTGCACTCTATTGGGGATAAGGGTTATAACGAATAATGAGCAAATAAAGCTTCACGGCCGTTTGGCGTCGTACACTGAAGTGGGATAATTAGGTGCTCAAACACATCCAATTACAAAGCAAACCGCAAACAATCCACCCGCTAATGCGCTGGCCATATTTAACAAATCTAATTTTATGATCAATTTCTCACCCAGCCAAACTGAACGGTTCGAAGCGGTTTGGCGATGGAACAAAGCAGCCGATGGTGGAACCAAGGCAGGGTGCATCTTCACACTCCCTCCTTGCGTCCCTGTTATCAGCGGTGTGACGTTTGTCCACCGAGCCCCGCTCGTGATCGTTCGTGTTGTAGGCGTTTCACCTATTGCCCTCGTTACAGCAGACGCGTGCTTCGTTTAGGTTTATTTCTGCCGCCGATAAGCCGACAGCACCAAGGGCGAGGCTGGGTGAACGTAGGATCCCGATAATGCACCCCGCCGCTTTTCCCGCAAACGCCAAAGGCATGTGCAGTGTTATCGGGTCGAAAGAGCGATGACTAATTGCTTGCCACAAAGTAGCACAGCTGCAGGGGTTGCCTTCATGACGCCAAAGTGAGTGACAAAAAGAAAAGAAAAGACATCACTGACCTAATCGTTTGATCAGGTGATTTTTACGATGAAACGATCGAACATGGAACACGATCATGAAGCAAAAAAAAAAAAATGAAGAAGCCAAACCGATAGCCTAAAAACTGGTACGATTTAGGCCGCGCCGCGTTTCGCATCGTCGCCCCGCCAAAGCCCCACCAAATCGACCGCGGGCTAACCGGAAGCTCGGACGGCCCCAATTTCTCTTGCCGGTGCCGACATCTGCCGGCTGGGTGGGTTTCCATTCGGCATCGCATTCGGCAAGCCCGCTCGCAGCCTGCTCGTTTCTTCCCTTCTTTCGCAGCCGAAGCCGAATTTCCCTGTTCGTTTGTTTTTGTCTTCTTCTGCTTCGGATTTCGGCTCATTTGGCTGCGCCTAACTGAAGGTTAAAAGAACGGACACGCGAACACGACTGATCGTTCTGCGCAGCAGCCACTGCCCACCCAACAGCCGTTATGGATCGTTAACAAGTAGCAAAACACACATACGCAAATACAACCCAATGTGTGTGTGTGTGTGTGTGTGTGTGTGTGTGTGTGTGTGTGTGTGTGTGTGTGTGTGTGTGTGTGTGTGTGTGTGTGTGTGTGTGTGTGTGTGTGTGTGGTGTGTGTGTGTGTGTGTGTGTGTGTGTGTGTGTGTGTGGTGTGTGTGGTGTGGTGTGTGTGTGTGGTGTGTGTGTGTGTGTGGTGTGTGTGTGTGTGTGTGTGTGTGTGTGTGTGTGTGTGTGTTGTGTGTGTGTGTGTGTGTGTGTGTGTGTGTGTGTGTGTGTGTGTGTGTGTGTGTGTGTGTGTGTGTGTGGTTGTGTGTGTGTGTGTGTGTGTGTGTGTGTGTGTGTGTGTGTGTGTGTGTGTGTGTGTGTGTGTGTGTGTGTCCGAGAGACTGTAAACAGTGCGCGATTCGGACAACAACAAACATCGGAATTCCATCCCTTCGAGGGATGAGAAACGGAGGTGATGGGTACTCCCGTGCACTGTTCGCGTGGTTCAGCACGCTGCTACGTCACAGAGTACGTCTTGCAATGACGTCACATGACCGGATGGGGGTGATGTGTGCCAACCAATTATGACGCATCTGGTAATTGTGGTTTAATGGTGGCAATGGTAGAACATCCTTCACTACCATCAGCAGGCCACGAGCTTATCTCCAATTGCCATTTTACCCTTGCTCCTTCTTCCTCCTGTCATTAAAAAGGTGGCCACAATCGATGGGCGGGAAAATATAATGGCCATGGGGCAAAGTGTGCCGTACAGAGCTTTCCCAAATTTACACACGATCACTTGCACCACTCACACACACACACTATGCTTGACAGATGCTGAGGAACCACCGCGAGGCACCATTACGCGATGCGGTGCAATCTCTCCAAGCGTGATCGTTTCGGCTAGATTGCAGGGTTTGCGGAGCAGTGCATCAAGCGAGCAGGTCTTTTCTAAATTAGGCAGCAGTGCACGCTGCAAAAAAAAAAAACAATTTTAAATATTTGTTCGAATTATCTAGTTGATTGGCCTATTAGGCTAAAACTCAATTTGTTAGCAAAATTATGTTGTTTTTATGAAAAAAACGCTACATCACGAGTGGATCATCAATTATAGCGATCTTTCAAATTTACAATACCATTCGTTTGGTGCGATTTGTTATTTGCCTCACAATAGTCCCCAGTTTCGGCGGGGGATCCTTTTAATATCTGAGAACGGGAGATATTTAGTTGCTGGGAGCCAGTTAAAAATATAAATTCAATATGTTAAAAATTATACGTCAAAATTATTTGTCTAATGAACCATGAGCTGGAGATTCAGAAATCTTTCTAGATCATGAATACTTCGAGATTCATCAATCTTCAAAGATTCATGAATCTTTAGAGATTCAATACAAGATTAGAATCACTCGTCGCTGAAGACTAATGTGGATGAATCGCGACAAAAGATTCATGAAACCCAACACTAGTGAGTTCGTGCGGTAGCCAATTTGCATAGAGCTTTCTCATATCCCAAATATATGTAATGATCTCTGTGAGAGAACTTTTGGATGTCAGCTTTCTAGATCAACTTGAATTAATGTTTGTTTTCGTCGATAACCACCTCATTTGGGTATCTTCTGCGATCACCATACTCAGTGCTGATTTCATCGCATTTTAACTTAGCATACCAATACTTTAAGGTTGATTTTGGTCCGAAAACTCTTCATCATGCCAATTTTATTGTTTCAACTGTATTTTTTCCCCTTCAAACAAACAATATGTTATCAACACGCGAAATAATTTTTTTCTATAATTTTTCAACATACAAAATGTTTTAAATCACGAAATAATTGCTATCAACTTTTGACACAAATCTTTGTAAGGTTGGTACAAAATTAAAACAATATATGTGGATTTAATTTTACTAGGGCTATCAATGTACTCATCTTAGACAAGGCATTGGTAATTGATTTAAAAATTAAATAAACTACAGAAAATAACTGTCAACGCAGCCGTTTGTGAAATGCAAAGGACATTGGGGCAACATCCTGAACTTTTGATATCATTTCTCTGCCTAAAATATTCAACAAGGCTTATAAAAGCTTGTCATCTTAGCCCATCTCAACGCTCACTGCATCACCGAGCGCCCTGTGACGTCACAATCTCACGAAAGGCAACCCTTAGCTCAGCACTTTTCTCCCGTTCTAATCTTTCCGCTAGCGTGTAAACATTACACCGTACCGTTCCATGTACACCAGCACATGCTGCGGTAGTCTTACTACACGGATCCGCACCTTAGCATAATATACGTCAGGCGAGGAAAAAAAACACAGCTAGCTTGTTTGCTACTGGGGCAACCGGTGTGTTTGCTGTTTGGACTGCACGGTCCCACCATTGGACTAATCGGAGACGTGACATTGCTCGGTGTGCACTTTATTAGCAAACTACTACTGCTCGGCCAATAGTGCGCTTGAATTACGGACGACTGTCAACAAGCATTGGCGTGCCTGCTGCTCGGAATGTTTAGAAATGGTAATTCTACCAGTAACGAGCGTGTGTATGTTTTTGTGGAAATGTTTACCAAACCGAACTAGTCTGTTGTAGCCATAACATTTAATCGCACTCGCTCGCAATTAATTACGCGGCAAAAGTGATCAATGATTTGAGTTTTGGCATTCGATAAGTCAACCGGTAGCTGGTTTGGTACATCAGCATATCAGATGGAAGTAAAAAGATGCTAGTTGTAGAAAATAATGTACATTTCACTTTGTACAAGATTTCACATAAAGTTGTTGAAGCTTCCTGCTGGACATATGAAGATCTGGATTCTTTTGCATAACGTGATGTACCATTCCTTAAAAAAATCACAGAACAGAGGGAATGCAGCCTAAGTATTAAGAGCAGACATTTAACTACAAACTCTGCATTGAAAATACCCAAATAAAGTTCTAGCTAGGATTTCTATTAACAATTTCATGATCTCCAAGAATTTTCCAAAAATCTGGAATTCTTGATTTTTATTTTTTTAACCTTTTTTCAAACATAGATCATAGGGCAGTAGTGATGCATCAAAACTATCAAGAATCAACACGGAACTGACAAATTTACATAAAAAGTTCGCAATTGCAGAATTCCGAGAATGTTACAGAACTATAAAAATCCACAATTTCAGGAATTCCGAGAATGTTCCCACATGTTGAGCTGCGGTTATCAAATTATGATCCATAATTATAATATTTTACGTAAAAAACAGACATTTGATGTCATTTTAAAGTCTAATCACGAGAGCAGAAGATTCATAAAGCAAACTTTCTTCATGTTTTTTGAAAAATATTATTGTTTGCGCTTTGCCCTGTGATCGCATAAAGGTAACGAATTGTTGGGATGTCGTTTCATAGAGGGAACTAGGTAACTGTCACAGGGTTTTTTACTTGATTTCAAAGCATAGCGACGTTTGACGCAACTGCAGCATTTGACAGGACAAGCACTAGAGTTGTTTTCAGAACGTCATCATGCTTAAGACAACCTTCGCACTTGATATCGCAAGCGCGGTACACAATATTACAATTCCAGTGCTGCGGATTTAAGCAAATATTCCACTACATCTGTTTAAACGAATTCAAGTCAATCTTGTCTCTCAATTTTCTGGTTAGATTATTGCTACAAGCCGCAAACCCCTTTATAATACAGGTGTCCCCATAGATACGACTCTATTTGGGACCGAAAAAATGTCCCAACGCAAGGCGTAGGTCGAAAAACTTATATGTCGAATAGCTGTCAATGTAAAGTTTATAACCGAAGTTGAACAGTCGAAGTCTATGATATCGTGTTGTTTTATTTGAAACAATGTTCGATATTGTATTAATTTTACACCGAAAGTTGTTTACAGGATATAGATATTCAAGATCGGGTAGATGTGGAATCTTAGGAAATGTGTGTGTAACGGTTATCAGCTCAGAAATTAAAAAAAATGCATCAATTTCATCTCACTGACAACTTTTCACTATCAAAATCAAAATCGTCGTATCTGCGAATCGTCGTAACTCGAGGAGGTCGTAACTCGGGGGACGCCTGTATTGTGTACCACGCTTGCGATATCAAGTGCGAAGGCTGTCTTAAGCGTGATGACGTTCCGAAAATGACTGATGCGAAATGTTGCATCCTGTGAAATGTTGCAGTTGTGTTCAACATTGGTACACTTGCAAAATCAAGTAAAAACCCTGGAACTCAAAGCTCTTCTGTTATACTACAGTCTTTCCCCGAGTTACGCGACTACTGTATTCCGGAGACATTCGCGTATCTTGTATATTCGCGTAGGTCGAATATCACGTTTTACAGCCAAATAATTATTTATATGTAGCTATTTTTTTATTAAACTAGTGCGTTTATGCACTAAATGACTTATTTAACAGAAATCGCATAGAAGATTACATTCTTTCTGTCTTTACATCGATTTCAAACATTCAATACTAATTAAATTTATTTTGAATTTGACAATTGACGGAGAAAACTGCACTGATTTGACATATGTTACTGTTAAAAACTGTTAAAATTAAAAAAAAAATTACGTGACTCACAACTCGAATTCACGTTACTCACGTGTCGCGTAACTCGGAGAAAGACTTACAAAATTCTCATTTCCTATAACGATTTGCTTCGAATCCTGCGCGCTGGTGCGATTGGGCTGGGTTAGAGTAACCCTGTACAGTTACGTACGTGAATGGGATAATCCTTACTGGTGAAGCGATTTGGATGGGATTTCGGAAAAGGAAATCCACTTGAACCTTAGATGCGCCACGGAACTCTCAATATGCAAAGTAAGATTATCAATTTGACGGAATGGGAGAAATTTTGAGGTCGTTCTTGACAGGCGCACCATCAGCTGTTCCTCTGGTAGGAGCGATCGGAGTTTTCTTTTTGTGGATGACAAGATGACTAGATGTGAACATCACAAAAGGACTAAAAGAACTTATACATTGCAATGGAAAGAGAAGCGAGAGAGGGAAGGTCGGATGGCCAGAAATCTTCCTGGCTGTTTGCGTGTATGTATGCTGCGCCGGCAGGTAACGGTTTCTTTCGTGGCCTTGTTCAAGGATGTACAACAGTGCGGTTGATCGTGGAATGGACTGTGACGCAAACACACACTCACACATCAATCGTTGAAAGTAAACGTATGAAACGAGCGATTCAATTTAGCAAAGGAATGACAAAAAAGGAAACTTCCTGTTTGTGTGTATGTGTGATTTGATCGTGAGAAGGAAGGGGACAGAGGAGTGGAATCGTTATTTTTCATTTGTTCTACACTGCTGTCTAATTATTGCTTAACATGTGATAATCTTGTTCTGCTAGTGTTTCTTCCTGTTTGTTTTTTTAATGGCTACACACACACGCGCTTTAATTCTTTCTATCTTTCTCTCTGTCTCTCTCTACGCTTCTCTCGCATTTACGGTCAGACCAAAACCATAAGAACAGGAACAAAAAGGGCAACACATTTCATCAGTGTGTGGTTTTGTGGACAGTAAGGGTAGGGGGTGTTTGGGAGGTTGTGATGGGAAAGGATTGGAAGGCTCTCTCCCCCTCCCCACAAATTTGGCTCAAGACAGCCAGTGTGTGCGTGTGCGTAAGAGGTGGGTGGTGGGTGGAGTGCCTGAATTGCCCAAATGTTTAACACCCATTCCGGAAGGGCAGGAGAGATGCAGGTGGGTGGTGATACCGGTCACCGAAAGGGGGTGGTTTGCGGGCGTGCATAGTTCTATTTATCTTTTTTTTTGCACACACACACACATGCAAATACAGAGTGACCACTTCCGCCACACGGTAGCACACTATCACGCGCCTGCACACGCACACATACAAACACAAATTAGGCACAAGGAGATACGGGATGGTTTTGTTGTTTTTTTTCCTGATCATCATCTTTTCTCTCTCTCTCTCTCTCTCTCTCTCTCTCTCTCTGCCTCGCGCGCACACACTCTAATGCTGTCATCTGCCTGCCCTTTCGCGCCCCGCTCTTTGCTTCGTCTTCCGGCGCATCTTCTTCTTCGTTCGCGCTGCCTCTATCTCGCTTTCGCTCACGTCGCGCTGCTCTAACGCTCGATTTTCATCAACAATATTACGATTGTGTCACTTCGGGACGGAATTCCTGCTCCTTTGATTCCCTTTCCTCATTTGCGTTCAATTGCGTGCACACACACACACACCCCCTCCACCCAAAAAAGGTGTGCAGTGATAAGACACACACCCAGGCACACACACACACACACACACGGATGGGCACAGGAATTGTTACACTCGTGTAGGGGGTGTGTGTGGGGGAGGGAAGACGATTCGCACAGTGGCCCGCGGCGGACACTGTTCTATTATTCACCGCCTTAGAAAGTGCAGCAGCAGCACACACACAACACACTACACACACACACGCAAACACACGCAACCCACCCCCGTCAGTGTGGACCGGATCAGGGCGACACATGCACAACACTGGTTTCGCTGGCTTTTGGGTTCGTTCCTGGCTGCCGCACACCGACCGACAGAATACACAGAAACGTCTAAAGGACGGACCACACCGACACGCACACAAACTCACACACACACACACTGAAGCACACGGGGCGCCGATTGAGCCAGAATGTACGTCAGCCAGAAAGATATGCTGGATGACCCTGCTGGTTGAGGCAACCGTGTGTCCAATACCTTGACACAGTGGGAAAGGCTAAAGTTATGCAGCGTAAAAAAATAATAGAAAATACCCTTTTCTTTAAAAAATATCTTCAAGCGAAACGAGAAAAAAGAAAATACACAATAATAGATACAAAAAAATAAAAATAATTATTTTAGTTTTTTAATTTATGTCCACCTGCTTCGACAAGGGGCCATTGTGGCACAGCTACAATGACGCATTGGCTTGTGCCCATTTTCATTGTGCTCGTAAAAAAACATCCTCACTTTTAGACCGGTACGGTACCATAGTTGCGCTTTGACCGTATCTTTTTGTGTTTGTGTGTGTTGAAGCCCGTGCCTGTGTGCGTGCGTGTATTCTATTGCTGACGTATTGCTATCAAGGTTAGTAAGCACAAACTATAGCTTTGGTAAGCTTTTTGGCACAGCGGGCCCACCGGTGGGTATGCTTTGTTTAAAGTTCAAATTTAAATTGTTCTC
Source organism: Anopheles merus (assembly GCF_017562075.2). NCBI lineage: Eukaryota > Metazoa > Arthropoda > Insecta > Diptera > Culicidae > Anopheles > Anopheles merus. The sequence goes on along the minus strand of NC_054081.1, from coordinate 14,557,723 downwards.
CTTTCAACGAGAATTTTTTTGAGTGCCAGTTTTCGGCTTTCAATGACGTTTGTCTAGAAAAAAAAACATAAACATAAAGTTAAGCTACAGTTCCATCGTGCTTCGATGTATAGTCGGATAGATGACGTCCCAACTGCCACAAATCCACTCAACGACCACTAAACGGGTTCTAAACGACTCAAGCTCTCAACCTAAACGAAATATAGAAAGAATTCGTTTAGCAGACTTTGAACGACTCATTCATTCTAAAAATAGCAAAAAGCTGGTGGCGCCATCCGTTGGTGGGATACCCAACCAACCAGTGGAGGCTTCCTCGCTTGGAGGAGAGGATTCCTTCAGTACTGTTGTATGGTTTCGCATTGAAAGTTGAGCAGCCAATTTTGGCATGCTAAAGATCACTGCTTGAATTCGTCTTTTGCAGTAGATAAACAGCATCAAAGTTCCAGGTGGTCCTTCTACATAGCGCCTAAGCAGCTTCCTTATGCCACGGTGCCAGGGATTGTTTTTCTTTGCGTTTTATTTTCAAGCAAGCGTCATCATTAAAATAAACAACAGGAGTTGTTTTGTTTGTGTACATGTGTGTATTTTTAATTCCTTTGTATTGAAGAATTACACAAAATTTCACATAGTTTATTAAAAAATCACAATCACTTCACCCAATATTATTTGTTCAATTCGAATCTAACGAATCTACCCAAATAGCCAGCTCGTACTTACTAGCTGATTTAGGGCTGTTTAACGAAAAATCGGTCTGATCCCAAGCGCCACAGATTAAGCTTAAACGACTGGAAAATTGAATATCCATAGAAAAAAAATGAAAGCTCCACAGCTTCATTGGTTTGATCAATAGATGGCGTATTCCCAAGCGCCACAGATTAAGCTTAAACGACTGGAAAATTTAATATCCATATAAAAAAATGAAAGCTCCACAGCTTCATTGGTTTGATCAATAGATGGCGTATTACAACTCATCATTATATTGCTATCCTGTTCTTGCAATGTGTTTCGACAAGTTTCATCTTATCATGACCTATATAGCCTTATAACTTTCTGAGCAAAAATCTATGTGAATGGTCGTGTGGTCAGATACGTGGGTATCAACACCAACGACCATAACTCAATTCTCACTTGCTTCAGTACTGGTGGTTTCCGTTGGAGTTTAGTAATTAAACAATTGTATCGCCGTTCTAGTTCTAGCGATGCATAACTTCAATGCGAAACCATACAACAGTACAGAGGAAATGAGAAAGCTCTCCTCCAAGCGATGAAGCTCAACTGGTTGGGGTATCCCACCAACAGAGAGCGCCACCAGCTTTTTTGCTATTTTTAGAATGAATGAGTCGTTTGCCGTCTGCTAAACGAAGTCTTTCTATATTCCGTTTAGGTAGAGAACTTGAGTCGTTTAGAAGCCGTTTAGTGGTCGTTTAGTGGATTTGTGGCACTTGGGTTACAACTCATCATTATATTGCTATCCTTTTCTTGCAATGTGTTTCGACAAGTTGCATTTTATTATGACCTATATAGCCTTCTAACTTTCTGAGCAAAAATCTATATAAATGGTCGTGTGGTTAGATACGTGGGTATCAACACCGATGACCATTGCTCAAATCTCACTTGCTTCAGTGCTGGTGGTTTCCGTTGGAGTTTAGTATTTAAACAATCGTATCGCCGTTCTAGTTCTAGCGATGCATAACTTCAATGCGAAACCATACAACAGTACAGAGGAAATGAGAAAGCTCTCCTCCAAGCGATGAAGCTCAACTGGTTGGGGTATCCCACCAACAGATAGCGCCACCAGCTTTTTGCTATTTTAGAATGCATGAGTCGTTTGGCGTCTGCTAAACGAAGTCTTTCTATATTCCGTTTAGGTAGAGAACTTGAGTCGTTTAGAAGCCGTTTAGTGGTCGTTTAGTGGATTTGTGGCACTTGGGATGTCGTACTTTGGGGCTGATTAAGAGATGAAGCGGTACTTTGCCGAACTATGGAGCTTTTTAACTGGCACGTGGTACTCTTTGGAACTTTGCGGCTGATTAGCACTATGTGTAGGGTTCATGGTGGAGCTTGAAGGCTTGTTAAGAAAGGGTACTGAACTTGGTGGAACTTTATAGCTTTTTAATGCATGACATCGGTACGAGATGGCTCTTGTCAAAGTGTCAAAGACGGACGCCGGCAATAATCTCATTGCTGCTGCACAAGTTAGATTCGTTAATTGAAGAAAGAATATTGAGTGAAATGATTGTGGATTATCAGTAAATTGTGTGAAATTTTGTGTAATTCATCAATACAAAAGATTTAAAAATATACATATGTGTTTAAACGAAACAAATCTTGTTGTTTATTTCATCGATGACGCTTGCTTGAAAATAAAACAAAAAGAAAAATAATCCCTGGCATCGTAGCATAATGAAGCTGCTTAAGCGCTGTTTGAAAGACCCGCCTGGAACTTTGATGCTGTTTAACTACTGCAAAAGGCGAATTAGAGCAGCGATCTTTAGCGTGCCAAAATGAGCTGCTTAAGCAATTCTGGCTATTTGGGCACTGTTACACACTGCGTTAGATAATTAACAGTGATTCTTAATCAAAATAGTTTTTTATTGTATTTTTATCGTGGCTTTTATCAAAGTGAAACGAGTCTCAATCAATGCTGCAATTTCAATCTAAAAAAAACAACAAAATCAAACATTTAACGGCCAGTTCAAACCAAAAAAAAAAAAGAGCTGTCACCACTGACACCTCAAAATCCCCTGCACTTTGGCCAGCTGTCAGCCGCGAGTTGCCGTTTGTTTATTGTTTGTGCTCCTGCCAGTGTCAGTGGCTGGTTCGCTTTTATTCGCAGTTTTGATTGCAAACAATACGAACCCTCCTTCGCACCGACTTTAGCGACTGGAGTGAAAATCCGCCGCGAATGAATCGCTCGCCCACTGCATTGTGAAAATATTTAAAGTACAAATAAAAAAAAAACGGGCATTAAAGAAAACTTTTGCGAGTGGGTGAAAAACCGGGCGTTGAAAATTTACTCGTACTCGTGCGTGTAAGTGTGTTGTTGTGCGTGTAGTTGTGTGTGTTTTTTTGTGTGCGGTCTTATGCAGTTGCTGTGCCGTGCCAGCGATATTACGTAGCGAGCGGTCACGGGCACGGGTTCGAATCCGGCCACCGACGGCCGTGTGAAGCGCAACGGACGCAATTCAATCGACTGGCTTCTTGTGTGTTTGCGTGTCTGTGTGTGGTGTGTGAGTGGTGGGGCCACCAGTTCGCCCCTTCGGCGCACCATCGGCGACCATCCATCCAGCCCTCGATCTGTCCAACCGATGCGTCTGCGCGGTGTCACCGTTCAATAAAGCACAATACGAGCAGCGCACGGCACAGGAAGAGACGAAGCAAGCGAACACACACACACGCACACGGTCGCGGTGGAAATCCACCCGTGGAAAGAGCCCGTGCGGCACGTGCCCGAAAGCGAGTGACCCCAGCGCATCGGGGGCTTTGACACAGTGAACTAGAAAGCGGCTGTGGGTTGTTTGGACGGTCCGCTTTTCGTGAGGCGTGGGTTTGCCAGCTGAAGAAACCACCGAAACTACCACCACCTTTCCACCCCCCGATGTGAACCGCTCCGCCCAGCAGCAGGACAACGAAATAAAGCGCAATGGCCGATCAAACGCCGTCACCGGAAAGTGAAGAGTTTCCCGGCAGGTTGCTGCACCAGGTAAAGTGTGTCTGTGTGTGTCTACCCTTGTGAAAAGCGCCGTCATGTCCCATCAGTTCCCCCGGCAGGTTTAGGGAAGTATCGATTTGCAGCGGAGGGAAATGGTGGAGCTTTTTTTCTTCTCTCGCTCTCTGCTCTCGCGCCGCTGCTGCGCTTTCACGTAACGCACGCGGAACCGACCGGCCACTTTCTCCGATGAATGAAACATGAAACAGAGGCGTGAAGGTGGTGGTGGCGGTGGCGGCCCATAAATAGCCTCACCACCTTGACCCTGAGCGGAGCCGAGGGGTGGTTTTTGGCAGTGGCCGCATATTTTTAGCACCGTTGCGGTCGCTCGCCCCCGCACACACTCGCAATCCACTCGCACACCCGTGCATTGTAACGCATTTTCCTACAATCAAACACCGCGGTCAGTCGGGACGGGGGTAGGTGGGAGACGAACGCGCAGGGCAACGTGCACGCCTGAGCCAATCAACCGTCATCAATCAATTCCGGATGTTGCTCGGGCAGCGCGGGTTACGGGGTGCAACTTCCTGTCCGTGTGTGAGAGAGGTTTTTTTTTTAAACCCCTTCGACATGTCGAGCAGGCCCGGTAATGTAATCTAATCAAGTGCCGTCAACTGGAAAGACGAGGCGCGAGACGATGGAGGTTCGGATAGGGAGAGAGAAATAAACCGTCGCACCGTACGAGCGATGAGCTTCCCAGCCATCCAAAATCCTCCACCGCCACAGAGACGCGGGCGGCGGGCAATTCAGGTGAAGCAGAGACATCCTACGCCGCCACTCAGGGCCGCTTTCTCCTCGCCGCTTTGACATTGGTGGACGCGTGGAGGTGTTGAGGGCCGAGCGAGTTGCATTTTTTTTTTCGAGCGCCCGACAGACAAGAACGACGCAAGAGGCAGCTGGCCACTTGTCTTTGAAGGTAAGTTGCCAATGGTCTCCCAGCCCCAACCGGGCAACAATCTGTAAACCCGTTCTTAATTATATTCTCTTTTTTTACAGTTTTTTGGCTTCCGATGGCCCGGCGCTGAAGCTCCCAGAACGGGCAAAACAGCGACGATTGTGAGCTGCTGCCTGTCTTGGCAGGGCTGTTCTTATGCTGCGGTCACTGCTGAAACCCAACACTACTTCGCCATCTGTTGTTTGGCTCGGTGGGGAAGGGGTGGGGTACGAAAAAAAAAAAACAAAAAACGAGTAGCACAGTCAGGGCTGTAACGAAATGATTGAGCGAAAGCATAAAACAAACCGTGTTTTTGATGTTTAATGCACATGCACGGTTTTATTTGTGCCTTTCTTGTTTCTCCTTCCCGCTCTCGCTCTCTTTCTCTCTCATTGCCTTAAAAGAGGTCTTTAGACTTTTGCTAATTCATGCATCCGTGGGGTTCGATCTGCAAAGCGAAAGCGCAAGATGTGGCCATGACGGCGGGCGCACTGTTTCACGCGCCCGATGTAAATGAACCGAGCGAACCGGGCATCTAGCAATGATTACAGATAAGGTGGAGAAGAAAAAAAAAACGGTGAAAGCCTTGTTTATTAAGCCACATTAAGCTCTGTTGCTTACTTGCACGATTTTGACTGCTGCTCGTACGATATCCATTGTAAGACACCTTCAGCAAGACAGTTTGATTTAGAGCATAGCATGTGTGAGAGATTGTGTTGGAACACGTTGTGCACAGGTTATCATTAAGCTAGTTTTACGTTGAGAGCAGTGCTGTAAATTTGTCACTGTCAATGTCATAAAACAATCTGACTGAAACAAAATCCATGTAGGCGTCACGTACTCATTAGTGATACTCAAAACGATTGGTGTTTGATCAGTGTTCAGGGTGTTTGACCAACCGTTGATCAGTCTCAATGTCATGACTTTTTTTTTGCTGTGTTCTGCAAAATGTCACTGTCATAGTCATGACAAATTTCGGCTGAAACAAATACATGTCAGCGTCACGAGCTCTACTATGATGATCAGAGGTGAGACTCAAATAGCTAGTGCGACCATCACTTGCTTGGTGACATTTTGTGCTACCAACTCTTGGTCAGCCAGTTGGTGATCATCCCGATAGTCATGGGAGATATCCGGTCCGTGCTAGTGGTTCCAAGATACAAAATGAGCATGTTTTCTCGCTTTGTTTGACCCGACAGACAATCACACCAGACAGAGTGAGAAAGCATGCTCATTTCGTTACTTGGGACCACACGCCAAGTATATTCCAAGAATGTCGTGATTATCACCAAGTTACCAAGTGAGTGATCAAGAGTTGGGTACTAAATAAAATGTCATCAAGCATGTGATTGGTCTGCCAACTGTTTGAGTCTCACCTCTGATCATCACAGTTGTGCACGTGAGCTGACTTGAACTTCGTTTCAGTCATGAGCGTTGGTGACTGAAAAAGTGGTATTTGGCAGCACTGTTCACAGCCAGAAAAAGTCATGATTATGCTTGCGCCGGCATTAAGCTCCACTTGTCAGTCAGAGTATCTCGGTTTACTCAAGTAGTCGCATGTCATGACGCACTTTCAATGAGTATCAGCAATGAGCATCAAGCTACGACGGATATGTTCATTGTTTTCATTGGTGAGTATCTCGTGATACTCATGACATTTTGCAGTACTGGTTGAGAGGCTTTAAACAATGTAGGGAATTTGCGCTATACACTCGGAGCAACAATTCTCAACCGATTGTGTGTTTCTTGAAGTCACGCAATGTCCTAGAAACGTAATTTTCGACGAACTTTAGGTGTTTGGTATGTTATATTCCATGGCAAGGGTAGACTAATGGTAGACCTAACAAATCAAAAGCTTCATTGTATTCAAAATGCCTCAAAGTCCGCAGTGTTTCAATCGATTATCGTATTTACAAAATCTGTACATACATACATTGGGTATTCAGGTATAATTCCATTCCCAAACTCGATTAGACCGGGTAGAAGATTTTTTTATGTTGGCCAATAGAAATTACCGTATTTTAGTGAGTGTAATGACCCCCTTTTAAGTCGATAATGACCAAAATCATATTAAAGGGGTCGTTATACAGCGCCTACCATAACTATATGGATATGGTCGTTTGTCGAGATTTTCGGAAAATTCAGAGTAGATGGATTAAAACAGTGAATGAGGAAATATACAAAATAATATTTCACATCTTTGTAGATGGTTTTTGAAATTGTATGAATTGTATGAAATTATTGTTATTACAAAAAAAAAACAAATTTAGGATCGTTCCATTACTAAAAACACACTTCGATTTTTTTTAAATGCAAACTAATGCATTTAAAAATTGTCCAAAAATACAAATAACCTATTTTTGGATGGTTTTAGAGAAATACATTTTTGACGATTTATCGCCTTTGTAGTAGTCTATGAGAATATGGAAGGTAAATGGAAGGTGGGAAGAAAAAATATTAGATTAGGATTACATTTCTTAACTATACGTAAGAACAGCAAACATTTGGATTCTGCTAAAAATCGTTATTTTGGGTTTTGTTTTGATTATGATTTTTAGAATTTTGATCTAGGGGAAATTGATAAGGTTCTCATGGATTTAAAAAAAATCCTTTTACATATTTTGGTTTGTGTTTTCACAACAATCGTTAACTGTACAAAATAGCTTTTTTGTATTTTATAAAATTATATTTACTAGTTACTCTTATAAAACGCATAAAACTTTTGAAAAAGTTATAAAACACTTTAAAAATCGTCAAAAATGTAAAAAAAAATACAAAGATGTGAAATAGCATTTTGCAAAATTTATACATTCACTATTTTTTTTTAACAAATCGCGAAAAACGACTTGGCAACATAGACAAAGATGTTTTTAAAGTAATTGTCAGGTTTTAAGGTAAATCAATCAATTAATTTTTTGACTAATTAAAGTAATGAATTTAAGGCTCTGATACTTTTACAGGCAATTTTTTATTGCTTAAAACTGAAATTTAAGCCTCGAAATTAGCAAAATATCGTTCTCGATCACGATTGCTATTGCTGAAAGCTATTATCGAGTCAAACAAAAATGATCTACAAAAAACAAAGCAAAACATGTAGATTTTATGCGTCTAAAATCTATTACTTGACGCATTTCCATGCTAATCACGAATTTGCTGTCCGAAGCGAAGCACTTTATTTGCAACACAATTTTAAACTTTATTCCAAGAATAGAATAAATCTATTTGCCGCAAAAAAAAAAAAAACAAGCAGCCAGAAAGCTCCAGAAAAGGTAGAAAAACGTAATATCCGATTTTAGCTAGTCGTAACTTTAAGGTTAAATAATAGCCCATGGCTACCAAAAAATGCATTTTCGACTAGGCCGTACCGTGCCTCAAATTAGTTCCAAATCGTCCACATTCCCCACATTCCATACGATCGATCCGCCCGTGCTGCCCTACATACCCATACGCTGGCAGCTCAGCTGGGCCGGGAGCGAACGGTTCCATTCCCCGTTTGCGCCGACCCACGGTGGGCTTCCCGGACACGGTGGGCCAAACGCGCGCCGGCTGCATCTATTGCGGCTTACGTTTTCGCTGCCGTTTCCGCCGCGCCGTGCCGGTGGTGGTGGCAGTGGATTAGCTGAATGCGATTTACCCCAGCGACGGGGAAAGCTGATACGGGCGCACCGGTGTAACCTGATCGGGAAGGGTGGACGCATCAGCTCGCTGCGGTTAGCGTAATGTACTGTCCGGTTCGGTTTTGCGCTTGGCGAATAGCTGCGAGAGACGTGCAAAAATAAAAACCAACCAAATGGACAAACAACAAGGCTTCGTACGGCATCGTTTCATTAAGCCGGCGAAGAACGTGTACGCCGCGCTACTAATTGTATTTGGCGCTGGTTGTTCCGTTCTGAGAAGGGAGCTCGGAGGATGTTGTAAAGAAGAAAAAAAAGCCCACCCAGCCACCGGAGGTCATTAGCCTTCGTTGGGCCTGTTGGGCCCGCAGGATTCGCGGCCTCGATTTGCAAGCTCGTGGCCCGCTGCGGGCAAGGTGGGTGGGAGGAGCCCAGTGCTGCAAGACAGTAGCTGCGCGACACTCGGCATGAGCGGACCGCCGCACTAGCAGGCGCTCGGGGCACATACTGCCGGCATGCTGATGGGACTGTTCGAGCGCAAGATACGCGAGCTGCGCGTGCTGAGCAAGCTGCATAATCGCAAACTTCGCATCTTAAAGGCGGCCCTGTGGGACAACGTGGAGCTGCTGGAGGACCTGCTGCAGGAGGAGGTGCACCTGATCGACTGTCTCGATTCGTGGGGCCGGGCGCCGATCCATGCCGCCGCCATCACGGCCGACTCCCGCTGCCTGCCGATGCTGATCCACGCCGGGGCAAACATCAACGCGACGGCCGGCTGCCGGTGTGACAATAAGGTAAGGCATGAAGTGCGTCCGAGCAGGCGTTTCCGGGGGGGGGGTCTGTACTAACCTTCGGTTGCTCCCTGTGCTTTCCCAGACTGCGCTCCACTTCAGTGCCGAGCATGGGCACGTGAGCAACATCAGGGTGCTGCTCGATGCCGGCGCCTCCTTCGTCGCGAAAGATCGCAACGGGCTGACGGCCCTGGACCTGGCGGAGCGGAGCGGGCACGAGGCGTGCGTACAGCTGCTGAAGGATGCGGCCGGTGAGTAGCTAGGTGCCATGGAAGGGGACCATCGGTCTTATCGGTTGCGCTCTATCTGTCTTTTTGCAAACAAAAAAAAAAGGGGGAAAACAACCGCGGTTTATTGAGTTAAATTGTGTAAACAAAAGCCACGCTGCGGAGGCTAATTAATTTAATCTAAGCGATAATGAGCAGGCGGGCTCGAGTAGGTCAGTAGTGTAAGCGGACGGCGACGACATCTCCTTCGAAACGGTTGCTTCATTTATGTGCAAGACAGAGAGAGTGAGAGAGCGAGGGAGAGAGGGAAAGGGCAAAGATAAGGACAGCAAGGACAATGTGCTAGAAATACGCAAAACGTCGCTCGATCACAACTACATCCGCAGGGATGACGGCCCGGCCCGATCCAGACTGGGATGGGGTTGTTGAAAGTGGGGGAAGGGAACCCTTTTTTGTTGTTGTTGTTGTTGGAGGGCGTCCCGTTGTCAACCCAATTTTTCCCGGGCATGCGCACGCCGGCTTCAAACAACGTTGGGCTTCCAACGTACGATACTGCTTCGGCGCTTGCGAACGGGAACGTGATTTTTTCGCCCTTTTCCGCAGACATCTTGTTCGCGCTCTCCCTCTCTATCGCATGTTGTAATCAATTGTCTGTTAGAAAACACTTGCAGTTAGGGCTAGGAGTTTAGGAGCAAGTGTCTGTTAGTTAATGAGAATTTTGAATTTAGGGTTTAAAATTATAAAAAATAGGAAGTTTTTTTTTGCATTTACACGTGTGGTTGGCTCTTCCTCTCACGTGCTCGTTCTCAATAGAAAGCTTACAATTTTCCGTGTGACAGACGGAGCCCGTCACGACGGAGCGTTTTTTTTTTCTCTTCTGGTCCGTCTGCAGACATACACACACAGTCAGGGGAAGCTCGCTACAACAACAACAACAACAACAAAAACGCGAGACAAAACTCCCCCCCGAAGGCCCTTTCCGGTGGACCACGATGGCATGATAGTCACCGCAGCACGGCAAAAAACGAAACCCCCCGTACCAATACCACGCCACGCGGTCGCGCGTGATACGCAAGGCAATCGGTGTCGGTGGCGTGGGCTCGTCGGCTCGTGTGTTGTGCCGGAGTGGCTGCAGTCTGGTTTATTATTATTTTTTTTTGCTCAAACCCGCCAACTGCTGTGGCAAAGCGTGGCGGGAAAGGCATCGGCATCGCCTGCCACTTCGCTCCGGTGCGGGATCGTGATTGGATGTGTGGTTTACTTTGCTGCTTGCACCGGGAACACACTACGGGACGTCCGGGCCGGCTAGCAAAAGAAAAAAAGATCGAAAGGAACAAACGGTGCGCACAGTACGCGACAGTCCTGAAGCTGATGTGGCCCATGATGGTAGCGTAGTGGGTCCATGTCCCACGGACACGGCGTGTGTAGACATTGGTGTGACGTGCGCGATCCGCGCGTGTGATTCGTGACGCAAGACAAAGGAGGGTCGCCCCAAAGATGTCCTGGAAGTTTGGCGAGGTGCCCAAACCGGGCGCCGAGCAGGCGTTCGATGCGTGCGACTACTTCGTGGACGAGGTGATCGAACCGTGGAAAATACCAGGTAACCACGGGCGTAACTGAACAAAACGCTCTCTGTTTCTGTGTGTGTGTGAGTGTGACCCTTTCTGCAATATTGATTGTTGCGCAAAGGTGAAAGGATCAAGCAGGGGGAGGTAGAGTCCGCGTGGATTTATTTTTAGTGCCCGTGTGGACTCTCACGTGTGAATGCAGTTGCGTGCCGCTGGGTACTTACACCACTCAACAGGCGCCAGTGTATGTGTGTGTGTGTGTGTGTGTGTGTGTGTGTGTGTGTGTGTGTGTGTGTGTGTGATTTTTTTATTGGGTTTTTCTTCGTTGCCGTTTCCACGTGTGGACATTAGTGATGGGTAAAGTTGGCTAAAATCCGGAATCGACTCCGGTAATTTTGGAACCGACTCCGGAAAATAGGTCCGTCCAACATTATCCAGTGTCGTCTGAAGTCGAAATCGTCTGGAGTCGGAGTTGTCCGGAGTTGTTCGGAGTTGTTCGGACACGTCCGGAGTAGTTACGGAGTCGTACGGAGTTGTCCGGAGTTGTCTGGTCTCGTCTAGATTCGCCCAGAGTTATCCGGAGTCGGAGTCGTCCACAATCGTCCGGAGTTGTTTGGAGTCGGAGTCGCCCGAAGTCGTCCGGAATCGTCTCGAGCTGTCATAAGTCTGTCGGAGTTGTTCAAAGTCACCCGGAGTCGGACTCGTCCAGAGTCTTCAAACAAAGGCCTGTATACGAAGTGCCGAAAAGGGACGACTCCCAACGTCTCCGGATAACTCTGGACGAATCCGGACAACTTTGGACGACTTCGGACGACTCTGAACTACTCCGGACAGACTCTGAACAACTCCAGACAGACTCTGGACGACTCCAGACAACTCTGGACGACTCCGGACAACTCCGGACGGCTTCGGGCAACTTCTGGCAACTCTGGATATCTCTAGATATTGCTGGACGACTCCGAACAACTCCGATCCGGACGACTCCGACTCCGAATGGTGGTTCCCATTTTGCCGGAGTCGGAATCAGACTAACAATAGTCGGTGTTTTATCGAAATTGTGGGTGCGCTCCAGAGAGCACATCGCTAGTGTGCACATGCATGTTTAATTCCGCACGGGCAGCGAGCATACAAATGTTGCAATCGATTTTTTTTTTTACATTTTAATTGCCGTCTGGCGTTTTGGAAAGGTAACGACCACCTTTCAAACCATTGTTGGAGCGAATTTGCAACAATTATTGACCTCCAGAAATTTGGAACGGTTTTTTTTATTGTGCGGAGGGGCGCTGCGTGTTGTCTCCTTGACGAAACGGAGCCTTCGCAGCGAAATACATTAAAGGCGTTAACCGGGCAAAGCAAAGCAACAAAGGCAAAAGACACGAAGACGAGTTTTACGATCGATGGGTCCAGTTGACCGTAAAATGATATCGTTTCCTCTGTAAAGAGCAGTTTTCTTTGTGTAAAAAAAAAAAAAACAACAAAAAAAGCCCCACACACACAAGTTATACCAGCTTTGCGGTTTTGCGGAACGGAACTTCCCAGCTGCTGGTTTAATGTTTGCGGTTTTGGGCTTCCGTTGGCTTCCTTAGCTTAGGTATCGCTGCTGCTCAGCACCGATCGAACCCGCGGTTGAAATGTAGCTTGAAAAAGGGTAATAAAACAAATGCTTCTCAATCTCTCTCCCGCTGCTAGATACGCGCGAACAGATACGCAGCCAGAAGCATCGGGCCCTGCGGGAGGCGGTGACGGCGACGGACGGAGCCGCCGTCCAGCTGCTGCTGGAGAGCATCGGTTCGGATCGGGAAATCATCGTCAATATGGCACCGGGCGGTGCCAACACGCTCCTGTTCATGTATGTTGCTCTCCGTTACCCGTGCTGGCGTGTGCGAACTCTTGTTTTAACTCTCTTTTCTCTTTCTCTCTCTCTCCTTCGCTTCGCCAGTGCGGCACAGGCTGGGTCGGAGCGCATCGTCCAGCTGCTGCTGGAAGCCGGTGCAGATGGGCGGGCGCATGCGGTCACCAAATACTCGCCCCTGTACACGGCGGTTCACAACGGGCATACGCAGGTGGCCGCCCTGCTGCTCGACCGGTTTCCCGAGCTGGTGCAGCAGGTAACGGTCGAACGGTGGCTCCCGTTCCATGCCGCCTGCATCAATGGGCACTGCGCGGTGGTGGAGCTGCTCATCAAGCACCCGTACGTGGAGGAGCTGCTCGGTGTGTACCGCAGTCCGAACGGGGAGCTCGAGTGGCGGCTGCCGTTCGACCCGAACGCGCAGGACGTGGCCGGCCAGACCGCACTGTACGTGGGCTGCCTGCTCGGCAATCCGCAGCTCGTCGAAACGTTGCTGAAATGGCGGGTGAAGTGTGTGCGGCATACGCTGGCGTCGACCACCGACCACGAGCAGGCGGAAATGGGCGGCAGTGGTGGTCGTGATCACGGTGGTGGTGGTAGTAGTAGTAGCAACCCGCTCAGCCCCACTAGCCGCAAGATTTCGTTCGGCATACAGTCGATTATGTCGCGGCTCAGCCTGAGCGGCGGCCGCTCCGATCCGTCCGAGGAGGGGGAGGAGGGCCAGCAGGGCGAGATGCGCTGCCCGCTCGATCTGGACATTCTTTGCGGGGCGGCCCGGGAGACGGCCCTGCTCGCCGCGGTTCGCGGTGGCTTCCTAGACGTGGTGACGATACTGCTGGAAAACGGGGCCGACCCGAACGTGATTGCGCGCGCCGTGGAAGACCAGAACGATCCGAAGTAGGTATTTATTTATTTTATTATTTTTTTACTTTAATTAATTTAACCGCCAATAAATTTTAACAAATTTTAAAAGCAATGCTTATAAAATAACGAAAACAACAGCTTTAAAGGTCGGGGTACATTGCCCGTACTCGCTAGTGTAATTTCGATTTGCACTAGCACATCTGGCGGCAGCTGACTGAATCATTTTGCCAAAAAATTTGGAGCCGCTTCAGAAAATATGTTATTTTTCCATGTTTTTTACTTAATTCGGACGGGAAAAAAAAGGTTTTGTAAAAGGTAGATGCATATGTTCTGCATGCATTTCAGCCATTTTCCTGACAAAAAACGATGAGAATAATACTTAATTTTGAGATCCGGCACGACCATTCCCTCGATGACCAAAAAAATACTTCCACCAGTCGCCGCCAGAAGCGCTAATGAAACTCGAAATTACACTAGCGAGTACCCCGGCCTTAATACAGGTGTCCCCCGAGATACGACTGTATTTGGGACCGAAAATATGTCCCAAAGCAAGGCGTAAGTCGAAAAAGTCGTATGTCGAATATCTATGAATATTAAGTTTATAACCGAAGTTGAAGAGTTGGAATTTATGATATCGTGTATTTTATTTAAAATAATGTTCGATAATGTAATGATTATATTTAAGAAGCCGTACACAATATAGATATTCAAGATAGGGTAATTGTGGAATCTTTGGAAATGTGTGTATAACGATTATCAGCCCAGAAATTCAAAAAATACATCTATTTCTTGTCAATGACAACTTTTAACTGTCAAAATCAAAATCGTCGTATCTGCAAATCGTCGTAACTCGAGGGGCTCGTAACTCGGGGGACGCCTGTAGTAGGAATTCCTAAAAAATTGCGCCATTTAGAAAGTGGTTAAAGTAGGGGAATAGGAGTCGTGAAGGCGGGAACTGATCAATACTGATCAATATGCCGTCGCTTTTCTAAAGAAACAATCAACTTGTGGGAGTTGACAGCGGTTCCGTGGTAAAGTCGTCAACTCGTTCGACTCAATAACATGCCCGTCATGGGTTAAAACCTAGAATGGACCGTCTTCTCGTAGCTAGATTTTTGACCTTCCGGTTGTGTGGTAATGAATTTACCCTCGAAAGCCTGTATATTTGATATTTGTGGCCGCTTCGAGAGCGTCACAAAAGGTCTGTTTAATTTAAATAAACAAATATCAAATATTAACACATTGAAATATAGATGAGACAAAGGACATAAGGTTTGTACTTGTGGAACGTCCAGTCATAAAGCCATGTTGCTTAGGACTTATCCAAGACCGGTCTCTTCTTCTTCTTCTTCTTTGGCTCAACAACCGATGACGGTCAAGGCCTGCCAACCCACTTGTGGGGTTGGCTTTCAGTGACTTATTGATTTCCCCCCATAGCAGGATAGTCAGTCCTACGTATGGCGGCACGGTCTATTCGGGGCTTGAACCCATGACGGGCATGTTGTTAAGTCGTACGAGTTGACGACTGTACCATGAGACCGGCTGGCATTGGATAATGTAGGATGCAATACCGATTACAAATGCTTTTGCACATCCACAAAGCAGAGCGATCCCATGATAATTGCGATAATAATACGGGGCCAAGGATCCTTCTGAGCATCTTCCTCTTGAACGCGGCTAAGAGGGTTTCGTCAGATTTGAACAGTGTACATGTCCCAGACGAGTATGTGTGTATCGGTACTATACAAGTACTATATAGTCTCAGCTTAGTCCGTCGTGACAGGTTCATTGAGGTGAACTGATTTTTCAGACTTGTGGAATGGCCGGTTGGCAGTCAGTATCCTTGCACACAACTCATCTACCTAGACAACTCATCTAATAGACAAATGATCAGCAAATAGAATACTAGCCTCAGCAGGTGCTGAACGAGAGCGATTGTCGAGATGAATGGGATAAAGAAGGACTTTATGGGATTGGAGGAAATGTAAATGTTGCCTTAAATGGCAGGGATGGGTCACAAGTAGAGCTTGTTGCTTACATTCTATCGTAATATATGAACGATAACGTACCCGATTATAATTACGGTATGCAGAAGCTGCGTATTTAAAGGCGCTAAGGTTGTGCAATGATCAATGCCGTTGGTAACAGTGTTGGGTAAATCTGATTCAGATTCATGAATCTGAGTGTATCTTTGGAATGAATCTGGATCTCGGATGGCAAGATTCATGAATCTAGAAAGATTCAATAATCTCGAAAGATTCACGAATCTCTAGGCATTCACGAATCTTGAGGGGTTATTAAATCTTCAAAGATTCACAGAGCTTGAGCTTCTTATTATTCTTCTTCTTGGCGTAACAACCTTAGCATACAACCCTATACAGGCTTTCAAGACTTCTTGGCAATAACGACGTAGCCTAATAGTTTGTTTTCCTACGGGGAGAGGGTCCATGCGAGGCTTGAACCCACGACGGGCATGTTGTTAATTGTCTCAGAACAAATTCAATATTTTGAAAATTATACATCTCTAAAGATTCCAGAATCCCTGGAGATTTATAAATCTTATAGGATACATGAATCCTTTTATGAATGCTTGGAGATTCATAAATCTTTGGAGTTTCGATTCGAGATGCGTATCACTCATCGCTGAAGATTCGTATGAATGAATCTCAACGAAAGATTCGTGAAACCCAACTCTGGTTGGCTACGGCATAAATAACGAGAGAAGAGATACATAAATGTAGCGCAGAAACTAAGTTATTCCTGAAAAATATTAGAGTTTCACCGACCGACGACGTGCAGAAGGGTTGCAAAGTATTGAGGGTTTGTTTGCACAGTGTAACAACATAGCTCCTTATCCCTCTCACTTCTCCTTTCCTCTTTCAGATCGTCGGATGAGATCTATGGCTTTTCCAACGTGCCGCTGGCCGAGGCGACGCGCCAAAAGTCGCTGCCGATGGTGGAGCTGCTGCTGAAGCACGGCGCACGGGACGACCAGTCGGTCGCGCTCGGCATCGCCGTGCAGAACGGCGACGAACCGATCATCTGCCGGCTGCTCGCGATCAAGGCCCATCCCGATCCGGACTACAAGATCAACAAGCGGGCGCTCGCCGGGCAGGAAGCGTCCGCGCCCGAGTACGGCACGGCGCCGCTCGCGTTCGTCGGCAAGCTGGGCGGCAGCTTCACGTACAGCTCGCTGTTCCCGAGCACCGCCACCATGATCAACTGGCACAGCAACAACTGCCGGCTGGGGCTGATCCGCATGGCGTGGGTCAGCGAGGCGGTGCTGCAGTGCAACCGGAAGCTGCGGGCGCACCCGAAGTGCCACCAGCTGGCGCTGGCCGCCCTGACGCGCATCGACATCTCGCACAATACGCTCACGACGCTGCCGGCCGAGCTGTTTGCGCTCGGCAGCCTGCGCTACCTGAACGCGGCGCAGAACAAAATCGAGCGGCTGCCGCTGCCCGACGAGGACGCTGGCGGGCAGGGCAAGCGGCGCGGCTCGGCCAAACCGGCCGACTACCAGTGCCCGGTGCTGGAGGAGCTGTACCTGCAGGACAATCGGCTCGAGTGCGTGCCGGCCGTCCTGTTCCGGCTGCCGAACCTCGCGATCCTGGACGTGTCGAACAACAAGCTGCAGGAGCTGCCGTTCGAGATGTGGAAGGCGCCGAAGCTGAAGGAGCTGAACGTGGCGTTCAACTTTCTCAAGGATCTGCCGTCGCTGCCGCTGCCCGAGCTGCTGCTGAGCGGCGGGCAGGGCCAGGGCGGGGACGGTGGCCGGCCGGAGCTGCCCTCCCCTGTGACGGTCGCGGTGGAAGGTGGTGGTGGTGGTGGTGGGGGTTGTGGTAGCAGTGCAGCGGCTGCCGCCATGTTCCATCCGTACACCGGCACGAGCGCATCGTTCGACGATGGTACGGAGGCGCTGGCGCGGAACCGCCACGTGACGAACCTGGAGCTGGTGCGGCACCACATTTGGGCCCGCTCGCTCGAGGTGACCGAGCAGGAGCTGCGGCTGGCGGACGCCCGCCACGACAGTGCGCTGTCGCAGCTGAGCAGCCTGAATTTGGCGAACAACCTGTTCACCAGCATCCCGCTGGCGCTGCCCTGCCTGGCGGTCAATCTGACGCGCCTCAACATGTCCTACAACAGCCTGCGGTCGATGGGCCACGTCACCAGCTATCCGGCGTCGCTGAAGCAGCTCGACCTGGGCCACAACGAGATCAGCTGCTGGCCCAGCCTGCCCCGCATTGCGGCGTCCGATCCGCACCTGATGTGCTACAACCCGCAGGAGGGCAAGAAGCATCCCACGGATAGTGGTGGTGGTGGTGGTGGAGGTGGAGGTGGTGCGGGCACTGGTGGTGGTAGTGGGGGCAAATCGGGCAGCCGCGGCGGGTCGGGCGGCGGCGACACGACGCCCTCCTCCAACGCGTCCACCACGTCGTACGGCGGCACGGAGATGACGACGGTGGTGAAATCGTCCACCAGCTCGAACAGCATCACCTCCCTGCGCACGGCCGTGCTGAAGAGTGTGTGCTGCCACCGGCGCCACCTGCGGCTCGAGTCGCTGCGCACGCTCGTGCTCGCCGACAACTCGCTCACGCGCATCCAGCTCTCCACCGACGACGTGACGACGCTGGGCGAGTCGGACGACGCGGAGTGGAGCCTGATCGGGATGGCCAAGTCGCGGCTCATCTTTCCCAACCTCTCGATGCTGGACATCAGCAACAACTGCCTGAAGGAGATACCGGCCTCGATCCACGAGCTGACCAACCTGAGCGTGCTGAACCTGAGCGGCAACATGGACATTACCGAGCTGCCACCGCACATGGGGCTGCTGTCGCGGCTCTGGAACCTGAACACGCGCGGCTGCTCGCTCCAGGACCCGCTGCGCTCGATGATCGACAGCAAAAAGTACAAAACGATGGACATCGTCGGCTACCTGAAGTCGGTGTACGAGGACGCGCGGCCGTACGCGCGCATGAAGCTGATGGTGGTCGGCGTGCAGGGCATCGGCAAGACCAGCCTGCTCGAGCAGCTGCGGGCGGAGGGCTCCGCCCGGGGGAAGAAGCCGGTCGACCACTGGGCGAAGCGGATGGGCCACCGGCACATCAACCAGAAGACGTCCCGCGGCATCAACATGTCGACCGTTGGCGTCGACATCGGCGACTGGGTGTGCGAGAAGAAGGTGCGGGGCCAGTCGCACCACGGACCGGTCGTGTTCCGCACGTGGGACTTTGGCGGGCAGCGGGAGTACTACGCGACGCACCAGTACTTCCTGTCCAAGCGCAGCCTCTACCTGGTGCTGTGGCGCATCATCGACGGGCGGCGCGGCCTGGCCGAGGTGCTCCAGTGGCTCGGCAACATACAGGCGCGCGCCCCGAACTCGCCCGTCATCATCGTCGGCACGCACTACGATGCGGTCGGCGAGACGCTGCCGGCGAAGAAGGCGGAAGAGCTGCAGCAGATCATACGCGACCGGTTCATCGCGGTGTCGGACGCGGAAAAGATTGGGCTGCCGCGCGTGCTCGACTCGATCGAGGTGAGCTGCCGGACCGGGCACAACATCAAGCTGCTGGCGGGGCTGATCTACGATACCGCGTTCTCGCTGCGGCCGCCCGGCTGCAAGGAGCCGCTGCTGTACCAGCGCGTCCCGGCCAGCTACCTGGCGCTGGAGGACGTGGTCGCGAACATTGCCGCCAGCTTGCGGCAGCACGGTGCCGATCCGGTGCTGGACGCGGACCGGTACCGCCAGACGGTCACGCACGAGATGCAGCTGCGCGGGCTGAAGGGTTTCCGGGACTGGTCGGAGCTGAACCAGGCGACCATGTTCCTGCACGACAACGGCGTGCTGCTGCACTACGATGACGCGACGCTGCGCGATCTGTACTTTCTCGACCCGCAGTGGCTGTGCGACATGCTCGCGCACGTGGTGACGGTGCGCGAGATCAACCCGTTCGCGCGCACCGGTGTGATGAAGATGGACGATCTGCAGCACGTGTTCAAGAGCTCCTGCCTGGGCAGCAACAATAATCGAGGGTAAGCGGGAAGGGTGAAAGGCTGAGTGTGTGTGTGATTGCGTGATGCTGACGATGCTTCTCCTTTCCTACAGCTACATCGTGAGCCTGTTGAATAAATTTGAAGTTGCCCTGTCGTGGGACGCCCGCACACTGTTGATCCCGTCCCTGCTGCCAACTGAGGAGGATAGCAGCTCGGATCGGATGGTCACGGTAAAGGTGAGTTAGCTATTTTTATACTAGTAGCTGAATTTGAACATTTTAGAACAGTTTTGCCTCATTAGTTCCATGCTGTACGCTTCCATTTGCAAAATATTACCTGTTTCAAATGTTTGATTTGTTTATTTGTTTATTGTTTGTTATTCATTCAATGGATAATAGTGATCCGTGTGAAAGTTCTTAAGTCGTTCTTAAGTTCGTTATTAAGTTTAGATAAACAAGATAAATCAGCTAAATGGCCCGTTTCGAAGGCGATTTTTAAGAGATTGTAACGAGACTCCAAAATCGAAAATATGACAAACTTCATTAAATGCCCGAATCATGGAGTTGAGAGGGACTCTAGAGCCATATCCAGTTCGACTACGGTTCTGGGCAAGCAGCAGACGGGAACGAAGCAGAACTGCGGGTGCGTAAAACTGCTGGAGCAGTTAATGTTTTGATGCAGATTGAGTCTTGGACATCTTTTGTTACCCGAAACAACATGCCAAGCCACTGATTACCTCGAGTAATCATATCCTCCGTTTGCATCCTGCGATCCATGTTACGGAGACATTGTGATGTAAAATCAACAAGGTTAGTGATCATCGATCGCTTTGGAACGAAACCATGTTGTTGAGGGCTAATATAGTAATATGAAGACGTCAGCAAACTTGTTTGGATTACTTTCTCAAATACTTTGGCACCAGCGTTGAGTGGTGTTATATCCCTATAATTGGCTGCTTGTTCCTTGGCGCCTTTTTTTTAATATGGTAACAATCCATGAGCTCTTCCAGATAAAAGGGAACTCCCCCATCTGGGACAGGACTAGCTTTAGGCTTAACTGCTTTTAGCTCATTTAGTATGGCTTCTTGCGATATATTCAGGAATAGTTAGATCAATGTCGATGACATCATTAGGAGTATTAATTAAAGCGTTGGTGATAATATTTTCATCGGTAGTTTAGTATGCGGTATGCCTCATCAAATTAACACGCAAATATGTCACAAATATCTGAGGCAGTTGAGCCAGATCGGAAAAACATAGGATTACTCGTTGATATTATATTTACGTATTAACATACGTATTAAACGTTGCTTAGGTCTCAGTTATAAAATGGATACCTTTTTATCAACATGACGCCGTCTTGAATGACTTTCACACGAAAACAAACACTCCCGCTCTTTCCGGACCTCTCATAGTTGAGCACGTCTTGGCCAGAAAGTGAAGGAATGGAATTATAAGATACATGACGATTCTTCATTTAAACCTGTTTCTAACTCAGACTGATCATCCTGATCTGTTCAAATCAGGTATTTGATTTAATGCTATCGGTAAAAAATAGCAAAGTGACATTCCAGTAAGATTATCCATACAAATTTGAGGGATCAATTTTGCGTGTTTAATTCAATTTGCGTTGTGTCATGTACTTATTCACAACTGAGTTTTGGTGTAAAGATGCACTATTTTAAGTTTTAGCCACGATAGAGATGCTTATGGCGAAAGACTAGGAACATTGTAGTCATAATGGATATCTAGAGATGAAATTATAGATAGAAATCTGTGATTGTGTAAACAAGATCGATATTATAATCTATCACACCTCATAATATGCGAACAATACATCACTAGATGCCACAGAGAGTTCAGAAAGTAGGGTAGCTTTATCAGATAATTAGGAAAACCACTGTATGTTCTTCAAAGAGCACTCCGATCATGTCTTACATAAGGCATTTTAGCATCTTAGCACATCAACTCCAAATTTTCATAGATTCTATTTTCTATGAGAAGTCAATCTTTAGTTAAGTTCAGAGTTTGACGATTCGGAGTGTTCCATTCAAAATTCACGTTGGATGGATCGCCGAACTCGAGGTAAAATTTCCCCATTATAAGGCACATCTCCTCCTAGCAATAGTAACAATTCTTAGTAGCGAAAATCCCATTTGCCTTAGCGATTAGGAAAATTAGAGAAATGCTGTTGTGATAGTTACTAAATGTACATTTTTGACGATAGTTTTTCGGTCGTTGAGGATTTTGCACCATCCTTAGAATACCCCCACCCTTGTTGGTGGCATCGGATGACAAAGTCATCCGGTATTGTCGGTTCGATTGGCAATTGATCGGTAACAATATCACTTATCGCAGCGGTCGGAAAGGTTTTGTTGTACAAATTACTGACCATCTTTTACGATGACGTTTCATTCGTTTGACGAACTAATTATTAAGGGTAATTATGTGATTCGAGTGTTAGAGAAAAAGTGTCCACAATGTTTTGTTTGTATGATAATGCGTGTTAAAAAAAACATCGATTTGCCACGTATGTGTGACATCTCTTTTACCATTACACATTACCTGACTCAATCGATCCTGACTCAAGATAAGAGCTACGGAAAGTGTTTTATTTTACGGTTTTACCAGTAATTTAGTTTATTTGTATCATACAAAATGCAAGTAATTTCAATCAAAAAGGAAAAATGATAATGTCTTAGGGTAAAAAGTGTGACAACAATCAATCAGAATAGATTTGTAAAAACTGGTGCTCTGATGTTAAAAATGAGACATCTTTAATAAACGTTTAAAAAAAGAATTTTATTGTTGTTTTACGATTCGAACGATTGTCAGAGATTTTTTAAAATTAGTTGTGGGAGCTCGGAATCGGACCTACTCGTTTCCGATTCGGTGTTCAGAATCAGTGCCGGAGCCGATTCCGATGCTCGAATCGGAGCCAATTCCGGAGTTAACTCGATTCCGTGATCGGAATTGGCTCCGGAATGAGAATTGACTTCGGAACCGTAATCAACCTGGGAAACGCAATTTGTGTCGGTAACAAAATCGGGATTGACTTCAGAAATGAAATTAGCTCCGGAATGAGAATCAGTTCTTGTATTTAAATAAGAAATTTCAGCAGCGAAATCAATCCGGGAATCTCCATAGGAATGGATCGTTTTCAAGTAAATATTGATTTTTAGCAATCAATACGTAGCATCATTGGATCCAAACGCCTATTCCTATGGATATTCCTGTCCATAGGAAAGAGCGTGAAAGAGACTCCCGCATAACGAGTGAGTCACTGGAACAGATAAAACTCGTTACAAGCGTTTCCACTGTAGTTTTAATTATAGGAAATACCAATTTTGAACCTTTCTTGGATGATGTAATTACATAAAAAACAGCAATATCATCAATCTGATTGCTTGAAATCATCTACCAATCACTTTGTTGTTTCTGAATGTGTTTTTATTTAGAAACTATTCGCTAATATTTTAAAATGTAATAATTTAAGTGCAAAAAATGCATTATCCCAACCCGCGGATCTCGTTAATTTGCTAAAATCGCCGATCCCTGATTTAAAGCAATTTAAAAATATTCAAACAGCATGGCCAATATAAACATTCTTTCTCTGTCTCTCTCTTCATCTCTCTCCCTTGCGTGATAGATTGCAACACGTTCGAAAGGATGGGTGAATCGGGCACGCCGCAATCCGCTGGCCTACACCGGCCACTCACTGCCCTCGTACG
The DNA here is from genome assembly GCF_017562075.2 of Anopheles merus. Classification (NCBI taxonomy): domain Eukaryota; kingdom Metazoa; phylum Arthropoda; class Insecta; order Diptera; family Culicidae; genus Anopheles; species Anopheles merus. The sequence continues at coordinate 14,534,443 of NC_054081.1, read as the reverse complement.
ATCAGGCGCCTTCGCAAACGCTGGCCAGTTCGGCCAGCCTGGACCACTCGCCGATACCGACACCAACGCCCCTGGACGGCAGCCAACCCGCGACCGGCACCGGCTGCGACGTGCAGATGGTGCCCCACCCGGACCGGTCCATCTCCCGGCTGCTGCTCATGTCCTACTTTCCGTCCGGCTTCTGGTCGCGGCTCATTACGCGCGTGCTGGCCGACGACCAGGTGGTGGAAGCGGTCCGTGGCCTCTACCCCCTGCCCAAGGACCTGCTCGACCAGTGGCCCGCGCTGGAGGAGACGCCGGCCCTGGCCGCCCACTGGGCGGTATGGCAGACCGGGCTCGCGCTACACTTCGGCCCGTCCACGGTGGTGTTTAAGATGCGCGAAATCTCCGTCACCTGCCCGACCTCCCCGTACCGGAACCCGATGAACCGGTTCAAGCTGAAGCAGGACGGCGTCTGGTGCGACATCGACCTGACGGCCAGCTCGATCCTGGAGATACACTTCCCGTGCAGCGCGCTGCGGGTGCAGGTGCCGGCGACGCCCGACGAAGCCCGGCCGCCGGCCGCGCACGAGATCGAACCGAACGTCCAGTGCCTGACGCAGCTGCTCGCCCTAACCGTCGACCATATCGATCTGCTGCTGGAGGACTGGTACCCGACGCTCGGCACGCGGTTCGTGCACACGTCCGAGGGCCGGTTCCTGGTGACGCGGCTCGTCCCCTGCCCGCGGTGCCTGCGGGAGTGCGAGCAGCGGCACGCGCCGAACCTGCCGTCGCAGGTGAAGCCCTGCTCGGCGCTGAACCAGCGGTATGCGGCGAACGGGGGCGGTGGCGTCCATCGGCACCATCGGTTAAGCATCGGCGAGCGGCGCACGGCCGACGGGGGTGGAACGGGCAACGGCGAGACGAGCGGCGGCGGAGGAGGCTTGAACGAGCTGCCGGGCATACTGCACGACTGCACGGCGCTGGCCGGCCGGAAGTCGCAGGACTCGCTCGGCTGGTCCGACTGCGACTCGGGCGTCGGCCAGGAGACGGCCGACAGCTCGAGCGAAACGTCGATCGAGTGCTACACGCTGGCGGCCCTGGCCGGGGACGGTTCGCCCAGCTACAGCTGGATGGTGGAGGAGTGCATACTGGCGGCGTACGATCGGAAGACGGTCGCCTGCCCGGTGCACGGCGAGATCGAGCTGAGCCGCATCACGCCCGACGTGGTAGGTGGTAACAAGAGAGAGAGGCGGGGGCTAAAGCTAATCAGAGCAGTTAGTCACGAACTTCTTTGTTTTCTTCGTCTATTTTTAGAACTTTATGGACCTGCCCGACCACTATCTGATCCGGTCGAGCGACATCAACCGCGGTCCGCTGCTCGGGCGCGGTGCGTTCGGGTTCGTGTTCAAGGCCACGTGCAAAGCGACCCGGCTGGCCGGCAGCAGCAGCAGCACCACCACTACCACCACCCTTGCCGGTCGGCTGTCGTCGCTCCTGTCGTCGCCGAGTGCTGGCCCAACGAGCGGCGGGGGCAGCACTGGCCCCGGGCCAACGATCAACGTGGCGATGAAGATGCTGCAGCCGGTTGCGCCTGGACCGCGGGCACGCCAGAGCGCCATCATCGCGTACAAGGCGGCGCTCGGCAAGTGGGAGCGCGATCCGCTCCAGCACGCCTGCAAAGCGTACTGCACCGCCCGGCAGGAGCTGGCGGTGCTGCTCACCCTGCGCCACCCGCACATCGTGCCGCTGGTCGGGGTCTGCACCCAGCCGCTCGCGCTCGTGCTCGATCTCGCGCCGAAGGGTGCGCTCGACGCGGTGCTACGCCACTTCCGGCGCAGCGGCGCCCGCATCGGCCCGTACTGCTTCCAGGCGCTGGTGCTGCAGGCCGCCAAAGCGATGGAGTACCTGCACCGGCGGCGCGTCATCTACCGCGACCTGAAGGCGGAAAACATCCTCGTGTGGGAGTTCCCGGAACCACACACGTAAGTACAGCCTGTCTGCGTTGGAGTGGTCGGCACAATAAAGTGCCCATTACTTACAATTTAACCATTTTTTAAAAACCTTTTTCCGTAAAAAAGGAAGTTATCGTACTGCTTTGCTTTTTGAAACATAGTTCGCTATATGCCTATGACTGTGCCGTACAAAGTGCTGCAAAATGCCAAGAGCATCACGAGATATTCAACAAACAAAAACAATGAACATATCCGTCGTAGCTTGATGCTCATTGCTGATACTCATTGAAAGTGCGTCATGACATACCGAACACGACATGCGAGTACTTGAGTAAACCGAGATACTCTGACTGACAAGTGGAGCTTTATGGCGGCGCAAGCATAATCATGACTTTTTCTGGCTGTGAACAGTGCTGCCAAATACCACTTTTTCAGTCACCAACACTCATGACTGAAACGAAGTTCAAGTCAGCTCACGTGCACAACTGTGATGATCAGAGGTGAGACTCAAACAGTTGGCAGACCAATCACATGCTTGATGACATTTTATTTAGTACCCAACTCTTGATCACTCACTTGGTAACTTGGTGATAATCACGACATTCTTGGAATATACTTGGCGTGTGGTCCCAAGTAGCGAAATGATCATACTTTCTCGCTCTGTCTGGTGTGATTGTCTGTCGGATCAAACAGAGCGAGAAAGCATGCTCATTTTGTATCTTGGAACCACTAGCACGGTCCGGATATCTCCCATGACTATCAGGATGATCACCAAGTGGTTGACCAAGAGTTGGTAACACAACATATCACCAAGCATGTGATGGTCGCACCAACTGTTTGAGTCTCATCTCTGATCATCATAGTAGAGCTCGTGACGCTGACATGTATTTGTTTCAGCCGAAATTTGTCATGACTATGACAGTGACATTTTGCAGAACTGATCACAGTAAAAAAAAGTCATGACATTGTGACTGATCAAGGGTTGGTCGCAAAAATGTCACAAAGCATGCATTGGCCACACCCATCGTTTTGAGCATCGCCTCTGATTATCACACATAAGAACGTGACGCTGACATGGATTATGTTTCAGTCAAATTTTGTGTGACATTGACAGTGACATTAGTATCAAACCATGACAAAAATCAAAATCACTCAAACAGAATAAAGTGCCCACTTAATTCTAAAGAAAGTATATCTTTGAGCGAATATAAGAATAATAATAATTATTATTAGAATAATTATCGATCGAATAATTTATATGCATTCCTCTGGCATTCCAGGCCTATTTCAGGATCTTTGGCAAATTTTATTTGATTCTATCTGTAAATATTTGGCATTTGTTCTTCCAACAAGTATTTTTGTTTTTTCTTAATCACGCCATTTGCACCACACTTGCATCAAAAATCGCTCGATCAGATTAAGATTAAGAATAGTTGGGGCCATTGAAGACGTTTTTTTTTATTCGATTGCAAACATTTGTTGGAACATTAATTTATTTTCTTACTTCGTATTTTCCACATAAAACAGATAACTTCATGCAGGATGCTTATATAAGTAATAACTCTCATCATGCCGTCGATGCATATCATGCTTCCCACTCATCCTAAAGAAAATCGCCCACTGGTCATCACATTGCATCCTTCATACATCGTCCTTTGTTGGATCACGTCTAGATATATTTGAACATCAGTTCTAATTTCGATTCATATGTCCAAAGATCAGTTGTCCAACAATCTAATATATTTAAGCCAATTGGCTTTGTTAGATTTGCTGTAGATCGGGCGAGGAGCTTGAAGGACGCTACATTTAACGAACGGTTAATAAAAGTGCAATGTGATGCCATCATGGGGTGTTTCTCCTTAGGATTAGCTGTTGTTAGTCCGTATCTGACTACGGTAAAATCGGAACCACTAGTTCCGCCCGGAGTTGTTCGGAGTCAACAGGAGCCGTTCGGTGCAATGTGCTTGTGTTCAGGCATTTCGTTTCGTTTTGTTTTTTTGTCTTTTACTTTGCAATTCGTATACAAACCTTTGTTTTGAATGCCGACTCCGCACCGAAATACGGGGCTTGAAAACTAAAAATTGTTACTACGGGCTTACATGCCAACACAAACAATAATTTAAAAATATCAGCTCGTATCGAATAAAACACCTTTAATGTCCAGCACGAAGTGTAAATTTTGGTGCCATCGAGAGCTTGTAACCGCCGGAGTGGATGCAACTAGCGTAACAAACTAATACATTTGAATTTAAAGCTCTCTCAATTACGCTAGAGAAGAACCAGATGCAACACTATATAAAGTTTAAAAAATCAGAAAAAAACATTCCTAAATTTTTGAAACAAGTCTGGAGTCTAACTTGGTGTTATATGTGTTAAAAACAATTCTCTATAATGATTTAAGTTATTTTGTTATTAGTGATTTTGATCAATTTTGGAAAAAAGATATTTTTTCTCAAAGCAACATTTTTGTCATGGTTTGATTTGGCACGAGAAGCAGGTAAGGTATAACGTTTTAAAAAATAAAATAGTGCAATAAACTAATTTTTCACGAAAACAGAAAAAAATGGGGATTTTTTTAAATTGTAAGTAGTAGGCCCTTTTATTTTGCCGACCACTGTAAATTGTTTAAGCGGCTTTACAAAAACATAACCGAAAAATTAAACGATTTTTCTCACTTCTTTCCGTCTCACAGTCACGATCATCCGTCGAATGCGGTGCACATCAAGGTGGCGGACTACGGCATCAGCCGCATCACGCTGCCGTCCGGCTCGAAGGGGTTCGGCGGCACCGAGGGCTTCATGGCGCCGGAAATCATGCGCCACAACGGCGAGGAGGAGTACACGGAGAAGGTGGACTGCTTCTCGTTCGGCATGTTCCTGTACGAGCTGATCTCGCTGCGGCAACCGTTCGAGGGCCACGAGGCGGTGAAGGAGTGCATCCTCGAGGGCGGCCGGCCAGTGCTGACGCACCGCGAGACGCACTTCCCGTCCTACTGTCTCGACCTGATGGTGCTGTGCTGGGACCAGCAGCCGAAGGTGCGGCCCTCCGCCAGCCAGATCGTGTCGATCGCGACGGCGCCCGAGTTTACCCACCTGCTGGACGTGATCTCGCTGTCGCACGGGGGCAGCGTGATGGACGGCATCGCCTGCATGATCGCGAGCGCGGATGGCGAGGAGACGGGCGTCGTGTCCGGGTACGAGCTGTGGCTGCCCTGCTCCAACTCGCGCATCGACATCCTGGGCGGATCGGCGAAGGGCTGGCAGCAGTACCATCGCATCCTGTGCCCGCAGGTCAAGGGTGGTGTTGGTGGTGGTGGTGCCGGCACGACCGGCACGAGCAGCGGCGGACAGGCGGGCGGTACACCGGGCAACGGACCAACGCAGGCGTCCGGTTCGCAGCCGACCACGCCACACCTGCTGAAGACGATCAAGCTGACGACGGCCTGCGCGGTCGAGTCGGCCGTCTGGATCGGCGACGCCGAGGGCAACATCTACGCGTTCAACGCGGCCGACTGCGTGCACCTGTTCTCGTACGCGCTGGAACCGTCCGCCCCGTCGCCGGTGGTGGCGCTCGTCTACCTGAAGAAGTTCCATCGCGTGGCGGCCGGGCTGGAGAATGGGCGCCTGTTCCTGCTCGACTCGCAGCTCATCCCGAGCACGTACGTGTCGGCCGAGGGTAGCTTCGTGCTGTCCGAGCTCGGATCGGGCGAGCGGCTCTGCTCCGTCACCGCCCTGTGGCACTCCGAGGACGAGTGCGAGCTGTGGTGCGGCGAGCGGGACGACGCGATCAGCGTGTTTTCGCTGCGCAACTCGCACGTGTCCGGGCAGCACCATCTGACCCACTTCCCGGCGCCGCTGCCCGTCCGGGGCCTCAGCGTGGCGCTGCTGTACGCGTCCGGCGACGACTACGTCTACTCCTACCTGTCGCCGAGCTACATCCTCTACCAGTGGCGCTCGTCGACCAAGCGGGTGGAGAACAAGCTCGACTGCTCGAAGCTGGTACCGTGCTCGGAAAGCCTCAAGAGCATCGCGATCGACGAGCGGCTCAGCCCGGGCAAGTGTCAGATCAGTGCGCTCGCCGTGCTCGGCAACGAGCTGTACGTCGGCACGACCTGGGGCTGCATCATCGTGGTCGAGCGGGGCAGCCTCCGGCCGACCACCGTCTTCCGGCCGTACGAGGAGGACGTGCGGTGCATCGTGCCGGTCGTGCCGGTGACGGCCGGGGACGAGTCGGGCGGTGCCTGCACCACGCCGCTGATCGTGACGATCGGGCGCGGCTACAGGTCGCTGATCGAGCGCTACACGGATGTGACGGTCGGGCCGAGCACGGCCAGTGCCGGGCGGCACGGTCTGGCCGCCACCACACCGACCGCCCAGGACAAGCGGCTGAAGGAGGCGCTGCTGCGGGACCGCTCCAACCACATGCACGCGCTCGTGTGGTCGGCGGAACACTGGGCACCGATCTAAGGCGCGGTCGGGGCGTGCATTATATGTGTCTGTGATTTAATTTCGGTTTTAAATGACTTTTCGCACTGCTGTGCTTTTGGAGGGACAACAGCAACAAAAAAGGCAAACAAACAAACAAGAACAATTAAGTTAAGGCGGCAGCACGATTTGGGCGATTAAATTAGCTTCCTAAACAACCCTCCCCCTCCCTTTCTCGTTCGCTTAACCGTCGAGCCGGGTATCGAAAATCCCCCGTTTACCTTTTATTGTAATACTTACGGCACCGTCCACCCGTCCTTTTGCTTCCTCGATCTTCCCGGAGAGAGAAGTTGGTCAGTCGGTGACAGTCTCGAGGCGGGTGGCGACGAACCTGAGTTATGGATATTATTGCAAATAACTAGCTTATTTAAATTTAACATTACGATCGCGGATGGGGCGCGTGAGAGCGAGGGAGAGACACAGAGCGTGGAAGTGTATAGGTAAAATAAAAAAATATATATTTTAACACGGTCAACATTGAGTTTCGTGTGCGCAATTTTGAAAACCCGATGACCGTTGACATTACACTAGAGTTGTGCTTCAAGTACCAGAACTTTACGATTCATTCAATTCATCCTAAAGAACGAACGACCTACGTTAATCTAATCTTCGTTCATCGATTCTTTTAAAAATGTACTGAGTTGGTCATGAAAATAATGTCCTACCAGTCGAAATAAAGAACGTCTTAGTACGCCAGGTCGTTCATTTTCCCCATGCAAATAAGAACGTGAACCGTATGACCAAGACGTTCACGAAATGAACGACCTATCCGTTAGTGATGTAAGATCAAATCCGGATTCGTTCAAATGATTCGGATCAGTGAATTGAGCGAGTGAAACATGCATCAGTTTATTAAAGATCCGGAACATCGCTTCCCAGAGAGAAACAACTGGATACAGGGTTCCCACAATTTATTGATTGATTTCTGTTCTGTTTAGAGTGTGTCTCACGATTTATTCACCGTTTCCCATATGTTTTTGATTAGTTTCCTCATAATGTTAGTCCTATTGGACATCAATATAATTCACCAAAAAATAAAAAATAAAAAAAAATGGGTAACGCCCAATAAATAGTGGGAACGAACCAAAAACTGTGGGAAGCATTCAATAAGATGTTCTCTTTCTCTTTGGCAATAAATGACAGGTTTAACAAACAGAAAACGCACGATTGAATGATTGATCCGATCAAATGATCCGGATCACCTTTATTAATGAACCGGAACTGAGCCGATCATCAAAAAAAAATCAGTTTTTAACACCACTACTATCCGTCGAAATAAAGAACGTCTTACAAAGCCAGGTTCATTTTCTCCCATACCAATATGAACGTAAACCGTAATCCTACCCGTCGAATTGAAGAACCTCCTATTACGCGAGGTCGTTTATCTCATCCAATACAAATATGTACGTGAACCGTATGACTAGATCATTCACAAAAAGATCATCCTACCCGTGGAATTAAATATTGTCCTGGTCTGCCAAATAATTTTCCAGATGTAATAAGGTAATTCCTCTTGCGAAATTAAACCATTTACCATATTTTCATAAACTGAAATGAACGAATGAATCGCGATTCACGTTCAGTTCATGTAAAGGAAAGAACTAGTACGTTCACGTTTATGGAAATGAATCGAATTGCCCAAGCCTACAGTACATGCGTGGGTGAGTTTTTATTTTAATTTCTAAACTTTTTTTAGCTCAAGTAGTAATTTTAATTCACTGTTTGGATGATACTCAGTTGCTGCTTCAACTCGCTGACAGCAACAAATGACCTCACAACGCTCGCACGTGGAGTATTTAAAAACACACACACACACACACATAATAGGGTGCGCGTGCGGTACACGGACATTTGCCAGCTCGTAACGTAACGCTCTTAAATCTAACATCGCCCCGCTGACCCCTTACTCTAACCCGCCTGGCGCCTGCTTGCGACCGACGCGGACAGCACCTGGCGCAGCGAGCGGGACGCCAGGTCGAGCGGCGTCTTTTCGTACCGGTTCTGCAGCTCCAGGTTGGCGCCGCCCCGCACCAGCTCGAGCGCACACTCCTGCTTGTCCTCCTCGCAGGCCATGTGCAGGGGCGTGTTGCCCTCGCTGTTCGGTATGTTCGGGCTGGCGCCCGCCTCGATCAGCAGCCCGATCAGCTCGGTCGACCCGATGGCGGTGGCCCGGTGCAGCGGCGTCTCGTTCAGGTAGTCCACCACGTCCACGTTCGCGCCGAGCTGCACCAGGTGCCGGGCGATGGCGGGCTGGTTCTTCGAGCAGGCGTACTGCAGCGCCGAATGGCCCCGCCTGCTGCGCTGGTGCACGTTGGCGCCGCGAAACGTCAGCATGGTGACGATGGCCGGATGGCGACCGAGCGTGGCCAGTATTAGCGGCGTCAGTCCGGCATCGTCCTCCGCGTTCAGCTGGTCCGGGTGCCGCTCGAGGATGGACTCGACGAGCCGCTCCTGGCCGACGAGTGCCGCCCAGTGGACGAGCAGCCGTTCGCTCTGAAATAAAAAAGGGCATAAGGTAGTGCAAGCCGAAAAACGCTGCGTGAAGCCTACCTCGTCCCGCTCGGTAATGTGGCTCGGGCAGCGCATCAGCGTCGCCTGTATTTCGTTCTCCGACTTCCGGGCCAGCTCGTAGAAAAACGTGCTCTTGCTGCTCATTCTGTGCGTAGTTGGTTGAGCTGGAGTTGTGAGGATTTCAGCTTCAGTTGCGACTCCAGCTACGATGAGACGGCTATTTGCCTGTGTTGCTCGTTGTGTGTGCAACCACCATCGACGAGTGCGATGAGTTTTGTTTTTGTCCTCGGTGCACGAATGACAGCCAGACCTGTCAGCGCGGCACTGTGTGTGTGTGTGTGTTGTCATCGGAAGGGCGAAGGGTACAAAACAATGAACGCACGTGCACATTTCGAGTGGATGAGCATGTTGTACAAAGATCTTGTTTGCTAGACACCGTTAAATTTATGATCCGAAAATTATAAAATATTTTGGGCATAAGCTAACACTTCCTTTAGCGCCTCTCCGAAGCCCCAGTTTGTTACTGGGCAATTTGTTTTGATGTTGTTTGGCTCAGTTCCTAGAAACTGCGGCTGGAACTGGGCTAGAACCTTTCCAGGTTTTTATTATGACCTTTGAATAAGTAGTAACAAACATTTACGACTGCGTCAAACATGTAAAGGTTACTTATTCTATCTCTTCTGTTCCTGTAACCGTATGACTTGGATAATATTCGGAGATGGTCCTTGTAGGAACTGGCACTTTTGCCATTAGATCAACAGGCAGTTATGGAATGCTTAAATCAGCAGACAATTCAGGCCGTTCCTATGATCCTTAAATCGTTAAAATCTTGTATAAAGGCCTGGAATTTCTTGTAGTTGGACAATACCCGTCCCCAAACCTTGATAGATGATCTACGACTCAAACCATCACTCGACTGACTGCTTTGAGGCTTTTAATGGGAATTTTAACAATGTTTTTTCGAGTTGAAAACAGGGACTAAAAGTGATTAAATACAGTCAGTTATTAAATCATCGATGAAATAGTATAAAAAGAGACATAGAAGTTGTTTCAAAGTAGTTTTTGGAAGTTACAAGTTCCTTTGTTAAGAAGATGGAACTTGCTTCAAGGGGGAATCAAGATTGGAGTTTTATTCAATATTTAATGAGACTTTCGCTATTCATTGTGTTAAGGTTCTCATATAATCTCCTTCTTATCGCTATTTTTATATTTGGAAGCATAATTTCCAGTGAAGTTAGTCTGTATATAGGGAAATCTTTCTTCTTCTTCTTCTTCTTCTTCTTTGGCACAACAACCGCTGTCGGCAAAGGCCTCCCAGTACCCACTAGTGAAGTGAGCTTGGCTTTCAGTGACTTATTGTTACCATAGCAGGATAGTCAATCCTACGTATGGGGGCACGGTCTATTCGGGACTTGAATCCATGATGGGCATGTTGTTACGTCGTACGAGTTGACGACTGTACCACCAGACCGGTCCGGCAGATAGGGAATCTTTACGCATAGAAAAAACGATAGCTTTACACATAAAGATCCAGAATTTAGCCACTCCTGCAATGAATTAAATAAACGGCAATGCATTCGGTTTCTGGATCCGAAAGAAAACGAGATCTAGCTGCTCGCGTGGTGGAAAGTGAAAAAAAACCCGAACCAGGCACCATTAAGGACATGAAAAATCGTTGGGTGGGCTTTCCCGGCAACGGATGTAAACAATCTTCCCTTCCTTGGTCGTCCTACCCACTAGATCCCTCAAAGCCAGTGAGAAGCGTTAGGCCTATGCTGCACCATTCACGTCCTGGCGGTCCGCGAGCTCGATGCTCTGTGTCAGTGCTGGTTCGACGATTGGCGCATATTGTTCTGCTTTAGTGTTCCGATTCAGCCCTGCGGTGTCAGGAGAATCAGGTCTCAGTACCGTGTTCAGCTCTGGAGTGCTCGTGTAGATATTGCCCGTGCGTGCTTTTGCTGTGGTATAACGACAATTTCTAGAGGAATTCATTCTACCAATCTCCAGCAAAAGACAAACTACAGCCTCAAACCGAAGCAAAACTCAAAGGTTTCAACATGGAAGTAGAGATGCTGGTGATCATCAATCAACCCGTTGCCTGCTAAACTACGTGTTCCGTTCGTTTTTGGTTGGTAGATTTATTGTATGCTCATCAGACGAGAGCGTTCAGTAACGCTAGACCTCAGGTCCAGAGCAAAAACCCGAAGAAGTGAGCCCGCGACATGCTATCACCTGCCAATCTGGATGAAATCAAGGAACGCATTAGCAAAAATGAAGAAAGTAAGTCTGTTTTTGTTTTTTAATGTCCCCTTTCTAAGGCTAGTAAGAGGTCAAATCGACAGGGAACTCTTAAGTACAAAAGTCAATGTGTCCCTCCAGGTGATGCGCAAATTGTCCAATTACGCTCTCCCTGGCTGGCTCCCCTGTTTGTTTGTACAGTGCCTCAGCACCTACAGCACATATATCCGCGAAACCTGAGACGTTGCCTGCACATTTTCGCAGTAAGCTCGTCGTCCAAGTAAGCTCTTTGTGGTAGACGGGTCTAAAAAAAACCTCGTTGTTCTGTATATACAACCAGAAGTTTGGTTCCGCTTAAGCTATTGCCTTTTGTCATTGATCTAACAAACAGCCAGGGAGGGAGATCTGGTGTGTGTGGCCGGAGTATACCCCTAAGCTGCAAAAAAATCGGGTCAGAATGGTTGCGGGCTAGAAAGCAATTCGCAGGCGGAAGAAACAATTTCAAACAAACATTCCGTTACGGCGGCAGGTCGCGTGCGCGATGGGACTGTGTGGGAAATCCTTTGCATTTACGTTGCCTTCCGCCAGCGAAAGGTCCTGGGTAAAGTAGATGGGGGGTTGTCTTTTTAAAATACTACTCCGAGGCTCGTCATCTTGCTTTTGCTAGAGCTTTTATCGAAATTCAAAATCAGGGCGCTTACTTTGCACGCATTATCAATTTGTCTTCAACGCAATGAAAGCGTGGTGCTATTGTCACAAAAATAAAGATGGGACACAAGGTAATGGAATTAAAGAGATGTAATTGTTGAATAAAAAAGGAATACCCGTAAAGTATGGGGTGAACAATAAGGTTAGGAGGTCACCGCGGCATTTGGGCAACATAGTTTAGCCAATACAGGAGGAGCAGGCGGAGGAAGTGCTAAAGGTTGGGGTTGTTTGGTTGTTGCCCACGATATTCTGTATCATACGCGTGCCCCCCCCCCCCCTCAAGCGAAAAAAAAGTATGGTAAGAATAAGCAGCAAAAAATGAAAAGAAAGTCCAAGAAGAGGGAACCATGACAAGACACTCTTTGTGAATATGAGACAGAGCCCTGTTGTATTGGGGTGGGTTGAATGGTTACCGAAAATAGCATCGGCGAGGACTGTGGAGTGGTAGGTGCGAGTCTAAAACCGAGAATAGATAAAAGAACTAGGACAACGATGTCATCGAACTGGGTTACTAACATCGCGATTGCTATAGGTCAATGACAAATATGGTGGTGTATGGTAGAATCTATCCATGGCATCTATGGCACGATTAACTTAAACATTCAAGAAGATTGCAGGAATTTCAGGTCTTCAGGGCAGTAATGAATTGGTTTGTCCAATTTTTGCTAGAGGTCTAAAGGAGCGGTGAATCCAATGGTTGAAAATAATAATGGTTGATCGTTTCAAGCAGAATAGCAGATATTGATGGGTAAACTTTTGCCGCCAGTATTGTGTTGAACTCTGGCAATTCACCTAGAATACAATCTACAGCAACATTATGCCTACATGGATAGATGGATTGAGATAACAAAACTTTATGTAAGACATAAAGGAAGGAAAATCTGAAGGATAAATTTGAACATAAAGGCGATGGGTCAATACATTCTGACCTTTAGCATGTGTGTTTCCAAAGACCCAAGGCACTTTCAATGTTCAGGAGTTTTCCATTCGCATAACATTGACTCTCAGAATGATTCTTAACACCACAAGTCAATCTTGTTGCTTTATATTTCCGCCAGAAATCAATGTTCTGCAGGCAATTAACAATGTGCTGAAAGAGCGTCACGAAATCGAGTCCAACTACAAGAATCTAGCGCTCAAGTTCAAGGAGATGCAGGAGGAGGAAGCGCTCCGTCGAGCGAAGGTATGTAGTGTACGTGTACGAACCTACCGACCGTCTGCTCCAGCTGGAACGTGTTTTAATGAAAGGTCTATACTCTCTCGGTTACAGTTTGATGAGGCGCGCAAGAAACAGCTGGCAGAGCTGCAGGCGAAGGGTGAAGCGCTCTGCCGAGAAAAGGCAAAGCTGCAGCATCAGATCGAGCATGTCACCTGGCACCTGGAGGGATGTCGCCGGCGTCGCCCCTGTTTGGCCCGTCTACCCGAGAACTGCCCACTGAAGGGGGATGCGCCGAGCTGTCTGCCCCATTCGCCCGAGAAGCTTAAAATCATGGTAAGGTACTGGGTATATGGGTGTGCGCTAGCTAGAACCGAACGTTATCTTAATGACCTGTCATCTCTTCAAGGCAAACATGAAAAGCACCGCCGATCATCTGGTGCGAGGGATCATGGACCTGCGAAAGAAGATTCATATCGTGCAGGATAAGCTCGAGTATGAAGTAGCGGTAAGTGGTCCAGTGTTTGTTGATGCTGTAGTCTAGCATTAGTTTCGTCGTCTGAATATCGTGATTCATCATCAAACAAATCCGTTCCAGCGCAAGAAGGAGATGGAAAAGAAACTGGCGGAGCTGCGGAAGGAGATCTGCCGCCACAACAAGTGCATGCAGCAGCAGCAGCAGCAGCAACCGCACCAGCAGCATCACCATCACCAGCAGCAGCAGCAGCCGCACGGCCACCACCACCACCATCACCACCATCACACGGTGCCGGTGGCGGGCGGTGGGCACGGTACCACCTCGCTGCCGCCGATCGCGAAAAACTGCATCGCCACCAAATAGCAGCGGGTCAATTCCGAAAGCGTTAAGCCCGATCGCCACCAGTGTCCGCACGGGAAGTACATCAAGCTGCCGAGGGCCACGTCTAACACGACCTCGTGAGGAGCCCGCGTGAGCCTCGCTCTCGTCCCGTTTTGAACATTTGCATGCGCTTGGTAGGATGCTTAGCTTTTGCTGGCGAATGCTGGTGGACTTTACTCCACTAGACATCAACCAGGTGGCCCAGAGTTTACGCTTTTTGGAATTGAAAAAAATCAACATACTATTAGTTATTTTATTTCGTTGAACTGATCCGGTACAGCCGTGTAGGTCGAATCCCCCCGACAGGCAATCTGTGGTTTTTCGGAAGTTTGGGAATTTGTGGTACGTGGTCCGCGATCTGCTGGCCACCGGTTTACCAGGGTTTTGTTGTTCATATTGCAGCTAGCATAGATTAGTTAATAGAAAGAAGTTTGGTACACGCTTCCTTTTTAATCCTTATCGTCGTTAGCAGGACGCAAAGTTAATATTCCCATGTTAATCGCTGTAGTTAACGTTAGCAACAACACGAAAGTATATTATACGTATCCCTCGTATGACTAAGCGTTATTGTTTCGTGCTCCAAGTAATATAATAGGGATGTGGCACCGATATAATTAAACCGTATGATGCATTTAATGCAAAATCACTGCGCAGAGACGTCGGATCTTGAGGTGAAGAACGCTTAGCTGGTTATGATCAATCTTTTACGGCAGCGGGGATAACGGAAGCAGAGCGAGGGAGATACTACGCGGTAGGGACAAGGAGAGATAGAGGGAGATCATAATGAAGGGCTTTCTTTTGGTTTCCTTCAAGGTAACGTAGGCTCTTTTGAGAAGGTGATGCTGAGAAGGTTGAAAACGATCCTAGGGGATGAGGAAAGATATTCTCCTTCGTTTGCTTCTGTTTTCTCCGCTCATTTTGTATCATTACCTTGTTTATCATGTTATTGCGTACTTGTTTTCATTATAAAGGAATAAAGGAAGAAAGAATATTCTATACGGTAAATAGGAGATGATTTCATGATACTAAAATATTTCGGAGCTTACTTCGAGACAATCAGGAACTTCGAATAGGTCGCATTGTTCGATAATCGAATTCAATCAAATGCAAAACTCACACAGGGTCCACGTTCCGATAATGTGGGTATTGTCTCAATATGTTGAATCGATTGGCTAAATGATACGCGAGTCTCAGTACCCCAACGTCCCTCCTTCGGGGGTCCTAGTACCTAGTACTCTGTCAACTTTTATACATACTGTATACTATAGACTATCGATCTATCGATCTACCCCTAAATCGACGAGGCCCCAGGCGACCGCCTAGTTTGCTTACCGTTAGATCCGCCGCTGGCTGCAGTGGTTTTTAACTTTAAAAGCTCAGGTTCAGGTCGTGAGTTGGGCCCAGTCAGTCAAAGAAAAAAAAATCCAACAGAGAAAGCTCCTCCAGCAGTTGTTATCGTTCGACTTTTTCAAGTGACGGGTTTATGTACTAGAAGTGGAGTTGCTGCTGATATTTCAGTCTGAAGGATCAGGCAGCGGTAATCGCTGATGCGGGCGTGCGTGCGTTTTCTGAAAATGTATGGAATTTGACACCCGCTGCGGGTGACAGTTTGCAACCGCATGCGTCAGAATCAAATAATTTTGGTTTTTCCACACGCACGCCCGCACGCCCGCAGTAGCGATTACCGCTACCTCAGAGACTAATATATTTTAATTTTTGTACATTTACAAACAAATTTTAGTACGGGGTAACGTACGTTAGTTAGACACTTACTGTCTACTTGGATTTCTATATCTATGAATTTCTGCTTTAGTTCTACATCCATTAATGCACCGAAAAAATAAATACTACCAATTCAGCAAGGGTCCCAGACACAGGATACGTTCAGAATCCTTTCCAGGATAGGTATCGATTTAGGATAAATTCTAGGGCCAGTTTCATTTTCAGAACTGGTATGGGATTGGGATCAGTTTCAGGACTGGTTCAGTATCAGTTCCTGGATCGGTATGGCTTTGGGTCAGTATCAGACATAGAACTGATTTACAGTACTGGAGTTCAAAAACAGTCCCTAGACCGGTATGGGGTTGGGATTAGGCTTGAGCATTTTGGTTTATTTTCATGAACGTGAACGTACTAGGTTTTTCATCTAGATGAACTGAACGTGAATCGCGAATCGTTCGTTCATTGCATTTATGAAAATATGGCAATTAGTTTCATTACGCAAGAAGAAGTACATGATGATTTATAAAGAATCGATGAACGTTGCTTAGATTAACGTAGGTCGTTTGTTCTTTAGGATGAATTGAATGAATCGTATAGTTCTGGTTCTTGAAGCACTACTCTAGTTCGGATATGTTCCATTACATCTACATCGGTTTGTCTTGGGGATCCGTTTCAGGAATCGCATAGATTCAAGATAACTTTCACATCCGGTAATGGTTGAGATTCTTGATGTGCCACGTGCATTGGAGCACTTGAGAATTCAATTATAGTGGAGCACCGTTTATCCGGGCTTCTCGGGACTTAACCTCGCCCGGATATGCGAATTACACGGATAATGAGTTAAATGATATATTTTATCACCAATTCCTGATTCATGTTTGGAAAATTATCTTATTTTTTGATAAAACTAACCCAGTTCTTATTACCGTTATGTTTTTCCAATAAGAATAGTTGAAATTTGCCAAGAGTTATAGCGTTTTTTTTTTGTGACGACAATATGCTCTTAATATGCCGCTTTTTCAAATATCCTCCTCATAACGCAATGTCACCTTTGTATTGAATTGTCATTTCAACAGCACAGATTAACGGACAGCCGGATAAAAGGTACCTGGATAAACGGCACAAGCTTTTATTTTGCGTAGCTCTGTACGCGGCTCACATTAATTAGAAGCAGTTAAAGCCCTGCGAATTGAGCACTTTATGCATACAGTGGTGGAATTCAAAGTCGGACACTTCCAATTCGGACACTCTTTCTACCATGAAAAATGTCATTATGCTCCCCCCATTATTCCCATATAAAAGTTTATTTTTGATTCTGATTTCACATTTCCGTGTAGAAAGGTAATTAATGAAGCCCACTGCACAGTTTTCATGATGATTTATAATTCTAGGAAATTGATGAATGGATCGCAAAGTAGGAAGAGCGACTGGACTTCAATGTGAATTTCCTAAAAATACCCGATTTTGAATACCCGCACTGTACGCGCCTTGAAACATTGTGTTATTAAGGCATGCTGTTAAGCTCGGCATGATATTGACGACTGTGCCACACGATCAGCCTTAGGAGGACGAAATATTTTTCCTCACTAGGAGCAAACCACTCGCATCTATGATAGTTTTAGGTGCATTATTCACGTACAAAATACGACTCCTCCCCACCCTGCTTCCCCCCACTTACCGATGTATAAATCGTGCATCGTAGAAACGCAATAGAAACGCATCACTGTCAGCTGTCAGTTGTGTACCGTGTGCGCACGGCAAACGTCAAATGGCCGTACGGGCGAGCGAGCGAGACGACAACCCCGGGCAGCGCATAGTTGCGTTTCATCAAAACAAAAACGCAGCAACAAGAGAACAAGCGCTCGGAACAGTAAGGCAAGCGGTGCGCCGCGATTAGTTTTGGTACGTTTTCGTTCGTGTTTAGGAGCCGTTTTTTCCCCCCGTGTTGCAATTGCACAATTACAATTCGCATCGCAAGCGACACTACGCAAACAACGCGTACGGTGAATCCCTGCCCACCCACACGCAACTAGCGCGTGGTACGGTTCGAGGCATGACCGAGGCTGCACCGTTTGGCATGAGTCAGCTACAGCACTAGCACCCAACACTCTTGCCCCGATGACAGAACTCGGGCAAGGGATAGAGTGAAGCTGCGTTTTGTGTGTTGTTCCCCGTTCAAGAAGGAAAAGACGTCCAGTTTTGTTGCGGTACCGCGGTAAATACGGACACCAATCTCTCCTGCCCACTCTGGTGAAGCGTATCGCGCGGAGGGAGCTGCAACCATGTCGAACCTTTACCTACTTCCAATCTCCGTGTTTTTGCTGTTCAATTTCACCTTCATCGGCACGTTAGTATTGCGTAGCTCTGCTCGTTTGCCCTTTCCGCCTGCTAAATCGCCTTGGGCTTTCACCGTTTCAGGTACATTGCCGCAGTACTGCAAGGGCATGTGGTGCCGACGGTACCGTACATCAGCGATGCGGCCACCTACTCACCCGAAAGCTGCGTGTTTGGGCAGTTCATCAACATTGGCTGTGTGCTGCGTAAGTAGAGGCGTAAATCTAATTTATGAGGGGGGTTTTTTAGTTCGTTTGCCAATCTATTGGAGATGAATCATGCGACCAATGACTCAAGTATATTGGATAATTACAGTTAAATCTGCATCCATAAAATAATTTGTTAAATTAATGTTCATAAATTCATGCATTCATGTATTCTGCAATGATCGGGTCATAAATCCTTAATTCCATAGTACAAAAGTAATTGTAGTTCGATGATTCAGCAGTTTTTGCTAAACTCTGTTAAACCCTTTTAGTTGGCATCACAATCTACGTGCGCTACCGGCAGATACAGGAGCTCTCGTTCCGGCACAGTGACGTCCGGCAGGCGCTGGGCCGGTGCAGCGGCATCGGCTTCTGGATCGGTATCGGCAGCTGTCTCGGCATCAGCATCGTCGGCAACTTCCAGGAGACGAACGTGCGGATCGTCCACTACGTCGGCGCGTTCCTGAGCTTCGGGCTCGGCACGGTGTACTTCTGGATACAGTCGTACATCTCGTACTACATCCAGCCGTACATGGGCACGATGCAGAAGGCGAACCTGCGCATGGCCCTGTCGGTGGTGTGCACCGTGTTCTTCATGATCGTCGCGGTGACGGGCGTCATCTCGCACATCCTGTTCCGCGGGACGGACCCCCGCAAGTGGTACCCGTCGGACGGGGGCTGGGAGTATCACGTGGCCAGCTCGATCTCGGAGTGGATCGTCGCGACCGCCTTCTGCTTCTACGTGCTCACGTTCACGGACGAGTTCCGCACGATGCAGCTGGATCATCCGCCGGTAAAGCCGAACATCTCTTTGCTTTAGCCGTACATCCCCTGTGTAACGATGAGTGACGTTATTTATGTGTTTTGTTGTTGTTATTCTTCTCTCATTATCAATTATAGCTTATTCTGCTGGAGATTGACTCATCGCGAACGTACGAACCGGTCATCAACGATGCGCCCGTAGCTGTTATCTCGTGATTTGAATCGCGGCACGATGGCAACGAGCGCACCAGCCTGCGAGCATCAACGCACAGCCTTAGCCGACCGGGCGCACCCGCTGACGACGATGGCGGCGGGGGTGAGGAGGGGGATGGTGCCAGTAGCAACCAAAACCACCGTCCGGTGCGATCCTTCAGCGATACCGATCTCAAACTGCTTTGCCGGCGCTGCTCCGAGCCGGTCCGGTTCGCCGGCGGCCGAAAGCGCTCCCCGGTGGCAAGGGGCACGCCCCAGTCCCAGCGCGCACCGTCGGCCGGCTGCAGTGTTGCGAACCATCCGCCCGTCGCGGCGGGCAAGCTTGGCTCGCTGACACTGTCGCTGATGCTCGTCGCCCTGATGGAAGCACTGCACTCCCTTACCCTTTACTTTAGTGACAGCCTGCGGCAGAGCTACATTTGATCGTACGTCGTGTTCCGGTTTTCCACTTCCCCCTGCGACCGATAGTGGTCACCCTGCACCCTAGCAATCCCATTTAGCGATATTATAGGAAGGAAGTTAGTGTTGTTACATGCACACTTTTATTTAATATTTACAAGAAAAAGGCCACCATGTTGGGGATGTAGTGTGGCGAGGAGTAATATTAGGTTTGAACAAAAAGGCAATTTTGTTGTTTTATTTCTCTTAGTCTCTTAACACCACCTCCCTTATCCCACTTAGCTCTCGAATGCTCATCAGTTAGGATCGAGCATCTTTCAGCGAGTGAAGCATGCGGTTATTTGTTGAAAATGAAGTCTGGTACAGAAGCGTTGGAGCAAGATCGGTAGGGTAAGGAAGAAACAACAATGAGCTGTGTTATAGCAAAATGGAAAACAAATACCAATGCTTGTAATAATTCGCTAGTGATGAAATAAAAAACAAAACATAATCAACTACACATGAATCGATGGCTCTTTTGGCGACGCAGATCATATTGATGTTGAAAATCGCCTCGCTGAATTTGGGCAATGTAGATTCTGTTTCGCTGTTACCGACAGCGATAAGATGCAAGCTAACTTGTCTTGTTCGGCGGTAAATCGAACGAATGTTGAGCGTTAAGTATGTGTGATGACGTCAGGGACGTCATTAAGGGTAGGTTTTGCAATTTTAAAACATTTAAAATATCCTGCATCGGTCTATCGAGCCACTTCGGACAAAGGTTGGGGGAAATCACATACTGGTGGCATATTTCGGGAATTCGTTTAGCTCTGGCTACTTGGTCAGTTCTGAATTCAAGCGGAAACAGGTGCTTATAATCTTGAACAGTTTGATGACTTGCAAGTACCGAGAAGATTCAACTATCGATTCCGATTCCAGAATTGGAATCGGCTCTAGAGTTGCAATCGGCTTCGGAATTGGAATCGGATCCGGAATCAAAATCGGAATCGGCTTCGGAATCAAAATTGGAATCGGAGTCGGCTCCAGAATCGGAATCGGCACCGGGATCGAAATTGGAATCGGCTCCGGAATTGGAATCGGTTCCACAATCGGTATCGGCTGAGGAATCAGAATCGACTCCAGTATCGGAATCGGCTCCGGAATCGGAATTGGCCCCAGAATCGGAATTGGCCCCAGAATCGGAATTGGCTCCAGAATCAAAATCGACTACGGAATCGGAATCGGCTCTGGAATCGGAATTAGCTCCGGAATCGATTCCAAACACGGAATGGAAATTGGGTAGGTCCGATTCCGAACTTCCACCAGTATACTGAATGCTTCGACCCTTATTTAAGTATTAAGTTGACTGGCACATCACCCTTATCTGGGTGACGGGTTTTATTGCTATGTAATTGAAAACGATCCATTCTCATGAATATCCCGGAACCGATACCGATTTCGGAGCTTATTCTGATTCGGGACCTACTATCCGGAATTGATTCCACACAAAAATTGGTGCTAGTCGGAATCGATTCCTACCAAAACTTCATTTTCCTCATCAGTACAATAAATCGATCAGGCTTGGCATAATATTCAATGTCATGATTTAGATATTCTACAATCGGTAACAGGCACTACCAGAAAAGTTCGTTGAAGTATCTCCTATACCGGGAAGTTGTGGGAAGATATACAGAATATGATAAACACGTGGTTGGATGCTTGGGAGCGATGGATAAGTAAGGATGCTTGGGAAATTCACGAATGCATGGAATTGTACATCCAATGATAGACTTAATTAAACGGAATCCTTCAACACCTAAAGTCACCTTCACCCGCAGGAAGATAGTCAGTAGCACCTTCTTCTAGAACGGTCATGCGATAATAACACTATCTCGGATCGTTTCCATTTATCAAATGTGATAATTGATACATCAGAAGAAAAAAAAAAACAGGCACCAAGACACGCTACACACCAACACCGAAAACGGCGTTCTATTTCCCATCGCCTGAAGGTTGCCGAAATCGCGTGATCAGCTGATGGGGTAATCCCGCGCGCACTTCCCTCGCCAAGTCATATGATCATCCTCTCGAGGTTCTTCAACAACACCAAAGAGCTATTTTTTTTTGACAGACCTTTGTGTCAGTGTGTCTGGTCGGTATGTTTTCATTCACTAGCTCGGCGCAGACCCGCAGGGGGTGGTGGTGAAGAGATCTATGCTGCCGTGCGGTGCGTCACCTACACAGTGAAAATCTTTTAAGCCGGTTAGCTTACCGGGTAAGGGCCGGCAGGCAAAGTCGCGGATTTGTGTTGTTTCGTGTGAGTGTGTGGTATTTTGTTGTGTTGTTTTTTTTTTTTTGCTCGCCACTGGGCACACACATGTTTTGTGTGTGGACCAAACAGTTCAGTCTCAGTTCGACAGTGACCGAAGACGCAGTAGGCCGTACTATACCATACCAGCCGACTGGCAGAGTTCAGTGCGTTCGAGCGCGTCACAAGCAAGGTAAGTCGCGAGAGGGAAAGGGCTTATTCTATTTTTGTGCGTATGCCTTCGGAGATTATTATTTCATAATCGCGTGCGCGAGTAGACGCGACGATGTTTGCAGTTTTTTTTATTGTGTGTGCGCTGCGAAGCGCCGG
This sequence comes from Anopheles merus, assembly GCF_017562075.2. NCBI lineage: Eukaryota > Metazoa > Arthropoda > Insecta > Diptera > Culicidae > Anopheles > Anopheles merus. The sequence continues at coordinate 14,512,300 of NC_054081.1, read as the reverse complement.
ATGCAAGCTGGGAAGGGTGGATTGCTCTTATCAGCTCCCTTATCAAGCTTCCTGTCGTTCGCAGCGACTGTTGGGCAGCTCTTGGTCAAGTGTGGGGGATTTTTTCCCAGTAAAAAAAATCAGAAAAAATACTGTTTAGTTAATAACAAATCTCTTAAAAGTTTGCCAAACTCTCAAAACAGTTGCAAAGCAACCAAAAGTGACATCATCCACATGCGCGTCGTGTTGCGAAACTCATCCCGATAAAGTGACCGTGCTAATAAACGACGCTTCATTCTCGTCATTATACAGCACGCGTCAATGGAGAGTGTGAGCGAGAAAGAGCGCACCAGTAGCGTGCGCAGCTTCCCCAGCCGGCGGTGACCTGCGCAGTGGTTTTAAACCCCCGTCGAGATACGCCGAGAACAGCCAACACAAGCGGAACGAACGATCAGCGTCGGAGTGGCGAATTAGCATTTATTGCTCGTTTCATTAGAACCCTCCGGTTCTGGTTGTTGTGTTATCACAATTCCGGCCTGTTGTTTGCGCGATGTTTTTGTTTTCACTCTCTGCTTTTCGTTTCTGTTTCGTAAGTGCGAGATGGTTTTTTGATTTAATCAACGACTTCTAGCGCTTGCTGTGAACTTGTTCTGCCTTTCCAAAAAGCGAACGGACGCGGGGATCTTGTGACGTCAACTATGCGTTTTGCCGGAGAGAAAGAGGGATTTCAACCGGTGCTGAAAGTTGAAAGCATAAATCAACAAATTGGACATTACATATTATTAAATTCGCTACATCTAACCGTCTTCGTCTACCCATATGATTGTTATGAGCTGAGCGTACATTTGGTTCTGGTAAAAAAGAAGTCTTAACCAAAAAAACAACAAAACACAAAACCACTTCAACAGCCAACTCTCCAATAGCAAGCACACGTACACGTGCCAACACACGTATCTGCGAAGCGAATCATCATCATCATCCCGTTCCGAGAGATCATTTACCGGGGGAGGGGACTCCGGTTGCTGTTCCGAAATTTCGTTGAATAATTCAACAGCTGATTCTTTCATCCAGTTTCTTTCGCCAACCCGTCCAACGCGCACTTGGCCCACTGCCAAACGTATCGGCCCGCTGCTGCATCGTAAAGTTAAACATGTTTCCATGGCCCTTCACCAACGCAACAACAACGGCAGCCACGATTTGGCTAGAGTTGGTGTCGAAAATATTGGCCAAGAAAAACAAGTGGTGCGGGAAACGTGTCGAGCATTCGGGAAAAACGGGTTTTCCGTGCTTCCGTGCCTGGCCCGCTAACAAATCGGCGGTAAACGGGGAACCGCCCGGTGTGGCCGGCGCGATGTATTGAGTTGTCATAATTTGGCTGCGTTTGATGAAACGGTTTTTAGCCTCAATTCACAATTCACCAATTCTCCGGCTCCTTCCTTTTGAGATAAAAAGGGGTAGCAAATGAAACAAAAAAGAATCAACCCACCATTTGATTGGATTGGGCTGTAAAATGAGACCCTTTTGGGCATGGTGGGAAAGAAAAGTGAATTTTATACTTCTAGCATTCTTTCAACGTACCCGCTCCCCCCATGATCATTTTCCCATTTTGAAGGATTTAAGTATTGTATGGTTGACTGGTACAAACAGGCATAGAGGATGAGAGAGATAGATAGAGAGATAGAGAGAGAGGAATAGAGAGAGCGTGAAAGAAAGAGAAAGGGAAATAGAGGGAGAGAGAGAGAGAAAGAGAGAGCGAGAGAGAGATAGATAGATAGAGAGAGAGAGAGAGAGAGAGAGAGAGAGAGAGAGAGAGAGAGAGAGAGAGAGAGAGAGAGAAAGAGAGAGTCATCAAAATGTAATTCCAACATCTTTTTCCTGCTTAATGTGTTCATTTCGTCGGTCTCAAATTATTCTGCAATTGAGCACCCCTGCTAACTCCTGCCAACGCACCATTGTACGTATGCATTGCGAACTGATTGAGTGTGTAAGTAAGAGTTTATAGGGCACGGATTAACTGCTGTAGAAGAGAGCAATTAAAGCGCCCGGGGCACTGTAGCCATGAACACCAGCCGCAACTCCTGCCAGCTGAAAATGCAAATTCCAACTTTGTACGGGCGGGAAGGGCGGAAGCGCTTTAAAGTTCTGAACAAGCTGAACCCCACCAAGCTACTGCGGGAATCTAAAGGATCCAGGCGCCAATGATGAACTCGCCCCGAACAGGGTGGCAGAGCGGCCTGCTATCTGCGTTCTCCGTTTCACCCTTATCGTCCTGGTGGCAGAAGCATGTGATTAAAATCAATAATACCTGCCTTTGCCTTTCGTGCCTCGGCGCGCTCTTCAGGCTCTCTCGCATTCTTCAACCGCTGGAGATGGGAAATTGGGGAGGAAGGGGGGAGGAGTGTAGATAAAATTCGCATAAAAATGGAAAATGTAAAGTGGAAACCTACCTGCCAACGAGTGGAAGTGGATATCTAAGAAGCAATAAGGGGGGAATGGAACTCATCCTCCAATTCATGCAGATGCGTATCGAAGTGTTCCGATATCATCTGCGGCTGGCAGTTGATAATGGCAATAAAATGTCAATTTCTCGCTTCACTTCGCACTCGCAGCAACGAGGGACAATTGGAGTGCGACTGGGGGAGGGTTAGCGAGTAGTACACCTGTACCCGGGTGGGGTGTAGGGTTTCGAACGCACCATTTTCTTACCAATCGCAGACGGCTGGTGGAGGAGGTCGTGGCATTAAAAAAGAATTTGAAAAAAAAAACTTCCCCCGAAGGGTCGGTAATTTAAAACCAATATTGTGCCACATTTTAAAGCTCTCACGGCTGGAGGATGGCGAGGGAGGAGTGAGGAAAAACGGGCTTACAAGGCTCGCTCGAGTGGAACGGAGCTCACTTTGAACCAGTTAGGGCCTCGCTTGAGTCTATTTGAAGGGTCTAAAAATACAAATAAAATACAAAGCGGAGTCCGTTTTGGGAGGGAACCTCGCTTCCGTACGTAAATCCAGGCCCTAATCTATTTGGGTTAATCATCCGTCACCAGATTCCTGGGGATGTTTCCAAGGAGAAAAAGAAAAAGACGAAGAAGAAGCATAAAAAAGCGAACCCATTTGGCACTTAATTATTGTCAATCTCGGCTGCGCTAACAGTCTCGGAAATCACCAAAGGATTGGTGAGGGGACGTTCGGTTGGGTGGGTTGACTTTACATCAGGTAGGCTGGGCGATTGTCGGCAAGGGAAAAGGGAAGGAGCAGGTTCACATCACAGCCAAACCATCAGGGTAATATCGATCGAAACTCCTTTCAGATGCTGTGCTTCCTCGGCACAACGGGTTCCGGTTGCGTGCGGCTTGTTTCGCTCGCTTGTGCCTTGTGTCGTGTATGTGTGTATTGCTGAGGTAGAGCGTGCGTGTGTTTGCGTGATTTTAGGGTTTAGGCGTGCAGAAGACAGCCCTCAGAGTTAACTCCATCACGCCAGCATCCAAGCCGGGATGCTTGGAACGATAATTAGGCTCGGCGAGACTGCTGTGACCTGGTTCACCTGCCAGTGCGCACGGGGGAGAGCGGGTTCTATTGACCCGGAAGGATTGATTGAGCAGCTCGGCCAAAGCAGCCAAGGGCCCTCTCCTACATGGACTCAATCGATCCCAGCGCTGGGTTTGCTGTGCTTTGCTGTGCTGACAGGGATCGAACGCGTGGACGAAACACAGGGGGAGGAGGGGATTTTGCTCGTGCACATTAGTGATGGGTAAAGTAGTCAAAAATCCGGAGTCGACTCCGATCCGTTTGGAAGTCGTTCGAAATCGTCTGGAGCCGTCCGGAATTACCTGGAGTTATCCGGAGTCGCCGTCCAGAGTCGTCAAGATTAGCCCGGAGTCGCTTGGAGTCGTCCAGAAATGTCTGGAGTCATCAAGAGTCGTCTGGAGTCGTTCGGAATTGTCCAAAAACGTTTGAAGTCGTAGTAGTCCGACTTCGATCAACTCTGATTCCGGTCGACTCTGATCGACTCTGGACGACTCTGGATGACTGAGACTCCGGTTGACTCTGGATGACTCCGAACGACTTCGGACGACTTCGCACGTCTCTGAATCTGGGCGGAACTAGTGGTTCCCATTTTGCCGGAGTCGTTATCGGTCTAACAATAGTTGGAGTCGGATCGGAGTCTAGGGTGCGCTCCAGAGAGCACATCACTAGTGCACACCTCGTGCAACTCGGGGAGTGAAAACTTCTGGACACACTTGTTCAGAGAAGTTCGCCGAAGTTCTTGGCTGCGGGTGGGTCACTTGTTTTTTTTTTTTGCAGAATATTTTGTGCAACTCCCTCGTGAGCATTATCGTACAATATCGAGCAGTGGTTGAAATCTGTGTTGCTTTCGTTGCTGCTTCAGTGCAGACCTTTTTGGGAAGTGGGAGCCCTTTTTTGTTTTTCTTAATTACATACCTTCTTCCGTCACCTTCGAGAGGCGCTTAGCTGCTGAGAGGATGTAAAACTCATAATTAAACCCCTGTCTAGTGTGATGACGGGTAAGCTTTCGCAAAACCAACGCAAGAATACGGAGAGAAAAAATCGATAGTATATTCTCCTGTTTTTCTCGCTCACTCACTCACTCACCTTTCGTCTGGCACTCTTAGATGGACCAGTGTCGTCCACGGTGGAATTTGCATTCGCTCAACAACTTTTAATTAGATCTGCATTTAGCTACAAATCCCTTACGGCAAGTTCCCAGGAACTCTCCGGCAACCTTTTTGCGTCGGCTCGTTACAGATAAGCCAAGGCGGGCCGCTCTATCGTGGCGTTCATTTCGACACCCCCGCACACCGGTGTGCGATTGATTGATTGATCTTTAGTGTTTGCTGGAAGATCCAAGATTCTTCGGTCCGACTAACGATAACACTCGGAGCAAGGTACCATCCAGGGAAACGACTTGGGACCTGTTAGCGTGAAAGGGCGAAAATGGAGGCGAAACAGATCGCGGCAAAGATTTGCTCATAATTAAATTGTTTGTACCCCGGCAGATGCTTGGTTTGTGCAGGGGCGGTGGGGTTGTTACGTTACTCCCGAAACTTTCCCGAATCCACCGTGAGCGAAGAAGGGTTTACAGTAATAATAATTCAAATCTTTCGTTGAGGAAAAGGCTAAAGCCCCCGCTTCCTGGGACTTATGAGTTCGATCGGAAGTCATGATTTAGAGCTGGACTGGACCGACCCGTGAGGAGAGAAGGGTTCCAAGGGTTTTCTTTCAAAGGGAAGGCCACTCCTCGCTGCTTTCATTACCGGCAACTGGATCGTGTATAGTATTGAATATATTAATTCGAAATCAAACATTAACCATCCATTCTCACCGAGCTCTGGCGCTTCAGGTGCCGCCGCTTTCCAGAATTTTGATAATACCCGTCTGCTGTAAGGGTTAGGATAGCTGGTTCTACTTCAAGAAAGGTACAAAGAGAGATGAAAACGCGAGCAGAACGCTCCTCCCCCAAAAGAAACATGTTTGATGTGTCGGCGAACAGAATTTCGGCTATGGCGCTGTGGAAGAAAATTCAATTACCTGATAAGGTCAACCCAGCTGTCAGGCCGGCCTAACCGAGGCATGGGCACGCGGAAATGGGAGCTGGGGCAGGCTTCTTTTTCAATCCCACGACGACATCTCTTTCCCGCGACCGGGCACCATCGAAACCCCGCTGAATGTACCCAAAAAACCAAACCAAACAAAACAAAACACCTCTTTCCACAAAATAATAAACGATAAGCTGTAGCAGCAGCAGCAGCAGCAGCAGCAGCCGGCCAACATCCGCGCGTTGAGTTACGAGCGCTGGCGAATGGGGTGCGAAAATGGGGGAAAAGGTTGGTGAGGTTTCCGTGCAATCTTTCCTGTTTAGTGGAGTGGAGCACTTTTTCACTTCACTTTATGGAACAAATGAAAACTCCGGCTTTTGTTTTTGCTTCTTCCGCTACCTTTGCTGTGTCATTTTGTGGTGCCGTGACCAGGAAACTTTTGAAGCGATGGGAGAGTAAAGCAAAAACAAAACAAAAAACTTCAAACGAAGCGTTGGTTTCGTTCGAAAAAAACAAATCCCCCAACCCAATTGATCCGTTACCGAAGTTTAGTAGGTAAAAAATCACATGAAAATGCATCACCTTCTTCTTCCTCTTTTCTCAGTAGATTTTTTTTTGTTCATTTTCTCTCTCACGATAGCTGATTTGAAGTTTCATCGTCGTCCTTTTAAAAAGGTTTCCGAAATTTGCATGATTAATGAGTGTGCAAATATCTCATTTCTTAGCGCGATTTTGTTGATCGGTGCAGAGCAGCAGAGAGAGGAGGAACAAAATTCGCAAAGGCGAAAAATCGAATCTCACCCTCGATCTTGCTGCTCGCTGAATATTAAAAAAATGCCGGCCGAAAGTGAGGATAATTTTGATTTGTGCGTGGTGTATATATTATTCCATGATCCTGCTCGCCTTCTCTCTCTTGTGTGGGTTCTCTTTTTATTTCTTTCTCCAATTTTTTCTCCTTTTAAGCACAGTCAATCTGAAACGTGTGTGTGTGTGCGCAATTTGGAGGGTTAGTCGCTGGAGAGTCATTTTTCATTTTCGCCCCTAGTCACAGCAAGCCAGCAACAGTTGGTGAAAATGATTGCTAATTTGCCATCGCGACACCGCCACGGCCTTCCGATGACAGGGCAGGTTCGGATGGCTGCTGTGAGGAGGGTTTCAATTTTTGTTATTCCTCTTGTATCGATTAGTCGCGTACGTCCCCTTTTTACTTCACTTTTTTTGTTGTTGGTTACGTCTACGGCTGTGCGAAACATACTGCAGGCATGGTACTTAATATATATATATTAAAATCGAAGAAAATATCGATCGAAACATCGAGAGCAGCTCAAAAATAGATTTAAAACCTGCAAAAAAACAATCACTTTAACGATCCAAACCATCACGCCCCCCCTGTCGTTTTGTGACGCTCTGTGGTTTATGTGCGTTTGTTTATGTATTGATTCAAATCAACCTTTCTGATTCGAAGCTACCCACCAACAAATCCACCAGCGAAGGAGCATACGCGAGCTAAGAATTACACGCAACAAAAAAAAAAAAAGGAGAAGGAATCATCCACTCGACAAAAGAAGACAAACGTGAAGCTAGTGCCCTCTGCGAGGGAGCGTAATGGGGCGGGCAGTTTATAAATGTAGCTTTTTTGTCTCTTCCTCCACGCGGTCGGCCAACCCTGTTTCGCCGAAGATTGGTGCGTCTGCCGTTCGCCCGAAGCCGTCGCTCGGTGGGTCATCAACTGGGAGTGATTTGTCATAAAAATTTATGTCAATGCACATAAATCTTCCGCCCTTGGTTTCGCTGGTACGGTCGAGCGGATGCTGCGACGGGGCCTCGCAGCACACTGTGGGCAAATGTGGTCGGCCCGGGGACGACACAAGAAAAAAAAAAAACTGGCAACCCAGGCGAGTTTAGGCAATGTTTTTGTAATGCCGATTTCTATCTGAAGTATGTTTTGGGCTCAGTTTTTGCTGTTGTTCATCGTTTACTGCCCCTTGATTGCTAGCCGCATTCAGTGATGTTGTTGTTTTTTTTGCACCGTTTAAGATGTAAAAGACAGTTGTGTGTTGCTTTTTAATTTTCACCCACAGTGAGACGCGATGGTTGACTGGAAGCGGCGTCAGGCCATCTATCTAGCCGTGGCACGCCAACCAGGTGCTGCCCCAATCCAACGTCACGCTGGAGCTGATCTCTCTCTCTCCGGCGGTCGTAAACTTTATTAACCCTGGCTGCTTTGGGGATTTTTTCGTACGTCTGAGGAATGCTCAAGGAAAGGGGAAGCAGGAGGAAATTATTATAACCCATCATGCTGCACACCACACTCCCATCAGTATCGTTACCGACCTTCACCCGGTTTGGGTCGGGTTCGTGTGCCGTGGTTCGCTAGGTTAAGTTAAGTGAATTTTTATTCGACACCTGCCATCGATATCCTCCCAGTGCCGGCGTTCCCTGGCGACGGGGCTAAAGGCGTACAAAAGAAATACAATGAAACACGCATGCAGATGTGTGTGTGTCTGTGTGTGTGTGAGAGCTACAAATTTTCGATCATTTTGTTTCGGTCGCGGGAAGAATATAAATCGTTTGCAGTAACGATTATTATTTGCACGTGTTTTTTTATTGTTTCACAGGTAGAAATGATTCTAAGGAATTAACATATTTTTCAGCAGAATTTTCACTTTCTTTGGAGTGAATTAATATGTTAATTTTAAGCGAAAGCTTTTTTTTAAGTTGTTCCTCGCGTCATTGAGAATCGAACACACAACCTTTCGTTCGGAAGATCGCTTGCTTGACGCGACACCGTGATGCTACGCTCTCGCACAGCTCGCTACAGAGTGCTTTTGATTGTTGCGCGATTCTGAAGGGAATACGAATATGATTATGATTTTAAGTTCGGTCGAGCTTTGGGCACGGCATAATAATAATAAAAAACGCTGCAACATTTCCATAATCTTATTGTACAGAAAATAATTGCAAAATGGAAATCATCGCTCTCATTTTGTAAATTTTAAATTTAAATTAAAGCACCTAAGAAACCCATTCTTCATCCGAACCTAGTTCCTAGAAAGAAATGTAACTCTCAGAAAGAGAGAGAGAGAAAAAAAAACGTTCTGTATTTTTTTTATGATACGAAAAACAAAACGTTATTATTTTCAGACCTTCAAATCCCCCGCACTCCATCCCGCGCAGCTCGCCATGTTTTGATGGCATAAAAATTCTGAAATTAAATTTTACTTTCGCCCGCCCGATCGCCGGCTGCTTCGTATCCCGCAGCGACGCTGTATATTGCTGGCCTGCTGTAATTTCCCGTCAGTGCTTGTTCTTTCTTTGCTTGCCTCCGCCTCGACCTGTACAATGCTGCTGGATATTCTGACCGAAAAAAAAGACTGCATATAAATATCGGCCTGTTGGAAGGTTTTTGGTGGGTTTTGACTCCTGCTCGCCTGAAAGCGGGGACGGGGCACATTCAACCATCTCAGGTGTGGACACGGCAAAATGTTTCAATTGAAGCGAAAATGCCACCGAGAGCGAACGATATGAAAAAAAAAGAAAAAAATAAACACACACACACACACACACACACACACACACACACACACACACCCACACACACACACACACACACACACATAAATGCAAACCCGTCCACCAAATGCACACCGTTTCAGCGCTTGCCGAAAGGGGAAGGTGCGGGCCAGGTCTACTGGTTTGAAATTGTTTGCTGCGAAACTGAGCTGCTGCTGCCCGGACACGCCATTTTACATTCTCGCTGCTACAGAAGTAAAAAAAAGGTATACAAGCACTAGCCGTTAAACCACATCACAAAGCGAGAACACATTTCCACGGCGTGTGTGTTTGTGTGGTGGAGGGTCAATCGTGGCTGTTTGCAAAAAAGAAAAGAAAAGAAAGACAAAAAAACACATTTCTTCACCGTAGCACCGCGCGCTCGAAATGTAGCTGAGCCATGAATAAAAAATGAGCCCCCTGCTTTGCAATGGCTGTGTCCCCGCGGAAAGAAGAAAGTACAATCTGTGTGCTTGTGCATGTATCTGTGTGGATGTGTTGTGCATCGGTATTGGGCACGAGCTTCTCGGATTACAAGGCTGACGAAAAAAAAAAACGAAGACACAAACGGGATGAATTTTTTGCTTGTTGTAAAAGGTTGATTTTGTGTACGGTTGTGTTTTGTATTTAAATATTTCACACATATATTGGATTGTGCTTTTTGGTACCACTTTTCTTTTGCAATGGTTCACTGGCGTTGGGGTGCATCCGGCTGAGTTTTCTGTTTGCAACCGTCCAGGAACAGGTTGGGAAAGCGCAATAATATTTCACCAACCCCAAAAAGCCAAGACAATTTCAAGGGATTTTCAATGTCACAACAAGCACACGTACAAATAAAAACACACCCACAAACACACGTAAATACATGGGTTTGTTACATGCGGTTGGAAATCACACACACACATAACGAGCCCACAGGGCAGGGAAGAAATGGCCCTGCCCGGCTGGTGGCGGAGCTTAAAATGATGATCACGTACGCTAACGTCGACTGCAGCGACCTCTATCCATCGTGGCAGGTTATTGCTCCCTCGGCGGTTGAGGTTTCCGGCTTCATCTCTGTATCATCTCTCCCCCCTCCCACCAACCTGTAGGCATGTGGCACTCCTGGCCGCCTAATATTTGACATAATTTGAGCCGATCGTGCCGACGAAACTGCGCACGTAGGTTTGGTTCCGCCTCTGGTTTGCTTTAGCATACCGCAGCCGCTTATACGCCGCTAAGCAGCTGCTCGATCCTTTTTAGCCTCGGTGCCTTGCGGTGGTGTGCGGCGCGGCGGACGGCTAATATTTTGCTATGGTTTATTTTCGGTACGTGTTGTTCCGGGCGCGTCAGCAAACCGTCCACCGCTGGGGAAGGTTTGGCCGTGTGTGTGTGTGTGTGTGTGCGTGTGTGTGCGGCCATGTTTTATCGGAGTGGAAGCAAATAACATCCAAATCGGTCAATCGGCTGCTAATGGAAGTGAGCTTTTGTGTAGCTGTGTGGCTGAGTGTGTACATATGTGAGAAAATCGTCAGGAACAGTGTGTGAAGATTATGACTGCAGCAGCGAAGGTGGAGGAGGAGGAATAGAGGAGTGGGAGAAAGGGGGTAAACAAGTTTTTTTTTCTCCTCCCCACTAATGTCTGAGTGTGGCTCAGTGGTTTTTGCAAACAAAAAAATTACTGCACTAGAAGCCACTAAAAAGCTACATTTGTGGTGCGGATTGCATACCGTAAGGGGCTACCGTCCATCCTGTCCGCATTCGGACAGTCGGCTCGTCCATGGGCGAGCGGATAGTTTCGTCTGCAACAGCGATGTCAAACTCATTTGTCCTCGTGGGTCAAAATGCCACTGAAAATAGTAGCACGGACCGCAGCCTGACTTTTGCTACTGGCCTAACTTTCTCGATGGCGCCCACTTCTCGAACAGCTGATCAGTCTTGACCGCACTTGACCCTATTTCGCGACCGCTGTCGAACTTTATCCTAATTGGCCCTATTTTTGATAATCTAGCTGTTTCGCCTTTGGGGATATCTTTTTGTCCTTATCTGTTTTACAGCGCCATCTGGTGCTTTCCTCGTAAGTTATTCGAGCTGTCCTTGACAGCTCGTTGTTTTGATTAACATAACGGCTGCTGATCTACACGAGGTAGATATCGTGCCAACACCGTTATTCTCTTCCTGCCAAAATCCACAGAAATCTTCATTCATTATGGCGACCAAAATCAGAGTCATAAGCTCCTGTTATAAGTAATTGCTTAATTGGTCGCCAAGTGTCTTGATTGATGGCAATAAACAATAACAATAACAATAAAAAGAGTAATGTTCCAAAACTACATACATATGAGTAAGACTTTCGCTTTTATATGAGCTTGAAACTAAACCATAAGTTGTTTCTTTAAAGAATTATTCATCAATAATTTTTGTGCAAACAAATTTTGGTCATCGGAATGAGTTTAATATATTTGTAGGATAAACGGCCTACTCCGTACTGTGGACTGTATAGTGAGGGAAATTTACTCCCGAGCAAAAGCCGTGAAACTGGCTGGCGCCCCGATATAGGCCTCCGCTTTAATAACTATGAAACTTATTGAAGAGATCTTGCCACTCTCAATGGAGATCGAATTTTGCAGTAAGAGCAATTTTCACCCAAATCTTTAAAGGAAAATTTGGATAGATATATTAAGTGATAGATATAACAAGTATTTCTAACTAGTTTAATTGGCAAATTCTAGGGTGTTCTGATCAGGAGCCTGCGTGCTCTTTTAGCGATAGATATATTTTCTTCTACAATTCTCATTAAGTATGCACTATTCGAACTGGACTTTAGTGAAATGGGATTTCAGGTTAATGGGAAAATAGATGAAGTGCGTGTTGCCTCTGTGTGGGCGTTATTAATTCATTGCCTTACCTGGAGGGTGTGTTCTGCCTATCTCAAAATCCAACAATAATTTTCATTGATATCTTTTTAAACCATTTTACTAAAATTGAGCGGGATTGAATCCTTATTTTCGTCAAAATAACCATGTTTAGTTTTCATTCTATGACTATAACAGCTTTTGCAATTCTTATCATTTTATGCAAACATGCATAGAGAAAAGGTAGGAAAAACCCAGATAGGGCTTTATGACGATGCATGGTCTGGCAATTAGTAGAGAAACGTACGATGTTCTCGAAAATCTCTTCATATTTCAGGAGTCCTGAATTGACTGACGTGTACTTTAGAAGCAGAAATGCTTCTACAAATAAATTTTGGTTCAAGCGGTCGCGGGCCAAACCAACAAACCTCGCGGGTCACATTTGACCCTCGGGCTCAGTTTGACACCTCTGGTCTACAATAAGCACGCCACCATCGTGTTGCCATCGTAGATAAGTAACGTTCGTTGTTTTGCGAGATGGGTAAGGTTTGCATACATTCAGGCTGCATGCATGAGCTGCTGAGCAGCAAATGATTGCGACTCCCCGGGAAGCTGCTTTACCGTACCGGCGACGATTGTGTCTGAATGATGGAGCCAACTCGTTATGGGTTATGATGAATGGGGAGGAAATGGTGGACCGGGGGTACGGAGAAACTTCCTTCCACTCGACCAAAAACAGCCGGGTTGGCAAATGAAGCTCTAATTTTTTCAAGCCCGCGCACAAAACATTTCCTCCGGACAGAGACCCTACACCCCCCGACCGGATGGGATGGGACCTATCATCATCATTTGGGGAGGGGAAATTTCACCCCACGCCAATGGTTTCCCGCTTACCACGAGCCCCTTCAAAACCTGGAAGGTGTACACTACCGGGGAAGCTTTAAAGTTATGTCATCATTCCCAGTGTGCGTGTGTGTGCGATGCTATACCGACGAAGCGTCGGTATTGCGAAATGGCCTGCCGTCACCTGCTCTCAGCAAGACTCTCGACGTGGGTGGGGCGAGCAAATCCTCCGGAAACCTTTGCCAGCTTCGGTTTATTATGGTAGCACAGTTTTGGATGCTCCTGTTTCGGCCGTGATAAGAGTGAACGCTTCAGACGAACGCTGTCTCCGGGTTTCCTGTTGCGTGGGGGAATGGAATGGCACGGAGCGCCCGCAGTGGGTGAACGAGGGAAGGATGTTTAACATGGATAAAATGTGAGAGTGAATAAGCACGCCGGGAGATAGCGTGCATGGGGGAAATGGGAGAACAAGGGAGCGCAAGAGAGGAAAATCCCACGAAACAATGCTAATAGATCCGCTTTCATAATAGATCCGGCCGCCCGCTCGCTATCTCCACGTTCAGCTGATTCTCCCAAAACCGTTGCGCCCTGCGTGCGGAGATAGAGGGAATCCGCATGAGGGTTGGCGTGTGTGTGTGTGTGTGGGTGTGTATGTGTGTCTGTGGAAAACCCTCTTGCCGCGGAAAAATCGATCATACACTGGTGCTGACACCGCAACCGCCGGAGATAGTGTACTTCCTTTCCCACGTTTTTTTGGGCCGTCGTTTTGTTGCTGTTGCTGTTGTTGTTGTTGTTGAGGGAACAAGAGGTTAGCTGATGCTCAAAAACGCACCACCCACCCAATCCCTTCTCGTCCATTGTCCATTTCCACCCACAAACACACAAAGCTAAAGCGGACGTCCAATGAGTTCGAAGGAGGGCTCAAAAGCCCCTCGCAAAAAATAAAAATAAAAGAAAATAAAACAGCTCCTCAGAAAATCAATAATCATCCCCGAAAAGCCCACCCAGGTGGTGTCCCATTGCTGTGGCTGGGGCAAAGGGGCACGGGCAGCTGGCGGTGATGTACCTGCCGCTACCTTTGTACACCTTTAAGCTTACTTTTATTGCCGGCTTTTCGGTCGAATGGAGGCAAAATGGGAAGCAGAAAAGAGTCTTCTCAAACAGAAAAAAAAACAAACAAAAAATTGGATGTTGCAAAAACACTGAAGGAAAACTCTTGGACCACCACGACCTCCGCGATACACGCTTCCCTCGCTACATCATCCACGGGCAGTTGCTTGTAAGGAGCAGCAGCTTTCCAGGTCCGCTGATTAGTGGACCATGTTGTGTCACTGGGATCGCTCTCGATGACTCGTAGTTCGTTTCTCTGAGTGTTTGTGTGTGTGTGTGTGTGTCAAGATGTCAGCTTATTCTTTTCCAACCCCTCATCCCTGCAAGGCCACAAAGAAACGGTATAAGAAAAAAAAATCCGTTAACGGTATTGTCCGATCAATTGGGTCGAGCTTTTCGGAGGGCAGCGTTTTGGTTGTGTGTTCTTAACTTTGTCGTGGAAAGCGAAACGCTGCAGCCGAAAAATAAGGCAGAAAAGCGAGGGGAAGAAAACAGTAAACCAGAGCAACCTCTCAGGCCCCCAGTTCTTTTGTTGCGGCAGGGTGCTTCTGTCCGATTGTGTCCGTTGGAAGCTTACCGGTAGGGCTGGCGCAACAAATAAGCTACACTTGGGAAGCGGTGGGCCAACCGAGGGGGAGGGGGAAGGATTCAAAGAACAATAGAAGATGTTTTTCACCGACCAGTTCCCTGGGGGGGGGGGGGGAAGGAAAGGTACAAGATTGACGAATGATGATGATTGAGAATTGCGAATTGGAGAGGAGAGGACACATAACGTGTCGCCGATTCCATCTCGTCTGTGCTGCATCCGATCCGGCTGGTTGGTGTTGGTTTCTTTCTTCTCTTCTGTCCCTGGTGGGTGCTAAATAGTGATGGAAAAAATGAAGTTTTGGTCGAAATCGATTCCGACCAGCTTCGAATGTTTGTGGAATCGATTCCGGATAGTGGGTCCGGAATCAGCTTCCAGAATCGGTTCCGGAATTGGCTCCGGAATCAGCTCTGAAATCAGCTCTGGAATCGGCTCTATAATTGGCCCTGGAATCGGATTCGGACTCGGATTCGGAACTGGAATCGAATCCGGAATCGGCTCCAGAATTTCCATTAGAATAAATCGTTCTCAAGTACATTGCAGCATGCATTGAAGGTTTAGTTTTTAGTGCATTTTCGGTCAGTTTTGAAACGCACCGATAACCTTAAAACGAGTTCCAAAGCAATTGGATTAAAAACCAAAAGAATCTGAGAACAAGGGCGTTATATTATGATCTCCCAAATGTTGATTTCTGGTCAAATTGATGTAAATTTTATAAATTGCATTGTATTAATTCATTCCTTTATTTAACAAATAATAACACACTCCATTAAATTTATCTGGCATGTCCCATGCTCATAGTTCACAACGAATGCTATGGAGATTTTCGAGCCAACTCCGAATCTAGAGCCGATTCTGAATCCGGAACCGATTCTGATAACAGAGCGATACTGGAAACAAGATTGATTCTGCAGACGGAATCGTAATCAGGTAGTTCCGATTCCGAGCTCTCATCACTAGCGCTGAACGGCACGAGTCGGTTCACGCTGAAGATGGAGCCATTAGGGGGAGGGAACATGTCACAACAGGCCGATGGGAAACATGTACGCCAACAGGCAAGGGAAGATGATGATGATGAGCCACTAATGGTGATGTTATCGAGCAGAAGAAATGAAAAAAAAAAAAACACTCACACACACACACTTAATCAAGAAATAAATAATTTAGCTTAATAAGTTAACGCTAAGCCGTATCTGGGAGCAGCGAATATGTCTTTCTGGCGGCCGTCCCCAGTAAACTCGTAAAAAGTGTAGAATCAAACCCGAGACGAATGATTCCTTCCATTTTGTGGTTCATAAAAATCAAAAGCAGTTTAGCCGCAATTTTACCGTCCTTAGAATTGCAAATGGTTCTATTACCCGGCAGCCAGGCAGTCCGTAAACGTTACGGCTAGTCAAATGAAAAGAAAGAAGAACAAAAATGAATTGCGCTTGAAATCCACTAAACCCAGCAGCCCAGCCAAGGGAAATAAAGCGCCCGGGCTTCTGCGCTGGATGGATCGTTGACGTTGGTGCTGGGGCACAGCGCGAGAGTGCTTGCTGCCTTGCTACGCTTGTCTCAAACCTTCGCCTGCCACTTTGCTACCTTCGCTTACGGTGTAGTGCATCATTACGGGAAGCAGCACTCACCGGGAATGGGCGAAAAGAGCGAAAAACAACCAGCAAGCGCTCCACTCCGAGAGTTCGCACTCGTCGCATCGGTTCTGCGCTTTACCCACAACGCACAGCGCTCGTTCAGCTCAACCAGTGTGCAGTCGTTTCGCCGATGTACTCCGTGCGCGATTATGCGATTACCTTCGTCGGCTGGCCCTCGAGAGACTTGGAAAACCGGGCACGGTGCACGAAGGTACAAATCGTTCACCGGGAGTATCCGGGAGCTGGGCTGGGACCACGGGATGCATCATGGATGACGAGCAAGTCGATTGCGATTGACGACGTGGCACGACGTGGCTTTGTTGTTTGGTTCTTTGCCCGCTCTACCGGTCCTGCTGTGTGCTCTGTGTGAGGCTTTTGAAGAGCAGAATGTTATGCGTGTGCTGCTCGCGGGGAGGCCGCTTTTATTGGGCGCTCAATGGCAATGGCAGCGTGATGCTGGGTGGAACGAATCAATTGTTTTTTTGAAGTTGAAGTATGAAGTATTTATGTGATGTCGAACCGATTGTCGATTGTCGAGCTTTTGCAGCTCTCTGTGCCTCTTCGTGAGGCAAGACACAACTAAACAGAGTGGTTTTGTAACGTGGATTGCATATTTTACGGGGCATTTTTGCGGCAGGGTGACCTTTGTGAACGACTAGTAGGCAATCTATTTGCAATTTTTATACGGCTTTCCTGACAAGATGATGATGTATAACCCCGCTTCGAGAGGCCGCTACATATGTTGAATATAATAAATAAATAAATGGTATTTAGTGAGCTTTTTGTGTTTAAAAGCTTGTTTCTTCCGGTTAGCGATGGAATATGGTTTGCAGAATAGATCCATATGGCTGCCATGCATCGGTGGCTGCCATCGGTTGAATACTAAATAAAGAAATCTTGTACCACATATTGCATACTGTAAGGCTAGCTTAGAGAAAATATATAAGTACGCTTTAAGGCAGGGGTCTCCAAACTACGGCCCGCGGCCCCCATGCGGCCCTCAAGAGCTTATAATGCGGCCCACGATGACTTTGGCAGAATTAAAATAAATATTACGTTATTTTGACTTTATCAAATAAAATTGTATTTTTTACTTTTCTTAGACAAAAATCAGGCTTTAGTAACACGAAGCTGTACAAGTATCGTTAGTATATTGTTATAAGGACGAGATTTAATCGTTTACTCATCAGTTAAAGGTAGCGTCATATGGCTCTCAATATAGTTATTTTTGAACCAATGCGGCCTGCGAGCTGAAAAGCTTGGAGGCCCCTGCTTTAAGGTATCCCATATCGGCTCTGGAATTGATCTTGACCCTATGCCAGTCTGGGAACTGCTCCAAAACCCTGTAATTGATCCCGAACCCATATCAGCACTTACACTGAACCTATGCTGGTCCTTGTTTTTCATCGGTAGTATAGTCAACAACTTAACAAAATGTCCGTCCTGCGTTCAAGCCTCGTATGGACCGTCACCCTAAGCCTGGATTGACTATCCGGCTGCGTGGTACTTAATAAGTCTTGAAAGCCTGTATAGACCGGCATACCCCGTTACCCCTAAAAGAAGGTTGTTTGTTGCAGTAACTCTTTTGCAGAAATGTTGCTGCAACGGATTCATACATCTGGATCCACAGTGGCGGCCACCTAAAGTCTTCTGACATTGAGTCTTCCTGGAATGTTCTTTCCATGTTCCACTTATCACTTTGAGTGCTAGAACATTTTTGTTTGTTTTTGTTACCTCCAAGATAATATCTGGGGTTTTTAATAACTTTCAGAAGCGTGCAACGGATGTTTTAAACCACAACGCAAATTTTATGTAATTTTTAACTCCAAGGGGCACATCAAGAGAAACTGAATGAAAATCTATGCAGATCCGGGGACTGATTCCAAACCCATGTTGGTTCTGAAATTTAATAGAATTAATACTACAGCTAGAATTGATTCCAATCCCAGACAGGTGTTTGAATTAGTGACGAACTTACTCTGGCCCTGGAATTGATCCTGACACCATGCCGGTTGTGGAATTGATTCTGATCACATCCCTGACCTGGAATTGATTCTGAACCCATAACAGAACTTTCCTTGAATACTTACTTACTTATCCGGCAGTACAACCGCTTTGCGGTCTTGGCCTGCCTCAGGAGTGTCCGAAACCGCTCACGGTCTCGCGCCTTCGTCTGCCAGTCCGTTATCCCGGCCTTAATGGCGGACGCCACCGGAGCCAGGCGAGCTTTATACGCTGTACGACAGTGAGGTCGCCGTACATCTCGTATAGCTCGTCATTATAGCGGCTCCTCCATTGTCCTTCCACACATACGGGGCCAAGTATCCTTCTGAGCATCTTCCTCTCGAACGCGGCTAAGAGGGTTTCGTCAGATTTGGACAGTGTCCATGTCTCAGAGGCGTATGTGAGTACTGGTACTATATAGGTACTATATAGTCCCAGCTTCGTCCGTCGCGACAGGTTCTTTGAGGTAAACTGCTTTTTCAGGCTGTAGAATGACCGGTTGGCAGCCAGCATCCTTGCGCGCAACTCAGCTTCCATGCTGTTGTCGTTGCTGACCTTTGACCCAAGATAGGTGAATTGTGGGACGACTTCAAAAGTGCGTTCACCTATCTGTACGTCACGCCTACGTAGATTCGGATTATTTATTGGTAGGTCCGCTGATGTTGCCACCATCAGTTTGGTCTTTGCCTCGTTTATCTGCAATCCGAGGCTCTCTGCCGCCTGCTCAATCCCTTGGTAGGCTTCTGCTACATAGGAGAGCCGCAGACCAATGATGTCTATATCATCAGCGTATGCCAGGATCTGGGTTGACTTATAGAAGATGGTTCCCGTAGTCTCCACCCTCGAGTCACGGATGGCCCTCTCTAGCGCCAGGTTGAATAAGAGACAAGCAAGCCCGTCCCCCTGGCGCAGACCCTTGGTGGTAGCAAAAGGTCCTGAGAGTTTTCCATCCACCCTCACCTGGCATGTGACGTTGGTCATAGTCATTCTAACTAGCCTTATCAGTTTGGCCGGGATTCCAAAAGAGCTCATAGCGTCATAAAGTTTTACCCTGGCTATGCTATCATATGCGGCTTTGAAGTCAATGAAGAGATGGTATGTGTCGTGTCTGTATTCAGCCATCTTCTCCAAGATCTGCCGCATGGTGAAGATCTGATCAGTGGTTGATTTTCCGTTTCGGAATCCTCTTTGATAGTTTCCGACTATCTCTTCGACGTGCGGGACAAGGCGATCCTGAAGGATCAGGGAGAATATTTTATAGGCGGTATTCAACACCGTAATACCCCTGTAGTTGTTGCAGTCCAACCTATCTCCCTTCTTGTATATGGGGTAGATGATGCCGAGATTCCAATCACAAGGCATCGATTCGCTATCCCACACCTCAGTAACAATTTGATGAATCTCGTTTTCTAGTCGTGCACCTCCATTCTTGACCAGTTCGGCTGCAATTCCGTCGGTTCCGGGTGCCTTGTTATTTTTCAGCCGACGGATAGCCTTTCGTGTTTCTTCTATGCTAGGTGGCAGTAGCATGTCATCATCTGCTAGTGGCGCTTCTAGCTGTTCGCTAAACTGGTCATTGAGTAGTTCATCAAAGTACTGAGCCCATCGCGAGAGGACCTCTGGCTGGTTACTGACCAGATCTCCATCCTTGTTGCGACAGCAGGTTACCTTAGGTACAACGTTGTTTCGGTGACCTGCTATCGCTTGGTAAAACTTTCGTGTCGGTCCGTACGCCTCTCTGGTTTGCTCGAGTTCCCGCATGTTTTGCTCTTCCAAAGCATGCTTCTTGGAGCGGTGAACTCTTTTCTCTTCGCGTCTGAGCCGTGAATATTCCTCTGCGCATGCCCGCGTTCTATGCCGTTGCTGCATTGCTCGGTATGCAGTATTCTTACGTTCGGTCACTTGTCTGCATTCATCGTCGAACCAGCCAGATTTGGTGTTGCCACGACGTGGTGGCAGTATATTTCTTGCACAGTTTATTATTTTTGTTTTTAGAGCGTTCCACCTCTCGCTCGTAGTTTCATAACTGTTTTCTGGTAGTAGAGACTCGTCTAAAGCGGCTTTGAATTCCTGTTGGACAGTAATGTCCCTTAGAGAGTCCGTGTTGAGCCGAGGCTGCGTGTTTTCTCCGCCCCCATTGGTGCGGGGGCGGGCGATTCTACAACGTATCACTAAGCCAACCAAGTAGTGATCGGAATCGATATTGGCTCCTCGATAAGTTCTGACGTTTAACAGGCTCGACTGTCGTCGGCGGCTTATTAACACGTGGTCGATCTGATTGAAGGATTCGCCATCCGGGTGCGCCCACGTCATTTTGTGGATGTCCCTCCGCGCAAATTTGGTACTTCCTACAACCAGATTGTTCGCTGCGGCGAACTGGACCAATCTACTACCATTATCGTTACTGTGCTCATGCAGACTGTGACAGCCAGTGTATTGGCGGTACATTGGCTCCCTACCGACTTTTGCGTTGAAGTCCCCCAGGATGATTTTGAGGTCATGCCTGGGGCACGCATCTATAGTTCTAGCGAGGCGGCCGTAAAAAAGGTCCTTCTCCTCTTCCTCTTTATCTTCGGTAGGGGCGTGAACGTTTATGAGGCTTATATTAAAAAATTTGCCTCGCATGCGCAGGGTGCATAGCCTATCGTTTATAGCCTTGAAATCCATGATTGCGGGTTTCAACCGGGGACCTACGGCGAAACCCGTTCCGAGCACGCGGTGGCGGTCGTGGCAGCTGTAGTAAATGTCGTAGCAATGCTTACCACGCCTGTTCTGCACACCGTTCCCTAGCCACCGAATCTCTTGTAGAGCTACGAGGTCCATGCTCAGTGTGGCTAGGGCGTCATCAAGTTTTTTCAAGGCTCCGGCTTCGCTTAGAGTGCGTACGTTCCATGAGCCCATTTTTAGAGTAGTCCGGGGGCATTGCGTAGGGTCGATATCGTTGAATCCGTTTCGTAACTTCCTGTTGCTTTCCGTAGTCGATTGTTCCATGGGACTGGGTGACTGGCCCCGCGCCCACGTGACCGTTTTGTTTAGCATCGGGTTGCCCCCCCGACGTTCAGGCAACCGGTTTCCCGGGATACCCACCCCCCTTCTGGTTAGCCATATGCCACCATCCGCCCAAGGGGTTGGGTCAAGCCCGTGTACCCAAGCTTGGATATGTGATGACACATGTTACCACTCTGCACGACGAGGACGTGTCGGAATAGGAGTTGGATGGGAGAGCCTGTATTATCCCTCAAAGGGGCTTCG
Source organism: Anopheles merus (assembly GCF_017562075.2). Classification (NCBI taxonomy): domain Eukaryota; kingdom Metazoa; phylum Arthropoda; class Insecta; order Diptera; family Culicidae; genus Anopheles; species Anopheles merus. The sequence goes on along the minus strand of NC_054081.1, from coordinate 14,490,952 downwards.
GATCCCATCCCATTACAGAGCTACTTCCCTTGAATATACGTACCAATACTGGAACTGATGCCAAACCCATACTGGTCCTTGAACTTATTAAAATTGCCTATCGGTGGTATGTCTGAAACTGATCCTGACCCCATTCTGGTCCCTGATACTGTTGCCTTTTTAATTCGTCTCTAGAAATAGTACCAAAATCTGTCTCAGTCAAAGAACCATCCAGTCCAGTGGTCTCCTATTTATTTTTTTTATCGGCGGGTCCAGCGATACTATCATCCAAGTCGGACGACTTAACACCATGCCCTTTGTGGGTTCAAGCCTTGCAAGGACCGCTGTCCTACACAAGGATTTAATATCTGACTGCGTGGTTCTTTAATAAAACGTCTATAAAGCCTGTGTAGACCAGTATGATGTGTTATCTCTGTGAGAACATTATTTGTTGCAGTAAATTTTTTAAAGAAATGTTGCCGGACCTACAGTGGCAGCCACCTAAAGTAGGATACATATCTTCTGACTTTGAGGTTTGCTGTACAGTTCCTTGGATTATTTATTTCAGAATCCTTGCTTTAAACGTCGTAGATGACTTTCTTTATCAAATCTTGAAATACCACGCATTAATGTATATACAGGCTGAACTTACTGATTGAACTTCGATTGACCTCCAACTATTGAATATGTGCTTTTTTGTTGCCATGATTTTTCATACAATTGTCTTAACAGATCTTGAGATTTTTGTTAATCTTTCAAACCCCAGTTTTCTATACAAACGCATGCTTTTTAGTTGAACTACCAGCAAACTATTGAGTGTTTAACAAAAAAAGGGTTAATCTATTGAGTTTTAACTGTAATTTGCATTACATTTTCTCCTAACCTTTCCAAACATTGAAAACTAAGTCGGCGTTGCGTTTTCCATAACCAAAGCGGTTGCCATTGTAGGGATGTGAACTAAACAAAAGATATCCAAGCAACCGCTGGAAAGTAAAGCTGATCAGTCTTTAGTTTTTTAGTATTATTTAGACTAGAATTTTATGTTCATCGTTAGGAAATCAATGACACCATAGAGAATACGCCAGAAGCTATGTAATGTTTTTAACAATATGATCCTATTACCAAATACTCAAAGAGCAAAGCTTGTTACTTTTTCCATCTGTTTCAGTGAATTGTCTAACCGCCAATATTAAAAAAATCCGTCCAAATGTTAAATTCTTCTTTCCTTCCGTTCTTTTTCACACACCCGCAAAGGTTTCGAAAAGCTCCCTGCTCCTTCCCTCCACCTGAAATGTCATTCGCGGTAACCGAAACGAACTAGGGAGAGCGTGTGCGTTTGAAAGCGTTCGCCGTTGTTGAAAGTGCCTGCTGTGCCGGTACGAAGCAGTATTAGGTTGCGATCTGAGCCCCTGTCTCCCCTCTCCCGCTCCACGATGGATAACTTCGAGCGCATACTGGTCGATGTCGACTGCAGCCGGTACGAGGAGGACGCCTTTTCGCTGCTGGACAAATCGCGCGACGTCAACATTGTGCGCGACCTGCGCTCCTCCACCGTGTCCGCGTTTGATCAGTAAGTGTGCCACTGTGTGCTAACCGATGGGTGTGGTTGCAACCGCTCTAACCGATTCCCTGCTGCTCTGTACCCGTACCCGTGCGTACTGCTCTCACGATCTATTTACTATTTGAACTCCCTTTCTCGAACCAAATCTTAACAAAAGAACGAGCTTCCCCCAGCTGAACATCTCCTCCCGGACGCAGCTCAAGCAGCAGCTGTTTCGCGAGCAGATCAAAAACAGCGAGACGGGCCCGCGGTCGATGGTTACCTCGCCCGGGCCGCCCGTCCTGTCCGTCCGGCTGCCGCTCGAAAACATCGACATCGAGCTGCCGAAGAAGGTGCTGCAGGTGGAGACGCGGCTCGAAAACCCGACCCGCTACCACGTGATCCAGAAGCAGAAGACGCAGGTGCGCGAGTACGTGACCGCCGCCCTCAAGCTCACCAAGCAGAACCTGGTGCGGGAGTCGTGCCGGCACACGCGGCTCATGATACTGGGAAGGTTGTACGATTCGTTCATCAGTACGAAGCCGGCGAGCGCGGGCAGCGGTGGAGCCGGTTCGCAGACTGCCCCAGTGCCTGGAGCGGGCGGTGGTGTCACTCCCGCCAACGGGGTCTCGCTTGGTCCAACCGCCGCCCCGAACGGACCGGGCAAGGCAATGGGCAGCATGGTGGTCGGTGGTGCGCCGGCGGTGACCGCCGGGTCCGCCCAGTCGTCCGGTACGCCCTCCGCCACGCCCACGATCGAGCAGCAGCAGGAGTGGCGGCTGGAGATGAAGCTGTCCTGCCGGTTCGGCAACAAGCTGTACCAAACGTTCGTGGACGAGTTCGACTACGTGCGCGACCTGCTCGGGCTGATCCGGTTCGAGATACCGAAGTGGGTGTTCGTGGTGTCGGAGTTTGAGGACGAGATATCGTCGTACGAGTGCAACCGGGCGGCCCGGGCGGCACAGCAGGCGGCCGTCGCTGCCGTCGCCGCCGATCAGGAGTTCCTGGTGCGGCCCGGTCTGGCCGGCGAGAAGGGCTCCAAGCACGAGAAGTTCATCGAGCCGGAGGTGCGCGATCGCATCAAGAAGGACAATCACAACTGCAGTAGGTATTTGTGGCGCGCCACGGGGCCTCGGTGGTCCACGGCGCTATCGAACCGTCAGGGAGCATTGTATGGGGGTTTTGCCGGGCTGCTGCTGCTAACGTATTTGTGCCGTGCCGTGAGTTGGCACGTGCATCCGCCATTTGAAGCTAATGTGATGATCGAAACGGTTGTGCAGGTTTTTCGTTTTCCTGCCAAGAGCTCATCCAGAGCCTGTTCATATTGCGTATGTCATCTTGTTTTTTTTTTGTGTTTAAATAACTCTTACCAAACATTATCACCTAATGCTCGTAGCGGCCGGCCGAAAATTTCTTTCCCCGGCAAGCGGTGTGCCTCTTTTTTGTTTTCCTTTCATTTTCCCATTTCTCTTGAGGTGGCAAAACGGGGCGGTCGTCACTCCAGCGGGTCGTCTCCATCTTCAAGCGCCAGCGCACGCTTTCCTCCCAAACCAGTTTGTCTGACCCGCCCGGCCCGGGCTCGTCGTAGCGGTCGCTATTCAACCCCAAACTCCATCGGCCGCGATATCGTTTCCTGTAAATGGTTACAGCAACCAGCACTCGCTCTATATGGATAAAGATAACCTCAAAGCAAACAAAACGTGCGGTTGTTTATTTCTATTGATGGGCCCGGTTCGTTCACGCAAGGCAAGGCACGCAAGTGCGACCGAAAAAAAAAGAAACAAACGTGGTTGATCTGTTATCTGTTCACTCTACTTCACCCCCGCCGCTTTCCACCATTATTGCTGCCTATTGTTGAAGTGTGTGTGTGTTTTTTTCTTTTTGCATCTAAGCCTCCACCATCTCCTGGTATTCTTCGGTATCGTGTTTCCTGGCATTTTTCAGTAGAAAGTTTCGCCCGAATCTTGTCGAGTGCCACGGCTCGCGCTGAACGTTTGCGACGATTGGTAAGGGAAAAGTGGGGCAAATCGGGCATGTTAAGCAGTTTACTGAGTATTCCTTTGAATATGCCACAAAACACAAATTATTCTTACACTATTGCATGCCTCCATCATTTATCTATCGTTTAAAATGGCCACATAACCCGAAAATGACTTAAACACATGAAAAAAGTGTAAAATAAAAGTTTGATGTTTTACGAGATGCTATTTTGACATGCGGGGTAAAATGGATATAACCCTGGAGCAAAATGGACATTTGTAAACAAACTGTAAAACGTCAAAACACTGGGGCAATATGGGCCACAACAACTGCGACTTAGGTAATGGTCTATGCTTTTGCGCAGGTTTTGTAAAATGCATTCTCGTTCTATCTTTTGTTTTGCTGTTTAGGAAAGCCCTTAAAACTCTTCCAAAAATATGTTATCAAAAGTAAAATAGTTTTTACGCGTTTCAATCTACAAAATCGAATATTTTAAAGATGTGCCTGTTACCATTATTGTGGGGACAAATACAACACCATAGCCTCACTCACCAAGCGCTATACGTCGAAAACATCTGCCCATTTTGCCCCACGTGAAGCATTTTTATATTTTTTTGTTTTATTAGTAAAAATTAATAGCATTGCTTTCTTCGGACAAATTGTATAGAAATATCATATCTGAAAAAATATGAATCGTGAATCGAAAGTATAACGATGGCTGATACCTATATTAGCATCCTTAATGAATACTTTGAGTTATTTCTTAAAAAGACGGGGCTTGAAAACTAAAAACATGTTAATACAGGCCTACATGCCAACACACATAATCAGTAAATAAAAAAAAATCAGCTCGTATCAAATAAAACACCTTTAATGACCTCCACGAGTTCCAAATTTTGGTACCATCCAGAGTTTGTGACCGATTCTCGGTGCGAGAGTGCGAGATACAACTGGCGTAACAAACAAATAAATTTAAATTTAAAGCTCTGGGTAGTGCTTGAGAAGGACCAGATGCAAAAACTAGCTGCAGAACTAGAGAAACCTTTAAAAATTAAAAAGAAAAACACGCCAAAGATCCTCAAACATGTAGAGAATGCCAGAGAAATGCATACACATTATAAGTTTGTTGTTATATTTGTACAGAAAATATTTTCTGTAGAATGAATAAAGTGGGCACTTAATTTTATCTCAGCGATCACAGCAGTTTTGACTAATTTTGGATAACATTTTTTTTAAAATCAAACTACGCATTTTTGCTAGGGTTTGATGCTGCATCGCGTACAATGTTTCAAAAAATAAAAAATATAGCTTATTTTAGAAGTGGCAAAAATTACATCAATATGCTACTAAATCTTATTTTGCATTTTTCTTGGTTATTTGTTATTAAAGGGCCATACATCTTACATGCTGTTCAAAGAACACATTTTGAGCCTTGGAATGTGTTCTTGAAGTGAAAAATGCTTAAATAAAGGTGCCCAATTCGCCCCACATGCCCATTGTGCCCCGCTTAACGGTGCGCAGTGTCGTACCGTTCAAGTGCTGCTGTGCTATGAGCGGCTAGGGGCAGGAGCGGAGCCGTAGAAAACATGACAAAATACTTGGCTCTTAACCTCGTTGCGCTGGCGGAAAAGGACGACGGTGGGTTTTTTCATACGAACGAGTGAAAAATTAGACAACAGCTTGCAAAACTGGCTGAAAGTTCGAGATGAAACATTGGAATGTAAATATACGCTTTACGATGTTTGCCCAGTTCCCATGGCCCAACTTTCCGTGCCGGGCGTGTCTGGGAATTTTCTTCCACTTTTCCGGCCTTTTTTTTGTTTTGGTTCAATCGATTCCACATGCAAACTTTGGCGCGCAAAGTGCGTAATTTCAAGGAAGAAACGAACCAATAGAGACAATCGACCAAAGGGGGGAAAAGTCTGCTTAGCATTCGCCGTGCGCCGTGTCTCAGCGAAACAAAGAAATGGCCGGGAATCGGGTCGACTCATCCCCACTCAATCATTCGAACGCGATGGTTCAGCCCATTGACTTTGCTCGAGAGGTTTCCCTCCCCCCTCCGGAGACGTTTTTGCGCGACCATTGTAAAAGAAAAGGGGTAGAGTTTGTGTGAGTGGAAGGTCGTGCTAGTAGATTGGGTTACATTGCTATTTCATTATCGCGTTTCATCGCGGCGACGCTCCACGCTGTAATGAAACGAATGTTGAGGTCGCGTTCGTTTTGTTTTTTCGTTTTGTTTTGCTCTCTCGCTCGCTTGTGCCTGGCTTGATGAAGCCGTGCTTTGAACGGAACGGAAAAAGGAGCGAGCAATGACGAAGAAAGCGAGATCACAAACGATAATTCCTACAATTTGCTCTCAACCCTGTGCACTTTATTTTTCTACTAATTTTTTTTATTTGGTTTTGTTTTTTTTCACATTTACAAGCACATCTGGGCGAAGGGTCCCTTTTTGCTCACGACGCTTTCAATATAAAGCTCTCGTTACATTTAATTTCCCTTTTTTGTGTGTGGTTGTTTTTGGTTGTTTTTTTTTTCGTATTAGAAAAAATGGCCCAGGAGAAGGAGAAGGCTTGGGGTGACTTGGGGTGGAAATGGGGTGGTGTCGCACAAGAGTGTTATTCCGTTTGCTGTTGCTTGCTCTAGACATGATGCGAATCAGGTTGTGGTTGCTTTAATTGGATTTTTGCACTTGTGTGTCGAGAGTGGCAGCGCGGTTTTGTGCAATGATGCTCGGACTGGTGCATCACACATCGGACGTTCAAATCTCGTTTCATTACCAGCGCTCGAGCGCGTTTCGCTTCGTGATAAAGTAAGTGGTTTTTTAACCGTCTTCTTATGAATCTTGCACAAAAAAATTAAAGATGTTAAAAAAATCAGAAGAAGGCCGTCTCGACGAAAAAATCATTTGAAAAAAAAAGAAGAACACTTCCGTGTGTTACACATTGCTTTCTTGTGCCAAATTACGACGACTCTTAATGCATTAATGGGTATGTTTTTTCCACTGTAATACCGTATAAACATTTTATCCAAAAATAAAAATAAAAAAGCCAAGTCCAGCACACATACACAATGGTATAAATTGACTAACACATTACACAACGCGCGACACTTGGCGCGAACACAGCGGTAGCCCAACAGCGGCGCGCCCAGCGCTGTGTGACAGCTCGAGGAAATTAATGTGTCCCTTAATGAACGGACGGGCGGGCCGGCGGACGAAAGTGGATCGGCGGAAACGAAGCGAAAGGAAAGGTTCGGTTTTGTCACCGCGTAATGGTGGTTCGCACTTTTGCGCGGCATTGTGGCCGCCAGTATTTGCGAATTTGTATTTCCCCGGACCCCGTCGGCCTCGGGTGAAGGGAGAACATTATAAAAAAAGTGAAAAAAACACACACACACACACTGAAGCACACGGTTTGTGTGGGAAAGTGGAGGACAGCGTGACAGCGGGGTCGGTCTGATATTACTTTATCTTTAACGTTACCGTGTTACAATCTGTGTCCTTTCTGCCTTTGTATGTGTATGTGCGTTTTTATATGATGGCCCGTGAGTGCCATCGGGCGAATGTTTTACTGTCCTTTGGGCGTACTTTTTTCTTCTTTTTTTTTGCGCTCAGATTGGCCCGCGGCTCTTGTGGGTGGGGAGGGAGGGAGGGGGGGTTGGTGGATGTGTTCCCCACACACTCCATCACCTTTTCACCGTCGGCTCCTGGCCGTGGGAACGTTTCTTTTCAATTTCGAGTTTAATTTCTAAGCCCTCCATCCTATCCTGGGCGCAGTGGCGGGACCGTGTGCTGGCAGTTTATGCTCTACGTTTACGTTCCATCTTGTGCCGGGTGCATGCGTGTGTATGTGTGTGTGTGTGTGTGTGCTTCGATGGTGTATTGTGCAAGAGGAACGCTTATTGTGCGGAAAATAAAAATGGGAAATAAAAACGGGGAAATAAGCGAAACAAATGCAACGCCAGCCGGTGACAATAGGAGGGTATGGGGAGCAGCGCTCGCACCAATTGAATGGTGGAAAATCACAACTGTGATTGTCGGTGCTGCTTGTGCTGCGTGCATCTGGTTCGTGAGTTCGTTGAAGCAGAGTTCGAATTAATTTAAATTGCTGGTCATTATGGGTTAGGGGGTTAAGAACTATTTTTAACGTTTTTAAGAAGAGAAGAGATTTTTTAGATAAGTTTTTAGAGATGCACCATTCATAGAAATCTTTAAGTTTTAGCAATTGGTGCAATTGAAGATTAATAAATCTCAAATATGACATTGCATTACGGATATTTTTAGCATGTCATGTTTGCTTACTAATTAAAATTAAATCGGCCTAACTCACCTAATTGAAGTGAACCTTCCAAATTTTAGAAAAAAATATTTACAGATTAACTGAAAACAAAAAATCATGAAATTTCAAATATATTTTGATAGTTTCAAGTTTGTTTCAAGCTCATGTTTCAAATTACAGACTTTTTGATTTAAATTCCGGACAGTATTAAATACCTGTTTTTAAAAGCAGTGGTTAACTGACCAACTGAAAGTATTTATTTTTCGTACCATCAGAGCCTACTAGGGGTCAGGCACATGTTTAATTGATATCTAGTACATCATGGCAATAATGTACAATTAAAAAATTACATAGCCAGGAACCGGATATAAATAAATTCGATAAAAATATGACGAGTGTCGGAGGTACGTGTTAGGGAGTTTGAAGTTATCCGTAATTTGAATCATAACGGTTTTATAGACTGTGATCAAAAGAATAATGAATGTTGCAACAGATTAGATTTACAGGGTGAGGTATAAAAACTGCATTAATGTTAAACTTCAAATATTTTTATTTTTTCAATTTTATTTAGTGGAAGCAAACAATGGGGACTTGTAAAATACTAGGCCGCTGTTTTATATGGAGTTTGACATTTGGTGGCTGAAATCCATAAATATAAACAGATTTGGTAAAAAAATCCATTTGGTATAACCAGACAATTCTACCATTTGCAACATATGCAGCCCTAGTATGGTGCATATATGTGAAAACTCAACTTTGTAGACTACAAACCATGCTTAACAAAATGTTACGCGTGATAACTGACACAAGCCGCTTCACAAAGAATGGAGATTTATGTACCATTGCTGGTGTTCTTCCCTTCAAACAAGAGGTACAAAAACAGTTGTAAAAATTGTACAATCGCTATTCGATCTCGCCATTTTTTCTAATAAACAGCCGCGTCCAGGTGTGAGTAATTTAGGGTAAGCTATAATAGATTACACATTAAGTTAATTAGGATAAAAAAATACATCTATGGATTCAAATGCCCTACCAATTTAATGAGAAGAACATATTAATGCATACAAAGTAAAACTTTTAGTTGGTCTTAATGGGAAATTAATGATTTAACTGGTACTCTTCCGAAAAATACACAAATTAATTTGTATGGAGGTCCCCTGGTGGCCAACCGAAGTTGCAAGTTTTTAGAAGGCCACTCTGGTAAGGCAAACACGATCATTTGATTGTGGCTATCGTATGTGGCTGGAAGCAACTCATGATCCAAATGGTGAGTCCAACTTATTTGTGTTCATTGGTAAGATTCGGCACTTTTTGGAACATCAATAGCTTTAGTTCACTCATGTTGCAATAAATGCAAAATAGCATACTGCTATATGTTCAGGTTACGAGACACATACGATAGCCACATGTGGTTTTCCAGCCAAATATTGTTTATTGTTTCTTTACCCGTCCGCCGCGAAGGTTTAGTGAGTACTGTTTAGGATTGCAGTGCACCAAAATACAGGCAATTTGATTTACACCTTAGTTAAGCCACAATACAACAGCAGCGCCATCTTGAGGCGATAAAGCAAATACTCCACACTTAACAATAGCACCATCTACGAGCTTAGTCATGCGAATAATGGGATCAAAGGGTGTTGTATAAGCTAATAATTGGGAAGCATTTGTGTGTTAACGGAAAGAGGGGAAGTGAATTAAGCCATCGGACAAACCCAAAATGTAAGAATCGCTAGCGGAGAATTGCACTTCGTGGTCAATATCCCCAGAAATTATATAGAATTCAGTTAACAACACAGGAATTTGGAACTTGAATTTATTTCTACATTTTTATATAACCTTGGTAGCAAATATTGCAAAGAGTCCTTGGCGGGTAGCTCTTGCTTTACATTTATTAGAGCTTTGCGGTGAATATAGCAACTGTGCAGTTTTTTGCCCCCAAAGAAAACTCGAGTCGCGTGTTTTAACTTTCTAATGTGGGGTGCAATCTTACTTTAATACTAATTTCTTAATATGTTTCTAAATGTTGTAGCGCTTAGGTGGTAGTCAAATAATTCTGAATTTTCGTTAAATCTCTTCGTCATGATGCTCATGGGAGCATTTGCGCCATATTGTGTATTATGTCTCGATTCGTACAGTATTCTAGGTTGTGAGTCTTTACGTTTTTTTAAGAGTCTTTAGACCTAACAGTAAGAGACGTGTGTTGTACGGTGGCATATCCGATTGATTGTTCCAGTTCAACTTTCAAATAACATAACGAGAGCAATTACGAGAGCATAACGAGAGCAAATATGAAGCAATTACGCTATCACGCTTGAACTCCAACACGAATAGTTTTTTTTTTCTGGAAGAGTCCCACAAAAATACTTTTGTGTGCTAATTAACAACATAATGAGCTGTCACTGGAATATATCAGACATCTTTCAGAAGAGCAGTCTTAAGATGGTTTGCTGTTTTTTCAACTCATCCTGCCTCAAATCATAAAATTTTGAGACGGTCATGAAGCATACGATCCAAAATCACCATGCAATGCGTGATTCGATTAAATATTTATTAAACAAAATCGATGATTCTCTTCCAAAGGTACATAAAGCACCAAGCGATTTCATTGCGTTGAATGTTACGTTCGATGACAATACTCCACTTGACCACTTGGTAAGTGTAGGGTCGTTTAAGCTGTAGCGAATGCAAACAAAAAAAGAAAAACGCCCAATCAAAATCCCTAACCAGATACCAAACTGTCACATTAGACAAAAAGTCGTTCCTACACATATAGAAAGAAAGAAAAAAATCAGAAGAAATGTACCTGTATTTCTTCGCCATCGTGCGCGTTTATCACACCGCCAGCAAAGACAAATAAAACAACCCACGCGATGAAACTCCGGGAATGAGGCATTGTTTGGCTCTGCCGTTCCTGCGCGCACAGTAGGACGACGGCACAGGGCAGGTGGTGAGCAAGCCGGGGACCAGACCAGCGAGATGGCAAGATTTATAGAAAGCGACATGATTCATGAAGTCGCCGCCCTAACTCGGTACGCGCCTGGACCGGGGCACAATGGGCACGCTCGTGTGTCTCTATCCTGCGGCGAACCGATATACGCCCCAAAAACCGTACATAAATCCGGGCGCTTTCGCACCTGCCGACGTTTCTGGAAGAACGAAGATGGGGCTGTTTGAGGCTTTGTGCTTTATTTATTTTCTCATTTTCCTCCCTGCGCCTTGCGGCATCATACACATGCACTCCTACACACACACACACATACACATATATATATACTATACGGGCAGTGAGAAAGGTGAGGAAGGTCAATCCTCAATGGGGAAATAATTATTTTTAATGATGATCATATTTTACCATTAATTATGTGTAATTCATTTTCCTGCTCCTGCCCGGAAGGGGATGAGATTTTCCAGCGGGAAACGAATGCGAGTGTTGCGAGACATCTTTGTGGGCATGTGTGTGTGTCTGTCTGTCTGTGTGAATGTTTGTTTTCGTTTCGGTGTGATTGAGCTTTCAAAAGCGGCACAGTGGAACAGGTAGGTCCGTGCTTTATTTCGGTGTCAAATGGTTTTACTTCTGTCGTTATTTTTTTCTCCTTCTCGCTTCTCGTTACTACTACGGCCCAGCGCAAGGGTGAATAATTTATGGGACAAGGAACGTGGCAGCAGGACGAAGGAGAAGAATCAATTTGTATACACCTATATCAAGCAACACAATCAGATAAAGCGCGTACACATTCGCAGCGATCTGGAAGAAGGGAGCGAACAGGTCCGACCGTTCCAAATACGTATGCGGTCAATGAGGGGTGGAATGGGGGAGAAGAATGTGTGTACGCATTTGTCCCGCTTTTACACCATCTCCTCACGCATCACAAAAACACCCGAAGAAGAACAAAAAAAAAATGGCAATCATGCTCATGCAGCAGCAAACCACTCGCCACTTGTTGGATGGAAGATAAAATAAAACTTTACTGCATGTCAGCGCTCCGCAACTACTGCTGTTCGTCCGCCCACTGCTTTGAATGGGCTTTGAAGGTGTAGAATACGAATCAAGCAGCAATGAGCACGCTTCGTGTGATGGCTGAAACGAAGTAAGCGGGATAATCCAAGAAGAAAAAGAACATACAAACACAGGTGGAAGCAGTCATTTTCTTTGGATGAAGTTATCGGCAAGCGGGAGCGCCTAAATGTATGCATAGTGCAGCGCAAGGATGGCTTTTTTTTAAGCAAGAAATCTTTCCATAAATAGGACGGGCAATGGGTAGAGCTAATTGGATTTGACGCTAGCGAAGCATCGCGAAGCGTGGCTATATGTTTCTTGCAGCTAAAAATAACCCGGTACACAGTGTAGAGCCGCCGCGTTCTTTGGCTGCGCCGAAGACGCAATCGATCATTTTCCGTGCGTCTCGCACACATGTGTGTGTGTGCGTTTTGTGTGAATGTACACGCATCATCTCGTATTGTGTGCGCCTGCCCCGCCTGCGCACGGGGCGCTTCTACCATTTATACCCATTGCGTATGATTTTTATACGCGATGTGGCGGCCCGCTTGTGCCGTCGATCCGACATAAAAGAAATGTGATTGCACGCCGGTGTGCGGTACGAGGGTGTGTGCGCAGCGTACGAGAGTGCCTGAAATTGAATTATACCCCAGCTTGTGTACCGTTGGAGAGGGGTTCGTCTTTTTTTATTATTCTTCCCAGCATCCAGCATTCTGGAAAGCTAAGAATAGGCCGCCGGTGAGACACAGCGGGATACGGGGTGCGATGCGGTGCGGTGCAGGTGCGCGCGGAAGGTCAGCTCACACAAGCAACGATATTTACAAAACTTGGAACGTTCCGTCGGAGTGGTAGAAGGAAGGAACGATCATTTGGTGCGATTCAGAACCGAAGCTGGAAGCGGAATGTTTTTTTTTCGCCATTCGCCCGCCGCCGCCACCGCCGAGATGATGTGTGGTGTGCGTTTCGGTTACTGCTGCGGTCGTGACTTTTCGCTACGCAGGCACCATAATGAAGCGTATCGGGTGCGCACGGTCCCTGTTCGGACGGTGGAAAAGGGGACAAAACTGAGGTTTATATTTTGCAAACGGGGCTGAACCGCTCAATCACGCATACAAAAAGGGTTTTGCGGGGCGAGTTTTATGTTACACATAAGGGGTCGGTTGGACTTACTTTTTGCGGCTGACACATAAAACCATCTTCTCGTAATAGTTCGTACGTGTGTGAACATTTTAACAATTCAACAACGAACGGAGCTGATAATGAAGGTGGCTTTGTTTGGCCGATTGCATACCACGGGGTGCAATACTTTGTATTCCCAGTATAATCTCCAAATTGAATGCCACTCATGAGCAAACACTGGACGCATGAAAAACAGGAACAAAAAGTGATTGTTGCTTTATTGAAATTGAAGTTTGAAAAACAAATTGAAATTACGTAAAACAGATTGCTTATCTATTGACGGGAAACGGGCTGGCTCCCGAATGGTATGCAACCCACATGACATCCCAAGGAGCATTTTGAATTTTATCATAGTTTGAATGATGTTGTTACGATTATTTCATTCAATCTTTTATTTTCATTCCCAGGCCAGTTTTGTATGACCTAATAGGACTTCAATAAAACTCATTTAAGACTGAAAAGGCCCATCTGCTGAATTCTGTTGAGATCACTATTTAAACCTATTTCTAGACCTTAAAGATGTGAAGCGCAAATAAACTATCACATTACAGCCTTTTACTGTGGACATGTTCTTGGGATGGCAGTGAAGTCATGATAATGAAGTTCACTGCTGAAATATTGTACATCATAGTAATTCGAGATAAATTAAAGCGCCTCAATAATATGCTTCTTCAAAGTTTGAACAAGATTGTTTGAGAAACAAAGATTTGTTGCAAACGCCCCCAATTTTTAGCAAAAGCAGTGGTGGCTTAGCACGAGTGGAGGCCCTAAGCGATCACACGATTATAGGCCTTTCTGCAGTGTCTTGTAAAATGAATGAGAAGTTGTGAGAGGAATTCAAAACCCGAGAAAGATTGAGAAGCAAATTTGTTTTTGGGCGGGAGGTGGGTTCCTTTTCTCGGGAAGACGTCTGGGCCCCACGTGGCCGTTCAGTTTGCGTGCTGCTTAAGCCGCCGCAGACCAAAAGCTATTTAATAAAAATGGATTCTATTGGCTTCTAGATCAGAAGGACTTTCCTGATCACACGTCCAGACCATTTGTAATGGAATCTATGTGGCTAAGAAAGCTATAAACAGCACATAGCACTTCTGCAGACTAACAACTTTTAAGAATCTCCACGTTCATTATCAGAATATCCGAGATAAGTGGAACCTGATATACGCATATTTACAAGTTCGTGATCGGCTGGTCTGGTGGTACAGTCGTCAACGTTCAGGGCTTGCTACTAACAGCTTGCCCGTCGTGGGTTCAAAACTCGTATACACACCGCTCCCCTCATACGTAGGACTAGCTATCTGCTATGGGTAATCAATAAGTTATCTAAAAGAAATACTCGATAGTGGGTTCAGACAAGGCCTATACGGACAACGGTTGTTGTGTAAAAGAAGAAGAAGACATTCCTGATTTTCTGATTAAAGGACCCTTCACGATTTACTAGCCTGCAATTTTCAGTCTAGATTATTCTAGCCTTAAAGCTAGAATTAGATTCGAGTACCTGCTCGAAAAATGGCAAAACAAGGTGGTGTTTACATCTATCCCAAGGTGCATTAAAGAGATCAGGTAATGGAATCAAGAATCAAAGTGTATGTAGTCCAGGTGGTCGCATAGCATGTTTTTTATAACCAAATTTGAATATCACTTTTTGACAGTGAAAATTTTTGTTCAAACAAGCTTTCTGGAGGCTTGACGTGTGTAAAACACTCTTAAAATCTTCATTCAGAAGCAGAAGTGATAAAAATATCTGCTCAGATAGCTGCTCGAAAACTGCTAAACAATGCAAACAGCTGACAGGTTGAAATTTCAGCCTACGAATTCAAAACGGAAAAAGCCCCAGTTTTTTTGTATAAATTGTACTGATTTGATACATTTTCAGTTAAGAGTAACGTGCTTTAAAAAAGATCATTTAAGTTGAATGTTTAAAATAATATCAAACTCAACATACTCGGTACTTCCATTTATAGCGTATCTCAGGGACAACCAATACGGTATGTTTCGAGTTCCCTTTTTTAAGTCTTCGACTTAATATGTATTCCATAACGTTCGTTGGTCTAGACGCCTTAGACGCAAATGAAATGTCTTAAAACGTGTTTAAGAATAAATTGACAAGTTGATTTAGAGCCTGTCAACCAAAACCCCAAGTTTAGTTTCAACAGATAATCTTTTAAACATCTTCAGAACGCTTGAACTGTTTTTTTTTTTAATTTCTAAGACTATTTAGCTGAGATCTTGTTTAAAGATATGTGAGAACTATGTTAATTTAAGCACACAAAAATATTCTTTAGACGCGTTCAATCAGATTAAATTATGCAAGTTACAGTCGTTTGGTCATTCGTAAACTAAAAACTGTCCTGCGCTCAACATTTCTTTATATGTTTTTCCACGATTTCAAAACGAGCTAACAAGTGAATGCAGTGAAACGAACTAACGGGCACAATGATGTATATGGTCTTTCTTTCTTGAGCACAAAAAAACAAACACAAAATCCCGGATTTCATTCACTTCAAAGTGAGAAAATGATTCCCCTGCAAGCTCGTATAATTAGCCGAGGAGCCGAGGAGAAGGAGATGCTGCTGGGTGGATAATTCTTTTCCTGTCAGCGTCACGCAACCGACAATTGATGCCGGTCCGGGCACCTGGTCGACAGTGTCGTTTGGTGTGTTCTGGGCTGCTACGTATTCTTTTTGTTTTCATTTGCTCTCCGACCGCAGCAGCATTTGTTGCCGTCGGGCACTGCTGTGTTTTAGCATAATTAAATGTATCAACCCAGAAGCAATTAGAGACGACCACTTGACACATTGCTTATCGATGTAGTGCTGATGGGGAAAACAGAGCGAAAGAGAGAGAGAGAGAGAGAGAGAGAGAGAGAGAGAGAGAGAGAGAGAGAGAGAGAGAGAGAGATAGAGAGGGGAAAAAGAGACAGAGAAAGGTTGGGCCGCATCTTGGAAAATGAAACGCATTAGCAGTTGGCTTTCCATCGGCGCTCGAAGCGCTGTACTCAAATTGACCCTCCATCCAGGCGGTTGGCGAGGGTCAGGGCGGGACGAACTTTTTGAAGTGGAAAGAGAATGAGATGAAAATTTGCATCCCCAGCCTCGCCCGCCCATCCTGCACCGCTCTGCCTTTCTCTTTCCCTTGCATTTGCCACCAGCGCTGCTTTGTGTGTTTTCTGCCCGCTGCCCGTTTGGGTGGTTGATGGTCATTATTTTGAGCTTTTCAGTTTAGCTCCCTTTTCCCCGCTGGGGATGATTTCCGGTGCTCCAAGCCGGCTGAGAGTACGACGGGACGTAAAATTAATGCTCACAGGCATCAGGTGTGTTTGTGTGTGTGTGTTTGTATGCTTAGAGTGGGGTGGTGGGGGCACCAGAGGCATAGGAAGCGGAGACACCACAGGAAGCCATAGTGATGGTGGTGGTTTTAACTTTTACCCACGTCATCAACGTTCGAGCTGCACGTAAAGTACTTGCGCTTTGAGGCAGGTGCGTTGAAGCACTAACAAGGGAAGGGGAATGTGTGTGTGTGTGTTTGTGAGAGCGAATAGCACCATTAGAGCAGAGTGTAAAAGTTAAAAGTGTGGCGGAGATGGAGAGGGTGCGAGAAAATATTCCAAAATCAATGTGAAATTAATTCTTACCATCGCCCGACCATCCTTGGCAGTGGCAATCGCCGCCAACAGTGGCATGTCATGTTTAGTGTCATGTTCGATTGACTTGTGCTACATCACACACAAGCACACACTCCCACACAGGCCACTCATTTCACCCATTCAATGGTACAATCTATCAGAAACCAGATGGACCACAGAGCATCTTGCCCGGCAGGGGGAAAATGCCGTTTAATGCCATTCATTTCGGGCATGTTATCATCGCATCACAATTGCGCACGTAATGAAATCAACATGGAGGCGGTGAGGCGAACGGTACCATTTTATTTGCCCGCCTCGGTCGTGTGAATAAAGGGCAGAAAAGAAGCTGCTGATGCAACAAAAAAAAAGGCAAAAAACACATGCGATGATGCAAATTCGCTTGCCTGCACAAATTCGCGCTTCCGATTGGCTTTCCGAGAGCACTGGAAAGGAAGGACGCAATCGGACGGGTTTTGTAATGTATGCTGATAGAATGATCGCTAGCGAGAAATAGATTCAGAGAGAAGAAGAGAGAGAGAGACAGATAGAGCGAAAGAAAAGGAAAAATCTTGCGCCTGACGCTTCGAACCGGTATCTGAGACTCGTTTTTCGATCGATTTTCCCCCATTTCGCTTGCATATTTGCATTTTGATTTCGATGAAATTGAATTTCGGTGCGCGCTAGCGCAAGGTTGACGGTGAACTCTCAGCAAGCGAATGAAGCGATACAACAATCATGATGATGAGGCAATGAGCCGGCGTATGTGCGCATTGAAAAGTAGCGGAGGAAAAACATTAGATGCAATTTCCGTTTCGGCCATCGTTGCAAACTATTGCAGACGTACTGTTTTCGATTGTTTCGATTGCTTTAACGATTGGGCTTCAATAGGTGGCGAATGGGGGAGGCAAAAGGAAAGAAGAAATACACACTCGGGTCCTCCCTACAAAAATCCTTCCAGCCATCGACGCCGCATTTCTAATGAGCGTGTGTCCTCCCAATATTAGGGCGGGTTTGTTTTGTGTCGTAATTTATTTGCTCCCTGTTTGGGTAAAGATGTCTGCGATGCCTACAATTTGGGATGTAAATTTCTGAAGGTTTCAGCAACAAAACACACAAAAAAAATTGCACCACCACCTACCAAACCTTGTATCTAATGCATACATATTTATGCTCGACTGTTCGTGCCTGTTTGCCGGGCCGGGTTTTCGCCTTTGTCTCTGGTGGCATTTAATTTGCACCTAGCGGCAACCATCTCCTCCTCATCTCCCATTTCTCCATCGCTGTTTGTGTGGGGCGGCGGTGTAGGAGGGCTTTGTTCTTTTATTTTTCATATAATCTCCCAAAACAAACGTGAATGGAGCGTCGTTCGGTGGCATAAAGTTTGGGCCGGAAATAAATACGCAAAAGGGTTTGCGCAGCACTGTTTGGAGGGGTGGCTGAGGTGGGAAACAAATGCTGGGAAATGTTTCTATAACTCTGCCGGGATTGGCGGTGCATGTAACAAAAAAAAAAGGTGAAGCGAGTTGAAACA
This sequence comes from Anopheles merus, assembly GCF_017562075.2. NCBI lineage: Eukaryota > Metazoa > Arthropoda > Insecta > Diptera > Culicidae > Anopheles > Anopheles merus. The sequence continues at coordinate 14,472,847 of NC_054081.1, read as the reverse complement.
AGGGTGATAAAAAAGATGGTAACGTGAAAGTAAAAGGGTTCGGTGCGTTCGTTTTTATCGATCATTACCGAGCGGCTGTCTGCTATTGCGCTGTGCTGACGGGTTTTGAAGGTTATTTGCTCGTCGTCGCAAGGTTACAAGGCTTCCGCAAAGCTCCGTTCGCTTTAATTCGTACGCGTTTCCCTGCTTCTTGCACAGTAATGTGTTTGTGCGTTTGTATGTGTTGAATTATTTGCGGCCTTGAAGAAGCGTGGATGGAACGGGCTAATGGTACCGATATTGGAGGTGATGCTGCTTCCAGCTTGACTGCAGCACTCAGATCGGAATGTGTTGCCACCCGCCGGCGGTGGGGAATGTTTGGTGACGCTGGCACCATCACGTGGCCGCGCGATGCGGATGGATGGAGAATGTCCGCCTGGAATGTCTCCGGATGCCGACGTGCACATCGAACCCCTTTCGGGAAGGAATTTGCACCTGTCCTGTACTCTGACCTCTGACCGGGTTGTGACTGGTTGGATATTTGCGGGCGAATGTGTGTACGTGTCGCTCGGGCACCATGCGTTTCCATGCGCTGCCGTGAAGTACCGGGCGTCTCCATGGACGTGGGTGAGCAACTGTGAACAGTTCTGGCAAAAGGAAAACGCTTCCACTGAGCATATTTCCTAAATCAAAAAACCAACCAGCGCACACAGTTTTACATTAGCAGCAAAACATGTTTGTTAGCTGCTTTCACTCCACAAAAGGCTTTAAAAGCCTGCGCGACGCACAAACCGATCGCACTTCTGCACCTTTTGCTTTTCCACTGGGTCAACCGTTCGGTGCTTGGCTAGCGACAAAAGCTCTGTTTTGACTCCTTCCCCGAGGGTTGCGAAAGCAGCATCTTCACAGAAAAACAAACGCGACTATTTGCGGCACCGTGTGCCTCCGGGCAGGACTCGGGCCTGGCGAAAGGCGCAACACGGAAAGCGGAAGTGTAAACCATTCCGCTTTCAAGCATCCTTTCGGCCCTGGTGCGGAAGGGGAAGCTTGTCCAAGGCTGCGATGAATCGCCGGCGACGGGGGCAAGTGTGAAGAGCTGAGAGTGAAGTTTAATTATTTTTAACATCATTTAGCATCGGAACGTTCGCACTGAGGTGGCTGACTGGTGCCGTGTGGAGCTGTGTTCCGCCTGTCTGTTCCTTTTTACAGGCGTTGGTTGGTTTGTTTGGTTTGCTTGTTTCATTAAAAAAGAAGAATCCACGTGCTAGTATCGATTGGAAGACGCTACGAGCAGCCGTAGCGTGTAAGCGGATTACGGTTCGCTCTAGAGCAGCGATGTCAAACTTAAACTGTTTCCGTGGTTCAAAATGCTGCTGAAAATAGGTGCACTGGGTCGCAGTCTAGTTTTTTATGATATTTTTTTTTTTCTTTTGAACTCAACAACCGTTGTCGGTCAAGGCCTGCCTGTACTCATTACTTGTGCGCTAGACTTTCAGTGACTTATTGATCCTCCCATAGCAGAATAGTTAGTCCAACGTATGTTGGAATGGTCCGTTTGGGGCTTGAACCCATGACGGGCATGTTGTTATGTCGTACGAGTTGACGACTGTACAACGAGACCGGCTTGCTGGCGGATATTATATGATACAAAAATCTAATTGTTTGCAGTCCTGTCCTGTACTCTGACCTCTGACCGGGTTGTGACTGGTTGGATATTTGTTCTTTTCATTTCATTTTGCGATAGTAGTTGCGTTACAATGAGTAACGCTTTAATGAAACATTAAGTAAACAAAAATTAACAGTGGGGCCCTTTCCGTTTTAAGTTCGTAGGCTGAAGTTTCAGCATGTCAGTTTTTTTGCATTTATAGCAGTTTTCGAGCAGCTATTTAGGTCGGTTTAATGTACAGCTGCTAAGCAATACGGCCTTTTTGGACCGTTACTCCTGAATAAAAAAATGTACAGCTGGGCTTATCCCAAGATGTATGAATTTGTAAGGCTGATTTTTATCGCTTCTGTTTCTGAATGAGATTTTAGAGTGTTTTGATTATTCGTCAAGCTTCCAGAAAGCTTGTTTGAGCAAACATTTTCACCTATTCTGTCAAAAAGTGATGTTCAAATTTGGTTATAAACAAAACATGCTATGAGGCCACCTGTACTAAATACACTTTGATTCTGGATTCCATCACCAGATCTCTTTAATGCACGTTGGTATAACCTACCCATAACCTTGTTTTGCCATTTTTTCGAGCAGGTACTCGAATCTAATTCTAGCTTTAAGGCTAGAATAATCTAGACTGAAGCTTGCAGGCGAGTTGTATATGTGTTTTGTATGGAGTGATTGCATGATATCAGCCTCCAACTGTCAAACTCCATACAAAAAACTGACTAGAATCGTAAAGGGCCCCAGTAGCAGATTACTTTCAATTGGTCATAGGCCTCTGATGTTTCCAAAACTTGCATGTTTGTATACCAACTCAAAATAATGGCAATGACTAAGTAGGTTAGTTTATTGCTTGTAGAACAGTAAATTTTATGTTGAAAGTGTTTGTTGAGACGTTATCAACAGCACTCTTTCTTTCGCCCGCAGTAAATAATTGTTAATAAAAACAAGCGTTTTTTAAGCTATCTTAAAGTTAGAATTTTATTGAGAGACGCTAAAAAATCCGTCACTCGTCTCGGGCTAAGGCGAAAGAGTGAACTTTCTTCTCTCCCGTAGCCCTGATCGTGAGTCTTCGGGAGTACTCGGCCCGATCAGTGTTGGACGTTGTCCACACTAAGCATTTACCATGTCGCCCTCTGTCGTCAATTACAGGGAACAACACCTTCTGAGCGAATCGGTTGTTAATATTATTAACAGTGTTGTTAATGTAATTATAAATATTTTTCAACATTGGTATTGAACAGCATTGACGCACGTTACAGGATTTTCACACAAGTCACTTTCGAATGTAAGTCACCGTTTACAGCTCGATGTGCAATAATATTTTGCACGCGTTGATAAAAAATGTTTAAAATGAAAATGACTTGGAAAGCCCTGTAAGATCTGGGGACATTAATCTTAATCAATAATCTAATTTATATTTTTTTGCATTTTGCCAAACACTTTGGATCCGCTTCAGAAAATATATTATTGTTCCATGTTTTTTAATCGGACGAGAAAAGTATTGTAAAAGGTAGACACACATGTCCTACACGCATTGAATCCATTTTCGCATCGAAAAACGAAAATAATACTTAATTTTGAGATCCGGCACGACTCTTCCCTCGATGGTCAAAAATAGCTTCTACCAGCCACCGCCAGATGCGCTAGTGAAAATCAAAATTACACAGGCGAGTACGATCAATGTGCCCGTGCCTTTAGGAATAGTGAATTTTAATTCTTGATGCTGTCCAAGGTTTATAAATTACGACACGGCGGTTCGTCCAGTCCAGTCCAGTCCAGAGGCAAATAATCATGTGACAGTCGGAGAGTGCAAGGTGTCATACAAGTCCTTAGTAACAATTGCTCCCTTCCTGCCAATCTATATTCTCTCGTCTCTCTTGTTGGCCTGCTCCCGATAGAGCACGTCGATGTGACATGGCCCGGTCAAAAATCATTTTTCAGGATGCTCGGTTCCTGGCTGCAGACTCTTATCCATGCAGACACCCGATCTCCTTCAGGTCTCGCTTCGGCCTAGTCCAGCCATGGAGTTCGCTGTACTCCCCTGCGCCTTATGCTGAACTGGACATCGCTGTCGAACACCTTCTTGGTGGGGCATGAGTCCGGCATCCTCATGACATGCCCAAGCCATCGCATCCTGCCAGCCTTCGCCACTGTCAAGATGCTCGGTTCGCCGTACAGCTCAGCAAGCTCGTGGTTCATCCTTCTCCTCCACGCTCCATGCTCGAACACACCGCCAAAGATGGTGCGGAGGATGCGTCGCTCTAACACGCCCAGAGCGTTTGCATCCTCCGCTCGGACGGCCCAGGACTCGTGTCTATAGAGAACCAATGTGCGATATATCCGACATTTCGTGCGGGGTTGAAGTCTTCTGGAATCTCAGAAGTTGGTGAAGCCCATAGTATGCCCGATTCCCTGAACAATGCGTCTCCGGATTTCGCTGCTGATGTCGTTGTCCGAAGTAATGATCGTCCCGTGATAGCAAAATTCCTTTACTATCTCGAGATGGTCGCCGTCAACTAATACACTACTTCCCAGATAATCTGAGTGTCCGGCAAGCAGGTACTTCGTCTTTGTCCCATTGACTCTCAATCCAATGCTTAGCACTTCGCGTTTGAGTCGGGTGTACGCCACACACACCTTCGCTGTTGTCCTGCCGATGATGTCGATGTCATCCGCGAAGCCAAGAAATTGTAGAGATCGGTAGAGGATCGTGTCACGGGTGTCGTTGTCTAGCCCCGCGCCTCGAATTACACCTTCCAGGGCGATGTTGAAAAGTAGACAGGAGAGTCCGTCATCTTGCCTCAGACCTCTGTGAGATTCGAACGATTCCGACGACTTTTACCTCGCACTGCACCCCGTTCATCGTGGCCTCTAACAGCCCGATCAACTTCCCAGGGATTCCGGTCTATTGTGTCGTAGGCCGCCTTGAAGTCGATGAACAGGTGGTGCGTTGGGATCTGGCGCTCTCGGCCCTTCTGCAGGATCTGCCGTAGAGTGAAAATTTGGTCGGCGGTGGATTTGCCTCCAACAAACTCAGCTTAATAGCTGCCGACAAAATTTGTAACAAGAGGCGCAGGTCTATGGAATAGGATCTGGGACAGGATCTTTTAGGCGTCATTAAAGACTGTGATGGCTCGAAAGTTCGAGCAATCCAGCCTGTCGCCCTTTTTGTAGACTGGGTAAATAACATCCAGCTACCACTCCTCAGGTAGTTCCTCCTGCTGCCAAACTTTCACGATCAGCTGATGCATTTCGACGGTAAGCCTCTCCGGCCCCATCTTGAAGAGCTCGGTCCAGTCCATCGCTGCCAGCAGACTTATTGCAGCATCTTCAAATAAATATCCATTTGTTATGGTGACTAAAATGAGAGCCATAAGTCCACCTGTAGTTCATATAATCACATGAAGAGCTAGAGATCGTTTATAAAATCTTATCAAAAGTACCACGAGTTAAGACTGGCATCTGATTTCAGACGATTTTGAAACATTTTGCAAAAGTGTTATGTTCTAAGCTGCAGCCATACCTAAAGAGGAGTTTCTTCTTCTTTTATGACATAACAACAGTTGTCGGTCAAGGCCTGCCTGTACCCACTAGTGAAGTGAGCTTGGCTTTCAGTGATTTATTGTTACCAAAGCAGGATAGTCAGTCCTACGTATGGCCGCAAGGTTTATACGGGGCTTGAACCCATGATGGGCATGTTGTTAAGTCGTACGAGTTGACGACTGTACCACCAGTTTGACCTAAAGAGGGCTTTAAATTCTCCCAAAACAATATGCCAAAAAAGCTTGCGAGAGCTTCGTTTTGTATTTCTTTTTTTAAAAGAAATTGCCTGTTGGTCACGTAGCACCCTGATTCGTTGTTTATAAAAAATGGTCCAAAGCCACATACAGATAGATAAGATACTTCCGAACATTAACGGTTTAGTACGAGTTTGAAGTGAAAACGCGAGATATTTCTTTAAAGCAGGGTCAAAGAAAAAGTCATTAAATCTGGCCCGGGAGAGGTTATGGAAGATTTAAAAAAAGGGAAGTAACTATTCCTTTAAACATTACTGAACATCTTTTACCATGACATTACATACCTCCGTACTCTTTCGGGCTTCACTATCGTAATATGGATTGACGGACTAATCATTACACGAATTTTCTCATAATTTTGGGACACTGTTTTGACTCTTTAAAAGGCTATTCAGGTAGTTGATGAAATAACGCAAATTTTTGTTTCCACATTCTTTAACGATTGAAGCCTAATGGGCTTTTCGAAAAAGCCAAAAAAGCGCAAGGCTTCAAATGGTATTTGATAATAAAAATCAATGGCAGTTTCCCGTTTTGTCAATATTGCTTCCCAAACTAACTCAGAAGATGAATATCATTCATGGAGCCGTTAATGCTAGTGTATTAAGACATACTTCTTATATACGATCATTTTGCTTGTTCAAAGATGCCTCCAGAGAAAACAGTTTTTCGTCCGAAAAAATAATGTTGTGACCAGCGTCTGGTTTCGAAAGCAACTACCTATTACAGTTACAATTCAAACTACCCGTCTACAATTACAATTTGTTTGAATAGTTGGAAAATCGAATCTTTAATCTTTCCTGGATGGTGCATCAAAACAACAATATCTTCTATAATATTGCTTAATATCATTAACCAACTATTGTTTTTATATATTTTAAATTAAATAATCTATGAGCAAAACTAACAGGCTCGCGGCACTCGATCATTTACAGAATTTGACCATTTACCTGAAAACTTGATCGCTGCTTTAAAGAATTATTCATCAAGTATTTGTTACTAACAAATATATTGATCTAATAGGGTATAACCGAATTTTGATTCCTTTGTAAACCATTTTACCAAAATTGAGAGACCACCAGTTTGACGTCTCTGCTTTAGAGGCTGCTAATCAGCTGGGCAGGGTTTGAAGTCGACATCGTTTGTGTGCCATTTCGGTGTGCCGTCACAAGAGCCAGGACAAGAGTGACGATTGCAACGTAAGAAAAAGGAGTAAAATAATGGGGTAAAAAATGCTTCTCCACTTTCACCACTTTGCTCCGGTTTCTGCGCTCTCTCCGCCCTGCAAAGATTATTGATTTTCGGTTTGCTGCTTTCCGACTGCGACACAAATTTGGCTGCTCGTTGGAGCGATTTCCGGGAACCGGGAAAGGTCTGCGTCCGAAATTTGCCCTACCCAACCCATGCTAACTGTGATGGGTAGGACCTCGCTCCCTCCCTTCTCAACCAACATCTTGACATTTGGATGCTGGTGGGTCGCACGTCGCCGGCAGCAAATGCAGGGGGGAAACGACAGCTAATCTCGACCAATTCCATCGCCATTTCGGTCAACGGGAGCGCCCCGGGGAGCGCCCATTGCGCAGACTAAATTGACCCGGAAATGGACTCGGAAATGGACCGCCGGGTTACCATTCCGCCCTCGCCCTACCTCGGCTGCGATGCATTAAGCGATTACTCGGGGAGGACGTGTGCTGGGGCGCAAGGGGGGAGATAATCCAAATGCCTTCACTCTCGGTTGAACCAAATCGGACCGTATTGTGTCTAGCAGTCCTTCCGGTTGCAGTTCCTTCTGTCGGGGGTTCATTGTGGGGGAAAGAGATAGAGCTAGGTTGCGAGACAAGGGATCATTTTTTTCTTAACCAACTGTCCCCTCCCACCACCTGTTTTCACTGGTTCACTGATTGTGTTAAATAAAGGGGAAAGGCACTGATAGGGCACAGCAAAAAAAAAACACACACACACACACCAACACCCGCACACCACTGCCTCGCAAGGCGAAGAGGCGGCGGGGAAGGGACAGGGTGAAATCAAATCAAGATTTCGCATCATGTTTTGCCGCTTCGTTTCACCTAAACGATGGTGCAAATTAACTGCGCTGCCGTTAAGCGAAACGAGCTGTGTAACACGCCCGGATTGGCGGTGAGTGTGTGCGTGTGTATGATAGAACGAATGCTATGTATAGAAGAAGAAGAAAAAAGACTACGGAACAAATACAGCGAAAAGTGTTGCAAGCGTCTTGGGTCGGTGGGGAAGGAGATGGGGCCTGTGACCCTAACCGCAACGATCGTTCCGGTTCCAATTACAGACCGGGCGAATGTGCGGTGTGGCAACGAGAGAAAAAGAATGGCCGAGTTGCTTGCAAGACCGATTTTAAACGTGCCCAAAATGGTAGCTCTTACTAGCAGTTGTACGTTTTTAAGGGTTAAAGGCATCTCACTGACTTCGGTTGAAAAGAACGGCGTTAAACAAAAAATGGTGTAAGCCAACCAAGGTTCTTGAAAGATCGTTCTAAAACGCGCCCGAATAAACTCCCAGTAGATCAAACTGCAATGAACAACTTTTTAACGAGAGTTGTTGAATGCTAAGCTATCTGGAAAGAGAGATTACGCTAGGTCATGAAAAGTAACGCTTCAAACGTTTGGTGGAATGAAAAAAAAGTTATTAAGAGAACGTTTTGATTTTTGTGGAACTGTTTTGAGTCTTACGAAGGCATTTAGTATTGCAAGCATTTTTTTCAAAACAATGTTTAGTATTATTATTGCATTTATAATGATAATTATTATAACGTTATATTAAGATTCTTAAAAGTTATTTAATAGTTTAGGATCAGTCTGGTGGTACAGTCGTCAACTTGTACGACTTAACAACATACCTGTCATGGGTTCAAGCCCCGAAAAGTTATTTTAAATACTCTTAAACTGAATTCTAAACAGCAAGTAAACTAGACTTACTTGGACTGAAATCGTGTCTTAAAAGACGATTCACATTAAATAAAGCGGATTAATCTAGTTGATAATATGAATATAAAAAATTAATGTATTTAAAAATTAATGTAGCGTTAACAGCTAGAATCAATCAGGCTTATTCTATTGTTGCAATCGAGATGGTTGAATGTTTCTATAGAAATGTGTCAAGTAGGTTGTTGTTGTTATCCATGAAAACTTTTACGTATTCTTTCGATTCCAGAGTTGATTCAAGCCTGTCGTCTCGACATCAAAACCCTGACGGGATGGATCGAGTTGGGTAGTATGGCAGTTTTGAAGTAAACTTTTTCACTTTACTTACTATGAAAAATTAAGTTACATTTAATTAAAGAAATTAATTGAAACGCCAGTAAAACCAAATTTGATGGATCAACATGAAAACAACTAATAACTCAATGATCTTAAATTAGAATAAATTATTTCAAATTTCAGCTGTATTATCCAACTGACATTTTAGAAAAGTCAGATAGGCAAGGTTTATACAGGGTAAGTGTAAAATTTTCCTTGCCTAGACCAGTTTAAATTACACCACTTATAACTGTATGTAATGTTTTATCTAGCTTTTTTCTTCTGAAGATTGTAATATTTAACTGTCGTTTAGTAGTTTTCTCTATCAGTTTTCAATTTTTGTTGAATTCTTGGAACAACTTTTACTTTGAACCAAAATCCAAAACAGTTTTTATGCATATAGCATTACCATTTAGACTCCACTTTATTGACAACTGCTCAGCTCTTTACTGAGCCGTTATCAGCTTTGATAGTACGCGAAAATCACTTATTAAGGCATAGTTTTGTCGAATTTATTTATTCATCTATTTATTTATTAACAGAATCTACCAATATGGTAGTATTTCTATTTATCCAGGGAAAATTCTTGATATATGAATTAGAAAGCCAGTCTTTTGTGCCTTCACTTGCCATCGTCATTTTATCAATTTGGTGACAAATTTATCAGCAAAATAGTATTTACATTTTTGCAGACATTGGTTTATACTTTCCTAATATAACATTTTTGACCAAGAACATTAGTTATAAAGGGTCACCTCACCCTCCTTAATTCAGGGTTTCACAGTTCAATAAACATGCTTCATACAATGTCCGATTTGGGAATCATAATTGTCTACCACTTGCTAATACTTCAATCCACCTTTTCTACACTATCCACACGATTAAAATAATTGTCGACATCGATTGAACAAACGCAAAAAAAAATTATCCAGGAAAAGATATAGTCTTGACACAAGATTTAAATCTACATTTTTTAAGGCTCTAACAAATTCAACAAGTTCAACAAACGTTAAATGGTGGTCACCCAAACTCATAAATATAGGAAATTTTAAAATTCCTATACATTAATCCAGAGATATACTTTGAGGGATCCTGCACAGTTCTTCAAACCTCGTATATCGCCTTCACTCAACGATACGAATACTATTCAGCTGCACTTGCATGCAAAAAGTCAGACCAGTATCTGAAAACACTCAAGCAAAACCTAGCATAACTATTCTATTAATGGGGCCCTTCACGATTCTAGTCAGTTTTTATGGAGTTTGACGGTTGGAGGCAGAAATCATGTAAACACTCCATACAAAACCACACACAAAACTAACCTGCAATTTTCAGTCTGGATTATTCTAGGCTCAAAGCTAGAATTAAATGTGAGTACCTGCTCGAAAAATGGCAAAACAAGGTGGTGTTTACATTTATCCCAAGGTGCATTAAAAAGATCTGGTGATGGAATCCAGAATCAAAGTGTATGTAGTACAGGTGGTCTCATAGCATGTTTTTTATAACCAAATTTGAATATCACTTTTTGACAGAATGAGTGAAAACTGTTGTTCAAACAAGCTTTCTGGAGGCTTGACAAATACACAAAACATTCTTAAAATCTTCATCCAGAAACAGAAGCGATAAAAATCAGCCTTCTAAATTCATACACCTTGAAGTAAGCCCACCTGTATATTTTTAACGAGAGTTGTTGACCGACTTAGATAGCTGCTCGAAAACTGCTACACTATGCAAACAGCTGACAGGCTGAAATTTCAGCCTATGAACTTAAAACGGAAAAGGCCCCAATATTTGGATTTAGCACTCTAAATTTAGATCATTTCATAAGCACATGAAATACAAATGCAGCCTTTCCATAACGTTTATGACTTAGAACTATAACTTATAATTTAAGCTCTATCTCGGTCAACATTGGCTCAGCATGTGATTATTTTGTACAAGAAAAGAGACTATAAGTTCATGGAATGTCAAGATTTTTAAAGTTATCAGCCTGATTTTTGCAAAAACATAACTAAAGAGAGAGAAAGAACTTTCCTCAAAGCCATAAGATGAGTGAAAACTTGAGGTGTTCGACTTTAGAGTGCTACCACTAAACAACTACTAAAACACGTGTTACATGCCATCATTGCAGCTACCAAACCAAAGAAGCCCATGTGAGTAACTGGAGTAGAGTACTCTTCGTTAATCGAACAACTAAGACTGAATGTTGAAGCCCTCTACTTAAGCGGAACATAATTAGCATTCTCGTTGTTATTGTCTTATAATTTACATTCTCTGCTTGATTCAAATAACTGCCTATGTTCTTCGAGGGCCTGAACTGAAGCCTCGTTAAGCTGAACTGTTAGTTGCGTGAATAGGTTGAAACAATATAGCAATTACGAAGAGCCTTGACTCCTAATGAGACATGATGGAAGTAGCAACGCTTAAAGAACGCTTGAGACTGTTATCTTTAAACACTCCTTTACAAAAGCAAAGCATCTTCTTGGGCTGCTGCGTGAGGCTGAAGCGAACCGGCCCTTAACTACACCAGAATCGATCATCGATGGCCATAAAATGCGACATCGAAGATGCGTCCGATCGGCACACTGTTATTGATTGTTCTACCGCCTAGGCTTCCCTTCGGGCGACTTGGGACAAATTCCTATGACCTTGGTCATTTCCCGTTCCCTGCACGATGATGCGAGAGCAAGAGAGCAGGAGCGATAGAAAGCAAGCGGTAGGAAGAGAGTTCATTTATCAGCAGCCGACGATTGCGATTGAAAAATTACCATCGATAATGGAGGATGGGAAGAACATAGAGCACTCGAACCGAATCGATCAGCCCGAAGTCCCGAAAATCCCCCCCCCCCCCCCCCACACACACACACACACACACACACACACACACACACACACACACACACACACACACACACACACACACACACACATACACACACACATAAACACACACACACACACACACACACACACACACACACACGCGAACCCACATATACACAGAGCCATTTTCTCATTCTGATTGCTACTCCTTGCTTTCCCTTCCCGCACTTGAATGGTAATTTGTTCTGGAAATGCGGGAGGAACGGCCGGAAGCGCCGTTTGACCAAACGGGCGGACATTGCTTTCGCACGCTTGCCGTTGCGTTTCGTCCGCTCCGTTTAACAGGGGCAGCTCGCACTCGCAATCCACAAGCCAGGGGGTTTGATGTCGCTCGGGCGATTGTTTTTTTGTTGTTATCGTTTGTAAGTTGGCCTGTCACTGTATGTGTGTGGAAGTGTGGAAGTTAGTAGACGGAAGACTTATTTATGAGGCGAGAAAAAGTTATTTACATATACGACATCCACTTCTGCACCTTGATGTAGTGCTTTCCGGGGAGGATGAAGAGGACCCTCTCTATTTTGATCTCCCGCTCCTCTGCACTCTCCTACCTGTATCGTTTCTCTTGGGGAATGTTGTTTGCCTTCTTGTTGCTTGCTTTTTAAAAGAATGAAAGGTTCTTCTATTGGAGTTTTTTTTATTATGTGAACACCAAATAAACCAAAGAAAGAATAAAAAACACACAAACCTAACGCTTTTTTTAGGGTGATGGTGGTTTTTAGTGCCTTTACCCGTAACTAGCGCCAAAGCAAAAGAGAGAGAGAGAGAGAGAGAGAGAGAGAGAGAGAGAGAGAGAGAGAGAGTGAGTGAAAGAAAGAGTCAGAGGAAAACAACGTTTGCACTATGCTCGCTTGCAATCTCGCCTGTCCCACCAATCGCCCGCCGGTTTCGTTCTTGTTGCGTTTGGGCCGCTGGGTCAACATTATTTATGTCGAGCCCCATTTCCCGGATTTCTGGGTTGCGCGCCACTTTCACCCAAATGTGTCGAACAGGGAATAAGAGAGGGGGAGGGGGGGGGGAGGGTTGGTCTGGGCTGTAAATGGAATTATCTACCCCGTCGATACTCGAACATTGGGCGGGCACGCGCCCGGGAGTGATGACGAGCTTCGACAGGGATCTCTCGTTTGCACCCGCCGCTCCCCATACCCTCCTGCCATCCCCTCCCCGGACTCAATGCAATTAACTATCCTTTTGATGATGCTGATATAGATCCGATGTGTGTGAGTGTGTTGAGGGGAAAGGAAAAGGAAAAGAAACGTTACGAGGGCGGAGGGGGGGAGGAGATAAAGGAAAGGCCGTGTGTTTGTATGTGTGTGTTTATGAAGCCAAAAATGTCCCCACGACATAAGCGAATTTTGTCGGAAAACGGAATGAAATGAAGGTGTACAGTGTGTGCCATAACAATAGAAGTAAGTGCACTTTTTTTCAGTCATTATTTTAATGAAATAATTTATAAATATTTTGAAGTTGCGCTACGCCGAGAAGTGGTTTTGATAGAAACTTTTGTGTCTCTTTTTTCTAAATTATTTTTTACCTACTTAATAGGTTCACACACATACACACACTGTGTCTTTAATTTGGTTTCCGAAAAGCAAAATAACGGCCACCGGTGAATCGAGACAGGGGGTGGTTGAATCCAATAAATTGGATCCATTTCGTTCTCGTGCAGATAAATATTTAATTTCCTATTAACTGTGTATTGGTTATGCATCCGTTTTCGCCCGCCCACCCTATCCACCCTATCCACTTCCGCAGTCCCTGGACGGTGTGTCCTTGCTGTCCCGATCCTGGAGCGCTTACTTGACCTGTCGTTTATCTTCTTATCTAGGTACTGGTTTTAAGCTAGCAGCGGCACTATGCCCTTCCCATACGCATTATAGATGAAGGATGCAACAGAAAAGCTACCTTTGAGGGTGAGCGTTGTGGGAAAGGCAGGGTAAAGATTAAAGAGGAGCGACAAAAACAGGTTTTGAGCCCCGGCCGTGTAAACGTTTAATCCATACCCGTGCGTTAGTAGATCGATGCACTTGTTTGAACGAGCGAAACAAATGGCAGTAAGAGGATTGTGTGTGTGTAAGGAGGGTGTTGGAAGCTTGGTTGAGTTTTGCTTGAAAGTTTCAAAGCTTATTAACACCCGCCGAAAACTTTCACTTACTTGGAACTGGGATCTAGGGGGTGCTGAAAGAGTTTTACGTCGAATTCGTGAAAGGAGCAAGGCACTGTTTGCATACGGACATTGTTTCGTGATTACTGACGGTTAAATAAAGGCTGCCCTAAGGAAGAAGAGGAGGCGGAGGGGACGAGAAACAGTTCGAGAACTATTCCGTGAGGAGTGGTTTTCTAGCACTGTTTCATTTGCTGTTGCGTAGCAACGAAAGCAATGAAAGTGTTTAAAAAATGCACCATCGTCATGCCGGTTGCATAACGAAAGGCGTTTAGTTACGCAGAGTGCATATTACTTAACAAAAATACTTCCCTGAAAGTATGCCGTTTGCATTAGCAAGCTTGAGCGTTAAAAAGAGTGCTGAAATATGTCATGAGCGTCACGTGATGATCACCTCCGAAAACAATTAACGTATCTGCAGTACTTCGATGTTCTTTGCTGATACTCATTGAAAGTGCGTCATGACGTGCCGAACGCGACATTCTAGTGCTTAAGTCCAACGCGATACTCAGACTGACAAGCTGTGCTTAATGTCGTCGAAAGCGTAATCATTACATGAGCTTTTTATGGCTGTGAATAGTGCAGCGAAATGTCACTGTTTCAGTCACCAACTCATGACCAAAACGAAGTTCAAGTCAGCTCATGTATACAACTGTGATGATCAGGGATGAGACTCAAACAGTTCAATCACATGCTTGGTGACATTTGTTGTGGCACTCAACTCTTGGTCACTCACTTGGTCATGACATTTTCTCCCTATGATAATCACGGCATTGTGGGAGTGTCTGTCTGCTTTGATGGTCTGTAGGGTAGAACGATAAAGCTTTTGAGCGAGAAAACATGTTCATTTTGTTGCTTGGGACTATTCACACACACCGCATATATCTCATGATTATCGTGATGATCACCGACAGTCTTGTCGCGACCAAGTCTTGGCCAGTCAGTTGGTTGCAAAAATGTCACTAAGCATGCGAGGGTCGCAACAACTGTTTGAGTCTCACCTCTGATCATCACAGTGGAGAACGTGACGCTGGTAAGATTTTGTTTCAGCCGGAATTTGTCATGATTATGTCAGTGACATTGTACAGAACTGATCACAGTGAAAAAGTCATGAAAAAAGACAAAGTAACTGAACAAGCGCTGGTTGCTAAAATGTCACCAAGCATGTATCGGACACACCAATCGTTTTGAGTAACACCTCTGGTCATCACAATTGAGTACGTGACGCTGACATGGATTTTGTTTCAGTCAGCATGTTTTATGATATTTACAATGACATTTTGCTGGTTAGGACTCATAACGTGAACGCCTAAATATATGCAATTAGTATTACAAGATCTACTTTTGTTAGGTTTGTCATAAGCTTTCTCCCAATACAACTTTTTGAGCAGTGGGTGAAATCGAGCCGCCCATAAAATAGCGATACCAATCAAAAGGATCGATACATATTTGCCCGCTGTCGATGGTTAGTGCTGCTGCTACTGCCGCAATCCGGCTAGCAATGTTACTGATGGACCAAACGTTTGCAGTTGACGTGCGTGCCGTGTCAATATTACCCAACCTCATTAGTCTATCAAATATCTTCAGCGCAATCCCGCCCCATTAGCAACCCCGGCCCGGCGGTTACGAAATTACTGATCGATGCTGGCTGTTTTACTCTTCGATAGATTCCGCTGTACCGAGCACTCGTCTGCGTTTGGTCGAATCGACCTTTTTGGCGGGGAATGAGCGGACATAGTTGAAAGTGCGAAATAAATCCCCAGCCATCAATTCAATGACAGAAAGTGTGTCTGTGGACGAGTGCAAAGGAGTGAGAGAGAGAGAAAGAGAGAGAGAGAGAGAGAGAGAGAAAAGAGAGAGAGAGAGAAAAAGGAAAAACTAAACGGCAACACCAGGCGCATCGGTCGGGTCGGTAAGCAACAATTAGCTTTCGTATGGGCAATCGAATCGTCGGTGCCGTTCAGCTGAAGCATCGAGAAGCTAGCCAGCGGGCAACAGCACGTATCGTTGACCGTTTGTGATTTATTGGAAAGCAGAGCGAGCGAATTTTCCACTCAACAGGAGGTTTGTATTTGGTTTAAAGTGCTTTGGTTTGCGTATTTCCATCCCCACACACATAGATACACAGAAGGTCCCTTCAATGTTTTGCTTTTTACCAATCTACCAATTACAAAACAACTCCTTGCGGTCATGTTTCCTCCCGAGCACTCCCCAGTGGCAAGAGTGTGGCATTGTCAGCAGCAAAGTTGTCAGCCGCTCGTCACCTATCGCACACGCACACATCGCACCTCCTTCTCCCTTCACTCCTGACCCTGCTGGCTCATTCTCAGTGGCCCTTTGTTGTAAATTATCGCCATCATCGTCACCTCACCAGCCGTGTCATCGCCGGTTGCGTCGTCCAGATCCGTGTGCTGTAGAACACGAACCCCCGCCGCCACCCCGTGGGAGAGCTTTGTTGTGCTTGTGCCTACATTTAGGCGCAGGCTTACGGAGGGCCAGCGACCCGGAAATGCGCGCTCGGGAAGCGCACGGCTTCGCATGCCTTACGGTGTACGGCTGTTGTTGTTGTCTTATGTTCTGCTTCTACTGGTTCTTCTTGCTATTCAGCATCATCATCTTCTTCTTCTTGTTGCTCACACAATCTCTCGCACCAAGAGCGCACCAGAGGCTCACAGCGGATTGTGCGTTGTTGCATTTGCATTTCTGTCATTGCGTTCGTGGGCGGCCGCGCGTTTCCTTCGCTTTGTCCCGCAGTGCCCTATCATGCAAGGAATCATAACAAGTAAAACATTCGTGCCCGCATCCACGCTTCACACCCTTCCCTGTCCCGCTTCGAGCCCCCCGGGTCGGTAAGGGTGGGAGCAAACAAAACAGAAACCGTTAAACCATTTCTCCAACGGAAATAGGAATGGAGTGGGCAGGGATGCTGGAGCGGGCGGGAACGGGGTACGTCTTGTTCTCTTGGGTGGTGTTAGCCGAGCCGACCTAACCTGCGAGCGAACGTCAGGGGGGGGGGGGGGGGGGGGTGTTGGCGGCTGTGTTTGTGTTTTAATAAAATTTCCAATTACAATGAAAATTAATTTTGCATGAAGTCATTTGCACGTGCCCAGGGAGATCTGGGGAGAAAAAGCCGCGGATACGTGCATAAACCCCGTGAAAATGGGTTTATGCTCCACGTGTTTACGTGTGTGTGTGGTGTGTGTGTGTGTGTGTGTGTGTGTGTGTGTGTGTGTGTGTGTGTGTGTGTTGTGTGTGTGTGTGTGTGTGTGTGTGTGTGTGTGTGTGTGTGTGTGTGTGTGTGTGTGTGTAGTTAACAGTACATCAACAGTTAAAACCCGATGGCAGCAAGGAGGTTTGGAGGTTTGCAGCTCTGACAGCGGTGTACTAATTGTAATAATATGCATGCCAAGTGCTTCTCGGCAGCAGGATTTACAGCGACACACACACACACACACACACACACACACACACACACACACACACACACACACACCACACACACACACACACACACACACACACACACACACACACACACACACACACACACACACACACCATTATGCTTGGCGACTGTATTAACGGGGCCGGGATTTAAATATCTATTGTTGCTCGTTAATTCAAAACCCTGTTGGTGTGATGGAACACCGTTTGCAAAACCAGTCCAATAAATTCTTGTTGGAATCAAATGTGTACATCCGATTCTGATCCGATCCTTGCATCATTTCTACGGGATTGTGCTAGAAAGCTGTACAATGTTTCAACAAGTTTTTATTCCTCATACTCACACATGCACACACAGACACACATGTAGATAGGTTTTATATGGTCGTTTGTTGGGAAAGTTTTTCGTGTCCTCCATTCTTCCGTGTCTGTCCGTACGTACAGCGGAGGAGTTTGTTGCGGTAGGGAGACGGTGTTATCGGTGGGGCCTGACAGACTGTGCTTGAAACAAAGGCATATCTGCTCACTCTAAAACACTCACACACACACAAACACTCGCATCCACATAGAGAGGCAGATTTGAAACCACTGCGCTGAGGCTGAAATCTCAATGAGCGCGGAAAAATAATTGGAGCGTAACAAATATGACAGCTCTATTTTTGCGTTTGCGGGCCTGTCTGTGCACGTTAATGTGGTACTCTTCATTCTCTCTCTCTCTCTTTCTCTTTCTCTCGCTCGCTAGCGCACTGTTGCTGCTCACTCGAAAAGGCTTGAAAGCCATCTGTGCCCACCAAGAACTCCCACGTGATCAGCACGAACTAGTACATGACGTACACACAAACGTAGCCTTTTTGTTTGCAGAATGTGCCTTTGGAGTGTCGAAATTCCCAACCGTCCCCTTGCAAGCCCAAATGAACGAAGTGTCATCTAGGTCGATAAGCTAGGAGCTCCACAAAAAAACGCCCCTCTGGACATCATTAAAACAATTTCTTTCACTCCGCGTGCGTGTGCCTGTTGGTGGTGATTTGTTGCTATGATGGGAAGATGCCAAAGATTGATTGTGCTGGTGCTTTCAGTTTATTTTCCTAGCAGCAGAGAGGCGAAAACCCGCGGGCTACTTGCGGCGCTTCTTTATCTCCCGTATCATGATGCGGGTACGCTTCAGCCCCTGCAGATGGAGCCAGTCGAGCCAGTAGGCGAACCGGACGCCCGACTCGTTCCCGTACAGCCCGTTCAGGTTGATGCGGGTGCAGCTCCGGTGCCACCAGCCGGCCGCCGTCCGGTGCGCACAGTTCACATCGCCGTACTGGTCGTGGTCCTGGTCGTACGTCGAGAACTGCATGCCCAGATTGTACGTGAACTCGTCGCCGAGCGTACCGGAGTAGACGCCGAGCTTCTGCAGCCGGTACCGGTCCGTTTCGCCCCCGATCTCGAACAGGCTGTAGCGGGCCCAGCGCCGCTCGCCCTTGAACGATTCGGCCACGAACGCAATCTCGTGCGGCACCGCCACCGTAAGCCGGTGGATCTCGTCCAGCCCGAGCCAGTACTCGGTACCGATGTCGCCGAACCCGTCGCGGTACTTCTCCCAGCTCCGGTTGAAGTTGACGAACCCGTCGAACCGGTTCTGGATCACGATCCAGCCGCCGTCCTCGAAGTCCTGGTCGCAGTACACCTCGAGCGGTTCGCCCGGGCCGGACGGGCCGGCCGACGGGTAGATCAGCTCCTCGCCCGACATGCCGTCTGGGATTTCGCGGCAGCTGCGCGGATGCGTGCCGGCCGGGTGCGCTTCCTGGCGGTAGGCAGCGGTCGAGGGCGCGGTAGCGTTGCCCGGAGGCTGGAGCGATCCAGGATGGAGCGAGTTAGTGAACGAGTGGTCACGGTTGCATGGGCGCGCTGGTTGCGTTGGTGGTTGATGCTGCGTGCCGTCCGTTGCGCAGAACACTTTGGGAGCGTCTTGCTGGAGCAGTCGGAGTATTTCGCGCTGATTGGTGAGCAGCAGCTGCAGCATCTTGGCGAGCTCCTCATCTCGGGACGTTATGCTGGGTGGCGGAGAGGGAGTCGCGCGTTGAGGTTTTTGATTGAGCTTTCGGTAACCGATGGCCGCCCCACTACTTACGTGCTCTCGAGCGCCGTCAAGCGCTCGTGCAGGGAGGTATTGTCGCGCGTGCTGGGCGCCAACGCTGCAGCCGATGGGCCCACCAACGCGGCCAACAGTATTAGCAGCAGCATCTGGTGGCTTTTCGTGCTATCGTCCATGGCTGGTGCGGGTACTTTTTTCCTCAAACTAATCGTCTTGATACACAACCGACCATGCTGGTTTTGGCACTCGAGATTCACAACAGCCACCACCTAATGGTGCGACGGCTCACTACTGACGGCTCTTGTCGTGGACGATGGTGGCCAACAAACAACAAACAGCTAGCTTGGTGCTCGGTGGTAACCGATTCTGCTTCGACACACAGTTGATTTAGCAAACGAGATTACGAGTCTCGGAAGGTTAGAGCTGTTATTGTTCCAGTAAAAACCAACCCTGTCTGCATAACAACACGAAAAACAACCCCGACGAGTGTGTGTGTGTGTGTGAGAGTGTTTGTGGAAGCGCAATACTTACTTATGTTGTTTGTCGTGGTGACTGCCGTCAATTGCGTTGTATTGACCAAAGAAATTAAACTTAGAGGTCTTAACCTCTCAGTGGCCATCCACAAATTACGTTACGCTCACTCGAAATACATTATTGTTATATGATACAAAACATGTTGTACCAGAAATTATATTTTGCATTCCAATTCGATTCGAGTTTCGAGCCTTTTTTAGTATCGAATTAGATATTTAACTGCTGAAATTGTGTGAACAATGTTAAACAAATTCTGCGTGAAATATGACAACGTTTAACCTTTTTGAGGTTAAAACGGTGTTTAACAATGCCATAAAAGAGTTACTAAACACTAGGGGTAGGTGAAAGAGTTCTACTAAAAGTATGCGTGTGTATGGAAAACCTGGTTATCTAGAAATTCACAAAATTCTTAAGAAGTATTTAGAAAAGTTTTGTTTTTCGGATGGAATTTTGCCTTGCGTTGCAAAGCATCAGCAGACAAACGAATGAATTAAAATACCGTGTATAAAGACCCCCTTTACACCAAATTACCAAAATCAGATTAAGTGGGCCGTTATATACTGGGGACTACATCTGAGAAACTATCAGGCCTATTATATTGCATTCGGCATTCACTCGCGCGTTCATTTTGTTCATTTCGGTATCGTTTTCTTAGTGACATTCCCGTCCGAGTAACCCGTTGGCAGATTCGAGCCGACAAAGTAAAAGTCGGTACCGTGTTATTCGAACAGGAAGGTGCATGCGAGAAATTTTCTGCCGATAGCTTAAGCTATCGGGAACGCGCAAATTTAACCACAAAAAGAATTTAAGAATTTAAGTTTATCAACATTGATCAATAATATCTACCCTATTTCAAACAAAAATATGGAATTATTGATTTAAAAGAAGTGCTGAACCCGTATGTTTACACTTACTCCGTCCGCCGGTGGCTTCGACCAACTGTCAAACACATACAGGCCTATCGTGTACGTCGAACGTCTCTCGAAACCTTCGAAAGTCTCAGAATCGAACGGGAGAAAATTTGGTATTATATCATACACACTAGTTCTAATAGGTTAAATGTAAGTTATGTAAGTGTTATTAGACTTGTGTTGAGTATACTTACAAATGTAGACAGCGATTACAATTTATTTAATGGTTTTATTTGTGTGTTTCCGACAGCTTGAGAATCACTCGAATCTGCCTACTCGATATGATATGATATGATACCAAGTTAAGCTTCATCAACTTAAAACTGCCGGCGGAAAAACAACGAGTCAAAATATAGCAAAATTAACAAAATGAACGTTCGAGTGAATTTTCTTGAACGTCAAACGCAATATGACTGTTTTTGAATTTCATAAATTTAAAAGTAAAAACAACTTTTTTAAGCTCTTACGGAAATTCATGCATACAATTAAAACGCGCTTAAAACATCTCTTGTTTTGTCGTCACGCTACTTATGGTTGATACCTTATCGAAAACTGAGTACACTGGAAATAACAGAGGGTTTGATAGCGGGACATTGGTCAACAGGCATGATCTCTCCAAGGGGTTTAATCCTCTCGCTCTCCCCCCGCGTTCTTATCTGCCGGCGACTCCAGCGCTAAGGTTTATTTCCATGCGTACGGCCACACATTCTCACTGCCGAACGCCACTCAGAATCATCTCATGGATGCTTGCACATTTCGGGCAGCTCCGCCACAATCTAAGTAGCGTATTGACGTTCTGGCGCGCTAAAGACCGCCGCTGGGCTGGGCCAGTTTGGGCTGCCGCTTCGCTTGTTGATCGATACGACGGCCAGCAACGGCACGGCGGTACGTGTTGCTCGCAACAGAGAACAAGACCAAATGCCATCGTCATCGTGCTGCGTCGGTGCCGCAAAGAATGCTCGCCGCCCTCGGGAGGTGTACTGCTACATCCTCATCATCATCATCAACATCATCAACATCATCATAATCATCATCGTCAACATCGCGCTCTCGTTCGTTGCTGGTGCGGTGAACGTTAGTGCTCTTAGTGTAACGAATTTCAGCTTCACGCCAGCGGCGGGCAGCCGGATCGGGAAAAAGCCAGAGCAAACAAGTTTTCATCATGGCTGGGTTTCCGCTTTCCTCGCACTGTTTTCGAGCAGGAGCAAACACATACACACATAGAGAGACACACACTTGGCAATGTGTGGTGAATCGATACGGCCGTCCTGCTATCTGGAACACAGGTGTATCGCTCCCTGCAGCACGCGGCTGAGAATCGGGAAAATTGTATTTTCACAATCATCGACCCGGGCACCCTTGTTACGGGCACTGCTCAAACACACACACACACACAGTGCGATGCGCCAGAGACTGTGCGCTGTCAAAATTGAATTCGCACTCCATCATAATCACGATCGATAGGATGGCAAAGTGGATGGTTTGGAAGTAGTTTTTTTCTTTCTGAATTTAAAGCCTCCGACCAGCTTCACAGTGGGAGGGTGTCACTGTGAAGTGGTAGGAAGAAATAGTTTGCATCACGCCATGCCACGGTAGCGTTTGAAAGCGGGTCCTGTGGGAAGTTGAAATGTGTGGCCCTGTCTGTGTGCTCGGGTGTGGTTTTTCGCTCATGTGTGAGCGGTTTGCTTGCATTGGAGCACGCTGGTGCATGCAGGAAACAATGCCATCAGCATGCAGATGACACTCGACACTGTTGACCACAAGCTGTGACCACTTCAACAGTCGGCTGCAGTAAAGCTTGCTGCCGAATGCTTTTTGTGCTAGAGGAACCGTTGGCAAACAGCGTAAAACGAGTCTCTCTCTCTCTCTCTCTCTCTCTCTCTCTCTCTCTCTCTCTCTCTCTCTCTCTCTCTCTCTGCTCAACCCGTACCTTTTGTTGTCGGCACTTTGTCAATTGTGTCAATCTCATCGGGCTTTGGGAAGGTACTTTCAAAATTTCACTGAGTCTTCGTCTCTTTTTTTTTTGAAAACTAAAACAAAACTATTCTTTATTAGACTTTCTCTCTATCTCCATCCCTTTCCGTTGCTGATGAGCTTCTGATGGGGTACGCCACAACACGCAAGTCGTTTGATATATTGCACACGTGTGGTTGTGTGCATGTGTGCCGGACATTTTGATTCGACAGCTTGCTCATTTCCATGCAAATTGAGAAGATGTCCGATTTGTGTGACGGGCGTCTGGCGTTGGTGAAGCGTTTCGGGGCCCAACTTGGCCCGCAGTGGCCGGCGGCATCAGCGGCAACGTGTTGATGATGCGAAACGAACTTCTAGCCAGGCTCAGCAAGGGCTCCAATGCTTTTTTTGCGCCTTTTTTGTGTGCATATCAGGAGTTGAAGGCAATCAGTTTGTGCGGTGATGACTTTTGCCAACCTGGGCCACGCTTACCTGTGTACTTGTCGTTCGGGCGGATCTGCCATTCCACTGACCTGGGGCTGAGGTTTTTGGAAGATTAGGAGCTCTTTTCCCCCACAAAATCACACACACACAGACACACGCATACAAAATCCTAAAAAGCGAACCGAACTCAAGTAAAGGCTGTCGTGCGGCTAGAATTGCTTCGAATCCACTCCACAGAGAAGTAGCTTTGCGGCGAGTCTGTTCTTGACACGCCGACCCACACATTGAGACAAAGCGGCGGAGTGGGGATCCCCCGAAACCCAGGGACAAGCTAGCTGACACGGGCTGTCTAGGGTTTGGCGGGACATTATCGTGATTAATGAGCTGCGTATGCTGTCCGGTGGTCCGCTATAAGTGGGAGATGCTGTTTTTCGGAGAGTTTCGCAGGGCGCGCGCGAACGAGTTCACCGTCCTACCGCCAGTGGAAGGAAGGGCGCAAGGGGATATATTTCGGATGTTTCGACCTGCATGCAAATGTGCGAAAGCAAAACTAGTTGTGTTGGGTTTTCCTTAGGTTTTTGTTGTTGTTTTGTTTTGTTTGGCTTTTATTATGACGCACTTGCGCTTGCTCTCTTCCTCTTTCTGTGTCTTTCTACCTAGCAAACCGTCAGACGTTTCACGTTCAATCGTTATGCTTTCCATTTTCCATTGTGTCTTCCCCATCGTCTGCCCATCCTGTGGGTGGTTCGTTCGCGTGGTCGCTGGCCCCACTTTCCTCACCAACAAGAACAATCCCTCTACCCGTCCAGTGGTAGGTTACTCGCCTGCGCTAATTAATCGCTCGATTTCAACACTGATTTTTTTAAAGGATGTTCTTGTCGTGTTCCCCTATCCCTTGTGCTTCATTTCTCTTACCACAATCCGCCTAATTTTCTCACCTGTTTCCTCAATTTCTGCTCCACGTCATGTGATTTGATGCTCATGTCTAGGGTTTCTGGCTCGTTACTTAACTTAACTTTGGTTGAAGATATATTGTATTGTGTGTATCAATGATCCATTTCTGTGTTGGGAGTGTGTCGGTGTTACGGTTTGCGCACTTTTGTGTGCATGTTTCGGGTGTGTGCGTGTGTATGTGTGTGTGTGTCTGTGTTTCTGGGTTCATTTTCTTGTGTTCGGTTTGCATTAATTATAATTACTTTCAATATATTTTCTTTTCTTTATTATTCATATTATTATTATTATTTCTGCATTTTTTGCGTTTCTCACTACTAAGTTCTGCATTTTGTGTCTGCTGGGATGTTTTCATTCATTGCGCTCGCTCGCTCTCCCTATCTGTCGCTCGCTTGTTTATCTTATCAATTAAAGTATTTTATTTTTTCATTCCAATTTTGTGTGTGTTTGCTGCTAGTTTTCTCCGTCCTTGGTTTGGGTGTGTAAGTTTTGTTTTTTCCGTCATTCTTTCACCATTGTCTCAGTTTTTTTTTATTGTTTAATAGTATAGTTCTTTTTTTTCTTGTTACCATTACGATGAATAGTAGTTGTTAGTTAGTAGTAGTAGTAGTTGTAATATGTTGAAGTATTATCGCTCTCCCATTACTGCTCGCGTTACGCATTATTAATTAAAGAGATATCTGATTGGCTGTTTTCTTCTTTCCCGCATATAACTTTTCTTGATAAATTCTACCATTCCCCAACATGCTTGTGGAGCTATGTGCGGTGTGAATTGCTTCAAAATCGACACACACACACTCATGTCCACAAACGCTCGTCTATCCTAACAAACACTCTTAAACATTCTGCTTGAGTATCTGTCATTTGGAGGGGAGGAAGGAAGGTTGAAGGAACTTAGATTAAAAAAAAAAACAACAGAAAAATAGAAACAGATGACCTGGTCACTAATGTAGGTGAGGGTGGCAATTGAATGTTGCCGCATGACCGTCATACATAAGCATAAACAAGATTCTAGGGTGGCACAAAAAAAGAAGCCACCCTGCAGATGAAACGATTCGCAAAGATCAAAGACCGGCCTCCACATCATCACGTAATGAGGAATTCCGTAAACATGCAATGTTTCCATTTGCGGTAAAGTTGAGCTAGAAGCAGGTACCGTCAGACCGGCACTGCTGTCCAACCACGGATAAAAAGAGAGAAAATTAAAGAAAGAGGGAGAGAGAGATATGGAGAGAAAGAAAAAGGTAAAGAAGTAATTCCCATAGTTCATATAACGGCACGTTCAGTGCTACAGCCGGAATCACATTCCGAACTGATCCACCCGTAGCATGAAGCGAAATAAACAGATGGAACTATTTTTATCCCCGCAAAACGATGTGTTGCGTTGCTGCTTTACATCAAAATTCAATAACTTCCCGTCATCTCCCCCCCCTTCCCCTTTCATACACAATCAGATCGTTTCGCTTTGACGCGTCCGTTCAATCCTTAACCGTGCCTTCCCGTACCCAGAGTTCCGCACACCGTGCCGTGTTGCCGTGGTGGTTTAAATATAATCGTACAATTACAGCTGCTGCTCATTCTGCTGCTCTATTATCTCGTTTATGTTTCATCTCCCTTCTCGTTGCTATTTGTATTATTTCACTATTGTTATCATTTTGCAATTACTACGTTATGGTTGTTTTTGTTGCTATCTCACTTTTCTTTTTCTGCTTAAAGTTTATTTCTTGTGCTCCCACTGGTAGGTATTATTTTATTTTATCTTTTTTTTTGTTCTTGCTTAATTTCTTACCTTCTTTCAACGCTGCTGCCCTTCACGGCCGCTCAAAAACGTTTTGCTCACTAGTAAAGTATCGATCGAGAGATTTCGACTCTTTTAGTTATGCTTCTAAACACGTACACTTAGACTGCATGTTTTCTGCTTCGTCATTTTCTTGTTCGCATTTGTTTGCTGCTTGCTACCCGCTTCTACCCGCTTCAAGTTGTTGTGTTGGTTTTGTTTTTGTTTTGTTTCTCTTCCTTTGCTTAACTCGCTTAAATACTTGTAAATCTTTTGACGTTGTGAATGTATGTGTGGGTGTTGTTTTTTTTTTAATATCTTCGCGTTATGTGTGAACGCTGTGAACGCTTTCAATTGTTGTGTGAACGTGTGTGTATGTGTGCATGGTTTTGTTGTGTGTTGTGTGTGGCGTTTAGTATCCATTGAGCAGATGCATTTGACGCATTTTCGTGGTTCGGATTAAGCGTTCAATTTGTTGCTTTTGCACTTTCACCCGAATTGTCCACAACAACCCGCTTGGCGGTATTTGTATGTGTGTTTGTGTGTGAATTTTTTTTGTCTTCTTTGTCCCAGACCGTTCGCAGCACTCGACCGTGTTTATCTGAAATAAATGCAACGCCCTGTTTACGCCACATGCTGTGTTACTTGCGCTTCCGTACCCTTTTCCGAACACTTACACACGTTGGCTGGGCCTTCTGCTCAAATTCTGCCCCCAGTAGTCGGGGGAGCGTGGTGGGTGTTGGTTTTGTTAATTAATAATAAAACCTAGCTCGGTAGAAAATAACCTCATCGGGAACAGGGAGATTTTTTGTTGTTTTGTTTCTGGTACGGTCAAAGCCGCAGGAAAGGAAAAAAAAATGGCTAATGGAAGATTGTTTGTGTGAGTCTGTGCTGTGCTCGTATGTGAGCATTTTATGGCGTTCTCTGTGCAGTTTAGCTGCTGTGCCAGCTACAACCGGCTGGGAAAAACTCTTGCAATTTCGATGGAGCGGAAAATGGCAAAAGTTGTTCTCAGATTTCTTTTCTGTATGTGTGTGTGCGTGTGCTTTATACTTCTTCCCCACACTCACACATACTAACACAGCAACTTTGCACAATTGTACTCACTTAAAAAAACTACATAAAACTGGATCTATAAGATTGTTCAGTTTCAAACTACAAAGTTCGATTTCTCTATTACACGGTAACTACTCCTCTGCCGAAGTGGTCGGACAAATGCTACTTTGATTCCATTCCGCCCTGTGGGGAGGGGTGTACCACAACCCTTTAAACCGAGACACCGAGATCATTCCTTGCCGTGAAGAGAATGGTGGTTTTAAAAACAATTCCATTCTGCGGCCGTTCCGGTTCTGCCCATTTGCTTCGGTGGGTTTTGTTTTGTTGTTCTGATTTACTGTTCCCTTCCCCAGCACTGTCACTGGCACTCGGGGAAGATGAGCGAGGGCTACGACCATTGACACTATTGCCCGAATCACATTACCTACTATTACTACTGTGTGGAGTTGTTGAGTTGTGAAAATGGGGGGGGATTGAGCTATACTATCAAAAAATTACCACGTTTGTTACATTGGTGGGAAGTTAGGGTTGCGCTTTGTGCCATGTGCCCGGTGGATTGTGATTGATTGGTTTTCGGAAGCTGCCATATCTGCAGTATTTTTTTGTTGCATCTCCACCCACCTCTGTCGCTCTCTCTCTCTCTCTCTTTTTCTCGCTCACCTGCACTCTGTTGCTGCAGTAGTAGTAGTGGCTGGATTTGATTGCTGCACACTATCGCGTCGCTGTACTCCCGTGCCGGCCGTTTCGCGCACCAGAGCGATCGAAATCAATTCAAGGGTACGAACTTTAAGGGGCTGCAAAAGTTCGAGTTGTCGAATTTAAGTCGTTCGGCTCGGGCTCGCGTTCCGCCGTTGCGGGTTGTGCGATGTTTGCAAATTATTGTTTTATAGTTGTGTCCGTTTGTTGTGGTGTTTGTTCTGCCCGCCGGTTGCATCGCCGATGCCATCGTCCAGCCTCCACGCGTATCTAGCATCTGGGGGGTAGACATTTAGGCGAAAAAAAACGGAAAGCAAAATTGAAACATTTAAGCTTTATCCCTGCAACCGTGGCAGTAAGGTGAGGAGTAAAGAAGGTGGTAGAAGAAAAAATCGAGCCTAGGGAGCTAAAAAAGTGATGAAAGATGAAAGAAAAAGGAAAAAGTGAAGAGAAGGCAGAGAAAATGAAAAGTTGACCGCAAAGCGTAATTGATTTTTGTCATGTAGAAAGCATACTTTTAGGCGCTTTTGCGATGCGGAGCGTAAGAAGCAACGTACACATCGAGATCCGCTCTGCATTGCCGACAGTGACCTTAATTTTAAGCTATAAAGTACGAAAAAAATAACACACACACACATAGATAGCTTTGTTCTTGCTGTTTATTGTTCCGAGTTCTGGCGGAAACTTTTCCGATCGGAAGAGCAAGGCAAGTAACTTTTGTTGGAGACACAGTTTTAAGTTAGTCTATTAATAGATGGAAGTTGGGGCTTTTCTACGAGAAAACACTTTCAAGGATTACAACAGCGACACACACACACACACACACACACACACACACACACACACACACACACACACACACACACACACACACACACACACAATCTACCACATACAATTATTGTTTGGTACGTTGCAGGAAGAATTGTCACATTTGTTCCAGGAAAAACCGGTCGCTTGCGAGAATCGCGAGGAAACTTCAAGAATTTTCTGCAAAATCTATTTGCTGCTTGAGGTTAGGAAATGGGCAATCTTCTGCAGGAGAGCTTGCACCAACCAGCATGCCGTTCGAATCCGGATCATTGAAGCAAGTAAATCGTGCGCTCGCTTGCTCGAGCCGTGGTCAAACGCACGCTCGAGGAAATAGCGCCTCGAGCTGGAAACAATGTACGGACGGAAAAGGCGTGAAAGTCGTGTTCCATCGCGAGAGGCATCCGCATTCGTTTCGGTTACAGATTTTCTCGAAAAAAAAGAAAGAAGAAAACAGTAAACACCAAACGCCTGCCCGTGAGGGGGCCACTTGCGGGAGAAGTTCTCCGCTCCGTACTGGGTGTACTTGGACACATCATGCCAACCCGACAAACGTCCCGAAAGGAAGAGAAAATGGCATCCTGGACGAACGGGAATCTCGCTTGCTCTAACGCGTTGCCAGAAAATACCGTGAAAATCGATTTCACTCCCCCGAGCAGCCCCACCTCGATGTACATGTTAGGTTTCAAGAGAGAGAGAGAGAGAGAGAGAAGGGGTGGAGGAAGGAAG
Organism: Anopheles merus; assembly: GCF_017562075.2. NCBI lineage: Eukaryota > Metazoa > Arthropoda > Insecta > Diptera > Culicidae > Anopheles > Anopheles merus. The sequence goes on along the minus strand of NC_054081.1, from coordinate 14,443,710 downwards.
CCTGGGGAAGAATTGAGCAGCACTCGCTCCCTGGCGGATGTGGCGCGAGCGGGAAGATTTCACTTGGGCTCGATTTGCCATGGTTTTGCTTTTCTGTTTCGGGGCCGGCCACAACGCGGTCGGTCGGCCAAAGCGGCGGATGCAGCATCCGCCAGCAAAACCGGGTGGCTACCCGGGGGTGAAAATGAAGTGTTGGTGGTGGGGCAGAAATGGGCAATGGGGCTGGAAAGAGGCAGCGCTGACTGAGAGACCTAGAAACGAAGGGTGGAATTATTTCCGGGCAACTTTCCCATTACATTACCCGGTTGCTTTCTCTTTGCCTGCTCCCTGCGTAATCGCAGCAGCCTACGTCAAGGGTTAAATGTTTCGTCAACCTCCCAGGGGCGGCGCAGGGAGCGGCCCCGATGGGTTTTCGCCAGCACACTTCACATTCTTTTCCATTATTCATGCATTCGGTTTCGGAAAGGAGCGACGGAGGGGAATTCAGAGATTCAGAGGCGCATCAAATTCGCATTTGAGATAAGGGTCAGGGAGATGAAAAAAAAATCCGATGATAGAAAGAATACGCCAAGCGTCAAAGCGTAGGGTCTCGGCACAGGCAAAAACACACACACATACATACACAAACACATATCAAAAGCACTGAACGAGAGATAGGAAAAAGTCAAACTGAAATCTCTGTCCCTCGGTACCATCCTAGGCCATCCCATTACCACTCCTCGTACCACTCCGCACGGGGGATTGTGGCTTTTCAGCGGCAGCTTCGCTTGTGCGCTGTGGGATGAGTTGTAAAATTCAATTTCAGGGCCTGTCCCCTCCTTCCCCCCCCTTCCCCCTCCCTTCGCTCAGGCTTGCCCGGGCATGGCCAAAAAGTTTTACATTTCACATTAAACCGTTTGCGTGAGTGTGCGGAGACAGCGCGCGCTCTAATTGTGAAAGCGCTGTGTCAGGATGGGATTTCTTTCTCAGCGTGTGTGTGTGTGTGTCCCTGGAGGGAGCGAGGCTCCACACCGTTTTGGAGGCAACTGTTGCTTAAGCATGACAAAGTTCGGTGGGAAAATTCTTATGGCAAACTTTAGTCTTCCCTGCCACAGTCTCCTGGGTGAGATGATGCTTTTCTTCTTTTTGGGCGAGGAAGAAGAGAATTGATGGCTCTATAATTTGGGCTCCCGCTCCTTCGGGGGTTTGATTTTCAATATAGACTGCACTGTGTAGACGCTTTGTGCCAAGGGTCCGTCAGGATTTTTTCATGCAGGGCAGGAAACGGAACGGATGCGCAAACACGGCAGCTAATGAAGCATTTCCGCTGAGTCTATCGAAAAGATCTGAGCGTGTGAGTATGTGTTTGTGTGTGTGATTTTTTTTCTTGAAGAAAATTGATAAAATATTACAGACCGTTGCATACTTATAGGCGCCTATCAGAATGCTTCGTAACAGCAATGAATACAAACACGCGGTACGTACTTTACAACGGATTTTTCGAGCGGCATTTTAAATGCAAATCAACTTTGCATATCATCGAAACGTACTATATACGAGCACTTTACTGAATGCGTAGAAATGTTGGATAGGTAGAAATATAAAAAAATGTGAAAAATCTTATTTTTCAAAATATTTTTAACTTCAAGTTAAATTCAGCCCAACAGTATGCAATTCGCATGGCAAAATGTTCTCGTTATCAACAGCACTTTCAATGCGTTAAGGGAGCATATGGAGCATTACGGTTCAAATAAAGGTTGAAATTAGCAAAGAGCTATGTACCGAAGAAGAGATACATAGTTGAGTTTTTTTTTGTTGCTTTGCTGATGTTTTGAGCGATTTTTGACAAGAGCTTACAAAACAGACATGACACAATGATTGCATACTTAAGGGCTTTTGCATCAATTTCAAGCAAAAAAATAATGGGCCAAAATGTATGCAATGCGCAATGCAGAAAACTTGTTTCTATTCGTTGCTCAGAGTACACGAGTGGCTAATGTCTACAACTGAAACTTTACAACAAGTTTGAGATCAACATAGGCTAGGGAGGTGATGTGTTAGTACAGAAATCACAAAATTGTTTACTTTTGAAATGAAAGAGAGGAAGAATATCAAAATGGGTTCGATTTGCTTAACTCTAGTTGCGCTCACCTCATGTCAAGTCTGCTCCATTCACGGGTGTGTGTTGCTTGCTGTCTGCCAGTGTGTACCAGTTTGTGTATTGTGTGTGTCTGTGTGTGTGTGTATTTAAAGTGTGTGTGTCAAAAGTGGCCCTGCGCTGTCGCGCTTAGTCGCGCACGAAGACAAACTCGTTGTAGTGGTTCCAGCGGTTTTCCTCCGTGTCGACGCCCGGCTTGAGGTTTTCCGACACGGAACCGGCCGTGCCGGAGCCGCAGCTGGCCACCAGCCGGAAGCCCTGCTCCTGCAGCATGTCGAACGCCTGCTCGATGAACACGTGCTTCAGGAAGAACCGGGCCGTGTATCGGTCCGAGCCGCCGTGGTCCGGGTCGCGCGACTCGTTCAGCGTGTCGCCGAACACCTCCCGGCAGAGGGCGACCCGCCCGTGCACCAGCAGGCGCGTGATCTTGCGGAACTTCACGTCGGCCAGCCCGTCCCGCCCGAACTGGAAGCTGCCCCGGTAGCCGACGGTGATGCACCCCGGCACCTGCTTGCCCAGCAGCTCGATCAGCCCGGCCAGCCGGTAGTGCTCGGCCTCGCGGCGCAACCGGTCGCGCTCGAGGAACCCGATCGGGACGGTGTACCGTGCCGGATCGCGCAGATAGTCCAGCACGTGCCGGAACAGGCCGCCATCGCGGTCGATGAAGTAGTGGCCGCGGGCGTCGACGGGCAGGTCGGGCGGTGGGCTGCCCCCACCGAACGTGTCCTGCAGCCAGGAGCCCTCCTCGGCGAGCAGCGTCTTCAGGCTGACGGCGTACGCGGTACCGCCGACGTTCAGCTCGACCACCTCCGGGAACGCGCTCATGGTTTAGCAAGCGGTGCGCGCGACGGTTTGCGCCTGAATGGTAGACTCACACGCGTTGCACTCGATGCGGCGGGCAGCCAGCAGGCACAGCAAGCACGGGCTCTCGCGCAGCTACTGCTCGGGGCTTTTGACAGGGGACGAGTTCGGACTCAGCGATGGCGGACGGGTTGATTGCCGGACACGATCGTTGATTGCATGGAAGGCTCGAGTGTCGGTGGTCGTTTGGTTGCGGAGGTGCAGCTCACTTGCAAGCACTAAAATCACACGCGCGTGCTGTTTTTCTTTTCTTCTTCAATTTCTAACACACACACACTTCTGCTCACGGTGCACTTGGATTTTCTGGCGGGAAAAAATAATCGTTGCAAAATAAACCACTCGCTTCACAGCAGCCAAAATCACAAAATCACGATCGAGCGCGGCTGTAGTAGCAATTGTTCTCCCGCACCCCACCTGTCCGGAGGCCTAGAGAGCACGGGGGGAGGGTGGAGAGTAGACGAGCGGGAAGTAAAGAAAGCACGTTTGAAGAACAGGTCCGTTCCGGAGACGACCCCGGAGACGAGCTTTGCGGATGCACTTGGCCGCGGCTGCACTCCACCTCGTGGGTGTCGGTCGGGGGCCGAGGGGCAGACAGATGGACAGTGGGTGTGTATGTGTGTGTATGTGTGCGGTGAAGATGTAACGCGTGCCTGCACCGTCTCTGCTCCTGTGCCTGGTTTGGGCGGTAATGTTACGAGAAAGACACACGTCCAGACTCGCACCCGTACGCGACTGAAATGAGATCGGGATGTGCACGAACGTTCGCCACGACCAGCGAGCGGACGCGTTCAGTCGTTTTTGCCTTGCTTGGGAAAAGGATGGCGAAGATGATGAGGGGAGGATGTGGGGAGGAGGCAGAGGGTGAGCTAGAGAGAAAGAGAAGGAGAAAGGCAAAGAGAGGGAGAGAAAATGAAAGAAGGCGAGAAGAGAGACGGAGGGGTGTAGTTCATCGTCGTGCTGGAGCGCACCAGCCGTTACCGTTGCACAGTGTGAGCTTTACCCGTACCAAGTAGGATAAATTAAAATTTAAGAAAAATACGAAAAATTCTAACTAATTTCACGAAAACTGAAAAGAGTGGTGAAACGTGAGATTACTATTATAAATCGTAAATTAATGTATTATTTAATTTTTTAAATTTGTTGTACAAATGAAACCAATTTATATATTTAGCTTATGTTGTGCTTTTCATTCCATCTACCATATTATTATTATTTTTAAATCATATTTAATGGATCAAGTTTGAAAGATTAGTTTTCCTTCAGAAATATAAGACTCTTTTGATGGATCTACTGTCAATTCGAGCACTCCTGATTACGAGATTTTCGCAAAGTGATTTCGCAAGATCGGTAAACATTAAGCATTTGTTTGATTTTGATTATCGTTCAGGCAAGTAAGACCTTCAATGTTTGTTTAATATAAAACTATTGCCAGGAGGAAAAGTGTCGCATAATTGCATGTGGCACAAATGTGTGGTTTATGGTGACGAGTATTTCTAGCTCGTTTTGGACCTTTTTTCTCAAATAGGCAAGAGTGTACCCTGCCAATTGCTGGCACTTGTATGGATTTCATATGACTACATATGGGGTTTGCAAGCGTGATATAGATTTGATGCCAATTTAATTATCGAAATCTTTAATGACTTTATTTACGCTGAAGAGTGTTCATCTTAACAAATTTTCAAATGTGATGAATCAGGCTTATTTAAAAAAAATCTAATTGGAAATGTCTAACAGTGGAACATACCACCACAAACTGATCTAAACGTGTTTTCTAGAAAAATAAACTAAAACAATCGACAACTTTTTCAAGAAAATGAACTAATAAAATTGACAAATAATTAATGATCTACTAATATCTTCCCATGATTAGCATTATAAAGATACTATTCATTTTTTCATATGCGTATATGTCTTTTATCTTCTTCTTCTTTGGCACTACAACCGCTGTCGGTCAAGGCCTGCCTGTACCCACTAGTGAAGTGAGCTTGGCTTTCAGTGATTTATTGTTACCATAAGCAGGATAGTCAATCCTACGTATGGGAGCACGGTCTATTCGGGACTTGAACCCATGACGGGCGTGTTGTTACGTCGTACGAGTTGACGACTGTACCACCAGACCGGCCCAATGCCTTTTATAGTAGTGTATTTTCAATCCTGGAACCAATTATTTCACTTTCCGTACAAATCATGCACAAAAACTTCCCGTATGAAGAGTTTGCGCGAGTCACTTGAACGGATTAAAATTGTGATGAGTAGTTGGAAAGATAACTTTTCAATCAGTGTCAAACAAAATATTTATCGACCGGATTGTATTTTCCATACCAAATTGACATAAAAATGGATAGATTGAAAACCTTAGACTAGTCTAGCGCGTGATTTTGTATAGAGTGTTGACAAAGTTTCAAGCCCAAAATTTCAATTTATCAAATTTCATGTTAAAAAAAAACTAGCCAGTTTTGTTATACTTTAAAACCAGCTAACAACTCAGTTTTAATTCATGTTGTATAACAATTAGAATTTTTTTATCTATTTTGGTTGTAATTGTGCATATTTTGTTCAATTGCTTGAAATAAAAATAAATCCTTGTAATGTGCTACATGAAATTACCACAAACCCTCATTAGTAAGGCCAACAAGGCATTCGAGAAGCAAGTCATTTTTTTTTTGCAATTAGATCTCAGCAGTACCCACTGTGCGTTGGGGAGCAAGCGGGTTGCCTAGATTCAGGGGAGAGAGAATGGGCGGCGGGGTACAAGAGCGAAAAAAAACACACGGATGCTTCCGTGTTGAAGAGATGAAACGTGAGAAAACGGTATTATTTCCCTTGCCTTTTCCCTCCCACCTTTCAGTACCGATCTCTCTCTCTTTCTCGCTCTCTTTCTTTCCTGCTCTCGTTCAAGGCTTACGCAGCGTAGAAAAAAGCGCCCGCTAGTATGCAATCCGCCCGCGTGCTTGATGCTGTTGCTGTTGCGGGATCTTTTCGCCTGGCCGTGTGGAGAGTTGTTCCGCGTCCTGCGCCCTGTTGCGCACGTGCTCTGACTCTCTCTATCGCTCAACGTGCGCTCTCTTGTGCTCTCTATCTCTCTCTTTCTCCCTCGCTCGCTCTCTGTTCTGCGTTTTCCGCAAAGGCAACAGAGAAGTGCAATTGAATTTTCCCAGCCTCCCCGTTACATGGTTTTGGATTTTTTTTACACTTGGAACAGAAAGAGAACGTTAATGACAGAGAGATAGAGAAAGAGAGAGAGAGAGAGAGATAGAGAGAGAGAGAGTTACGAAGAAAGAAGGACAAGAGTGGCTGCAACACATCGTGCGAAACAAATTGAGAACCATTCGTCTGCTCTCCTTCGCTCTCTCTCTCTCCCCTTTTTCTGTGTTGCACGACCCACCATCGTCACGGGTTCGCATACAAAGTAAGAGTATTGATGGTGTCGGTGCGCGAGAGGGTGACGGGAGTGTGGAAAAGAAATCGAAACCGAGGTCGTACGCATGAACGCAGCACGCTGTTCGGCCAGTTTTCTATTTCATTCCGTGCGCTATCGACTGCGTTTCGCTAGGGTAGTTTCGGTAAGGCTTTTCCTTTGTTTTCCCATTTTACCCCTTTCTCGATGCTGCGACGTGCGAGAGGATGGAGTTGCCAGCGGGGATTGGGCGTGAGAATAGACTGCGTATTAGGGGGGGGGGGGACGTGCACGGCTCGTCCTTGTTGCTCAGCTGTTCGGCTGTAATGTAATGTACTACAATGTCAATTTTAAAACTCTGCTACCCCGATCGCACTGCTTGGTGGAGGCTTTTGGGAAAGTCCAACCGAGCATTTCTTGGTGCAGCAATTATCTGAAACAATTATTCAAAAATTGTAAAAGAGTAACAGTGGCTTGCGCTACAGCAAACAACATGCTGTTCTATTTTTGTTAATGTTTGTACATCACGGACATTACTTGCTTTTGGTCGTCCCCACGAACATTTCCCATGCCTTTTCCGCTTCGTGATCGGTGATTAGTTTTTCACGCGCACTGGCTTTAACACGCGCCAGCTCGCAGTTGTTTTTTGTTTAGTATTCTTGTTTCGATGTTCTCTAGCCGACCAGCTACGTTTCGCGCATCAGCAAAAGACACACACACACATACACTCTTGCACACATTTAGCCGCAAATATAGATACATAAAGCGCGTGGCAAAAAAGTGAAAGTGTGAATCTCTTACTGCAATCTACGTGTTGTGAACGAAATGGCGATTGAGAGAGAGAGGGAGAGAGAGAAAGAGAATATCAAGGGTGTGATTTACACTGTCATGCAGAGAAGCAAATCTCTCCACACACACACACACACACGCTCGCACAATACACACAATGCACACAAAGTAATGGCTGCAGAACAGTGCCGGGACGGGCTCGAGAATGCTTTTTCCGCTGGTGTCGCGTTTGCGTGCGCCCTGTGGAGAGTGAAGGCCTTCCAATCTCTCCACAAACGGATTTAGCTGCTCGCGCTCTCTTTCCTGCTCCTCAAACCGCTCCTGGAAAGATGTTGCTGCCATTGACTTGCCCATTTTGCTGTGTGTGTGTGTGTGTGTAAAGTTAGGCACACGAAGGACACCAAGCCCTGCTGGAGGCTGCAAAACTCTCCACAAAACCGATCCAGCCGGGGCTGACATACCTTTGCACCGTACACATGCTCACACACACACACACACACACACACACACACACACACACACACACACACACACACGCATTTGTTTTGTGCTTGCGCGCCATATTGAAGGGAAAACGGAGCGAGCTTGATTGAAGGGCTCCAGCGGTAGTGCCCGTTCAGTGCCCTTTGTGAGTGCGTTCGTGCGTGCCGAGCTTCGTATAGATTTCGACGGCGGCAGGCAGGCAGGCAGGTTTGAGGCGAGGGTTCGCTTTCGCTCGTGGTGGCTGTGTGTGAGTGGTCGTTTTTTGGCTTCTTTCTTCTCACAATTACTCTCGCCCTGCACTCCGGTAAGCGATGCGATTTTGAGGCACGTTTTCGACGAAATACGGCAACAAGCTGGAAGTATATTTAAGCGTCATTTGCTCTACGACGCGGGAACGGGTGCTCTGTTTTTTTTTAATATTTTTGTTTGTTTGCTCGGCCTTGCTGTCCCAGCTTTGTCTGCTGCTGAGGTCTAGCAACTGGTTTTGTTGTATCGCTCCCTAAAAGGGAGGCTTTTGAATGTTTGAGACCGAAGGGGAACAAAATATGGTTTTTTTCTAAAAGAAATTAGAGTATAAAGAGCAGATATCTTTTCTAGAAGCAGCAAATCATTTGCCCATGCAACCAAAAATGCACCAAGGACACAATGAAAGCACACAAAACCACAAACTGCTCAAAAGTAAAGCAACTACTGAAGCAGCTTAAAATCGTAACCCATCTGTCCTTACTGTAAAATCCCATCTTCCATTCGATAATTGATGGACATTCGTCGCCTTCAAGCATGCAGTGCGTTAAATGAGTCTGAAAAATGATTAAATTATTGTGCCAATGGTGCAATTTTCTTGAAATCAATTATGTCCTTCGTCGATTATCCGATTGTCAATTCGTATTATCGTTCCAATCGTAGCTTTTCCATCCCCGGGCAGGGCTAACGTGACGCTCTACGGATGTTATCGGCCGATTACGAATAGAGCGGGCGTGTAGACGAGGTAAGGATCTAGGAATGTGAATCTATTAAAAAGGCTCAACCGATACGAGCCTTTGAGCATTCTCGTCCTGTCCATGATGGCGCCCTCTGTCTTATGGCACTTTATTTGCTGAGTAATCGCATTGCCTACTTTTAGGCGATCTCAACTACTTGGAATTGCATTATTCGATAAGCGCCTGAAGGTATGCAATATGGTGGTCTTGCTTAGTTGGCTTGGTGTGGTTTTCTCCCATTCGGATTTACTCATTTGCTTCACATCAAAGGCTTTTCGAAGCGTTATGAAGCGTTGCTGCAAAAAATCGCCTATTTGTTTCATTTTGAGCAGCATTTTTGTGCAACGATTTCGAATCATTCTTGCCAGTCAAGCTATGATCCTTCCAATGATTTTCATTTCATTTTATGGTGAAAGCGTTCCAGCGATTGATCCCTCCCCCTCCCACACGCTTTTAGACCCCTTGTTGGCTCTTCATCCTTGAACATGTCTTTCCGTTTTTTTTCTCGCCCCTCCCCAGGGGTTAGAATCATCAACCCAGCTGAGATCGGCCGGGTTGGAACATTTGTTCCTACGCGTCACGGTGTGTTTGTTGTTCGGCTTGGAGCACCATTTGCACGATTGCACCCAGGAGAACACACACGAGCGCGAGCGAGCGGCACCAAACTTGCCGGGAACGGGCAGCACGGCAGCAGCTGCATTTTCCACCAAAACCTTCGCCTGCCCGCCGCAACGTGCTGCACACAAATTGCACACCCTCGCCACGGTCGAATCCATAGAACCCGAATCGCAGTAACGTTCCTTTGGGGGATACTTTACGAACCCCCCCCCCCTTTCTGCCGCTCGTTTCTCTTTCGCCCTCCGTCCCAGCTTCACACCCCTTGCGGGCGTTGGGTTTCAAGGACGGAGAAAAGTTTAACGATCAATAAACCTCTGTACCCGGGCACTGCTGAGGCCGCTGAATCGCATCGCTTGCATCGCCTCGCAGTGTGTTTGTGTGCAAGGGAACGAGAAAACTGGAGCAAAAATTCGACCCGCTTTTCTTGCAAATAGTTGCGCACAGAAACAAAAGCAAAAAAGCGCAAGAAAAGAAAGGTGCACACGCTGGAGCGTTACACATTCCATTGCCGTTGCGAAAGTTCTGCACACAGCCGCTAGCCGAGGAGCAATGGTGCCAGTGCCGAGCTGCTTGTGTGATGCGTTAGATTGTTACGCTCGGGGTTTGGCTTCTTTGCTTTCTCTTCCCCGTTGAGATGTTCTCATTTCCGGTAGCTTCGTTCACTTTATTCCTTCCTTGCCTGTGCAGGGATGAAAATATTTGAAGTAGCTGGTTCTGAAAAATGTATTTTTAAAAACTTTCCTTGTTTTCTTACCTTTCGTGCATCGTTTTTTAGAGTGCAAATGGTTAAGTTAAATGGAAACACAATCAAGCAAGCATGCTATGCAAATGTAAAAAAAAGTATTTTAACTGTTGTTGTACATTCTGTTTTGTTCAAAATCCCCTTTTCCCGTTGCTTTCCATTTTTGTCGGTACGATTTTCGATTCCATTTCGCCCACAGGGTGTCACGGTGGGCGGCTGACGCTTTCGCGTCGGACGCGGTGTCGAGAGAATTGAATTTCATAGAATTTAATTTAATTCCCTTTTTTGGCGCACCGCCCTCTCTGTGCCAGCGGTGGGTACAGATTAACAGATCGGAAGGGCATGTACGGGGAGAGGGGGGGGGGGTAGCATTAAAAGGGAGCCAAAAATAAGCACTCGCTGGTGCGCTTTGATTCCTTCCATCCGGTCCCGGGAAAAACACCATTATCGGGACCATTTTTAACCACCGTTCGAGGAATCGGTATCTTTTTTTGGACCGTGCGTGGGCAAAGGAAGGGGGGGGGGGTGTTGCAGGGGTAGGGTCGTTTTGCAACAGCGTGTGATTGTTATTTACTCCTGAAATGTGTGCAACATGTGGATCAGTACTATTTATTCAATTGTTTGACGTGCTACCCGCGGAGGATACTTTTAGGCGCTGTTTCGGTAAATCAATTTCATTTGATTGCTGCTTAGCGTTCGGTGTTATGTTCACTGCATACTTTAAGGCGAAATTTTCCTCAAAAATTTATGTCTTTCCCGTTTTCAACCGATAGTTTTATCTAATTCTTTCCCTTTCTTCTCTTAGACTAAGAACTAGCAAACGAGCAGAGGCCAACATCACCCTCTAATTGGATTCGCTTGTACGAAAAGCGGCTGAAGCATGTTTCTGTTGGGACGCCGCCTGCTAACTGGACCGCGCGGTGCTGCCGTCGGTGCTACCGTCGGGCTGCTCGGCACGGCAATGGTTGCCATCAACTTGCTCTCCTCACCGGCCGGGTAAGTCGTGCGCTTTTGCGGCGAGAGAGGTTGCGGTCGTTGCTCGGGGCAAAACTTGTAGGTTACAATGATCCATCAAAAAAGGGGCTGTAATCAAGCCGACAAACTAGCAGGAAAACAAAAGAGTATCAGCTGAGCTCTGCGTGGTTCAAATTTTCCAGATCGACGCATCAATCAATAGCATCGCCGCAGGCGATGTGTTCAAGGTCTTGCAAGTGGGTGCGGAAAAGTTTTACGTGCCTTCCCTATTTTGCCCTGCGTTCCTTGCCAGCCACAGCTACTTGCACACTAATAGGTTAAATCTTGTCTAACTTCACGCAGTTTACGTGCGCTGTGTGCTTTAGTAAAATGAAAGCACAACTCAACAACACCCAGTAATGTGGAACTTTGGGCCAAATTGTCGGGAAATGAAAGCAAAAAAAAAAAATCACACGATCCAAAAGTCCCTTTCGAAGAACAATTGCAGGTACCAAACTCAAAAAAAGTAAGACAAAACTCGACATCCAAAGATTGATTTCGGCAGGGTGCAAAGTTTTCTAGGCCAATCTGTGCCCCGTCTCGCGCATCGTTTCAGAGATTTGGAAAACTTTCTACCATGATTTGGCCCACGAGAGGAAAGGGAAATTAATTAACGACTTTGGTTTTTACTTTTTTTTTGTTTTACACCGCGCACAGGGTTCAGCGGGGCAGGATTTTTTGTGTGTTACTCTATTTGTTTTCAAACCACCTAATCAGACAATTTTGTTTTCTCGTTCGCTACTGCTTTGTTTTCATGTGGCCGCATCGTTCAGTGTGGCTGCCTGCTCAGCGGCGCAGCCACCGGTTGCCGGTGCGGACGGGAAGGTGGCCTCCTCCGTGTACGACTTTACCGCGAACGACATCGACGGGAAGCCAGTGCAGCTCGGCCAGTACCGCGGCAAGGTGCTGATCATCGTGAACGTGGCGTCCAACTGTGGCTACACCGACGGCCACTACAAGGAGTTCAACCAGCTGTACAAGGAGTACGAGGCGAAGGGTAAGAGCACGGATGCGCCTAAATGTATGCAATTGCCGCAACTTTACAGCTTCTTAAGCAGCCGAAACGCGCTGAATCATGGCCAACGCACGGCTACGAACGCTTGCACTTCGTGCAGCGGGCGTTACAATCAACCGTCCGGAAAATCGGGCCATTTTTCATTCCCCTTTCCCGGTGCGGTGTGTGGCTTGTGCACCACATCCGGCACGAGAATATCACACGTAGTGTGTGTGTTTGTGTGTGGTGAAGAGAGAATAGTGAAAGCAGGCGGCTGGGAGAAACATTCCCAAGGGCAAACGTACAGATTGGCACAACGAAATGCATTGGCGAGCAGCTGGGATACTTTCATCTTGTGGTGTTTGTGGCTGCCTGGGCTGCTAGTTTGGCACTACATGTGCACCCGAGCGCCAAAATTGCTGGCCCAGCTGGATGGGCAGGGAAGGTGCAGATGCGGCAAGGGAAGAAAATTACACCCAAAAGGAAGTTTGTTTGCATTCTTGCGGGCTTGGAGATGGGCAGAAAGTTTTGCCAGTGTTGCTTGGGTACCGGCCCCGGGGTAATAAATCTGAAACCCGGAGCACGTGTCCGGAGGTTTCTGTGTTGCAATTCTAGGGTGGGGGTCGAGCTGGTCGGGGGCTTGAATAACGTTCGCAAAAGTAGGGTAAAAATGATACTACAACCGGCACCTACACGGGGCAGGCCGGTAGTTTAATTTTGAATTTCGAATTTACAACACGTCTTTTGATGTGTGGAAGAATTCAAACGTCAGACAGGGACATAAAACCTTCGCCAACCTCCACCATCGAATGACGTAAACCGGGAGGAAAAGGAACGCGTCACACGGTCTGGTTTTGCTTTTTTGTCTCTCTCTATCTCTCTCGTGGAAGCTTAAAATAACATTCCAAACGGAACGGAGATTCGGCAGTCCAGCATTTTGTTGCGCCGTCCGCAAGTGCATCCGCAGCACGCGTAGCGGATCATGCTGGGCTGGCGTTTATTTATTGCTGGCATTGGCGTTGGACGTAGCCTGTCTTGGTTTTTGTTTTTCTCGAGCTTGCCCAATCCGTGAGGAGTGGACGGGTGGACGGCGATTTCGCACGATTTAGCAAAGCTGTGATGGTTGGCACCGTGGTCAAGCCGGACGGTGAACGCGAACGCAAATCATCAGCCAGCTGGTCGACGGAGACGACGTTTTAAGCGCCCTCTCGATGTATTGTGCGAGCGATGGGGTGGAAAATTGTGTGTGAACTAATTTGTATGTATGAGTGTATGTGGGTGTTTTCTTTGTTTCTCTGTCCTTTGCAGCATATTGAGTTCGGGGGGTTTTTTGTGCAATATATTGAATAGAAGGCTCCGGGTTTTTGATGCTCTTTTCAAATGAGGAGTCTGTGCATTGATGTTTGTTTGGATTTTTTCAGCGATAGTTAATATAGCCAATCATGTTCACTAATTTTTATAATCGGAATCAATCAGGAATGACTTGCCTGTAAAACATATTGCCACCAAGACGCTTTTCGGATACAGGGGTTTACGAATCTTCTGGCAATTCTTCTCGGGAATTAATTATTGGAGCTCTTGAAATGATTTTTTTAACGCGAAAGCTGTTCAAAAGCATTGCCAATCTTCTCTGGAGTGTATCATTGTGTGAATCTTTTGAGTTATTTCAACTGATAACTTGAGCTCTATCTACTTTTTTGTAGTATGCAACACGTATAGGCTCGCTACTTGAGATATGAGAAGGTCTGTTTTGTGAGTTACACTAGAGTACTATTATTATTATTTTTATTATTATTATTAGTTCCTCTATTATTATTATTTATTAGTTCATCTTCAACGGACCATATGGCCTGATTAAGATTAGTAACAGTACAAACAATTACATTGCAAAATCAAGCTTTTTATCACAGTTTTCTGCCGCCACGGCAGAAGCCCCTGGCACTTTCTTTGGAGCATATTAAAGTCAAATAAATCTGAAACAGCGTTGAATACAGCCTACATGCGGAACATAGGGTCAGACCTTACCAGCGTTGGAGCGAGGCTAGACAACCCTTAGAGGCTCTCTACTCCTAAGTGATCGGTATGTTCGGTAGCCTACATGCGGAACATAGGGTCAGACCTTACCAGCGTTGGAGCGAGGCTAGACAACCCTTAGAGGCTCTCTAGTCCTAAGTGATCGGTATGTTGCGTAGTCGTTATCGAAATATCGAATCGTTAGAGCCATTTAGTTGACCAGAGATAAAAGAGCACTGTGCATTGGGTCTTCTTATTGAGAGAGGCTCAAGGCATAGTAGACGGCACAGCGCAGCATACGGAGGAAGATTATTGCGATCCTGCCAGGGAAATAAGCCTAGGGTATATCGCGTGAGCTTTCGTTGACTCACCTCAAGTCGAGCAATTGAAGAAGCAGTAGTGGGGCTCCAGACTACGCACGAATATTCTAAGACCGAACGAACGATACTATTGTAGACAGCCTTAATACACTCAGGGTTGCGTGGCGGACAACCACACCAAGCAGTTGATAACCACACCAAGCACACTTATTTCTGCGTCGTCAGCAAACAGACTGACACTGTCGGGAGGTAAAGCGAGGGTGACATCGTTGACGAATAAGATGAAAAGAAGCGGGCAATATTGCTTCCTTGTGGCGCAAGCGACCTGTTGACTATTTCTTCAGACATGTGCTTATCAATTATGACGACATATGAGCGATTCATTAGCTAAGACTTAAGCCAGCCTCCAGGAGCGAGCAGGAAAGACCCAGCTTATCTAGTTTAGCAAGAAGAATTGCGTGAGGTAGAGAGTCAAATACTACTGCTCACTAGAGAGTCAAATGCTGCTTTCAGGTCTGAATAATGCGTCTGAATAATTAGCATCGAAATGTGCTACGTCATTTATTGTACTAGTACAATAGCTCACAAACTCAACCAGAGTCGTGGTAGTCGACTTTTTCGACACAAATTCATGTTGATACGGGTTTAGGTAGCTGGAGCATGCATTTAGCAGAGGTTTATACAGCACTAGCTGGTACACCTTGGCAATGGCACATACATACAGGGTTTTTCAAGCCAGCTAAACATCGTGACACTAATTTTCGAACACGTTAAACAATTTTCAACATCTTACATATAATTCGAATCCGTAAACTCTTTTCGATTAGTTAAAACTTGGTTTTGAATGCGTAAAATCCCAACTCGAATCTGGAAAATGTATAATGGGTGACAAGACAGCCAACATAGATTTTCCAGATTTGAGTTTACGCGTTCAAAACCTACAGATACTTAATCGAAAAGAGTTTACGGATTCGAATTGTATGTACGATTTTCACAATCGTTTAGCGTGTTCGAAAAATAGAGTTGCGATGTTGAGCTAGCTTGAGCAACCCTGTAAGTAATGGCCCTGTAGTTGATGGCAGCCGTTGTGTTATACTTTTTATAAAAAGGAACCATCCAAGATTTCTTTGATATTTTGCGAAATTCTCCGATGCACTCTTTTAGGTTGCAACTCACCGGGTCAACTCATATCTTTCTGGGATTAAACTTTTTGTTAGAATTATTGTATTCAACTCACTCACTTACCCTTACTCATCCCATCAATTTAATGCACCCCCTCTGTTGGAAAGGAGTCGATTTCGGATTCCGATTCGATAAATCAACTCACTACTTGCCCTACTCGCTGCCAGTTACTACAGCATACGAAAAGAGTAGCTCAGCTAGTCGTTAATCAAATCGTCTTACCGCCTGTGAAAGCGCAAACTTCTCACAAAGTCACACTTGCCCACCTACACAAAGCGTACGGTCGTGGGGCTGTACTGGCATGGCGGATTGTGGTAACTTTGCATCCAAACTTGTGCGCTATTATTTAACTTTCCGCTTTTCACGAAACCCGCTCACTCTGGCGTTAATTATCCCGTCGCTTGTAGCATCTACGACGGCGAAAGTTTTCACTCTTTTCCTCCAGCCATTCAGCCATTCACTTTCTCATTTACTCTCTCTCTCTTTCTTTCTCCCGTGACAGGATTGCGCATTTTGGCGTTCCCGTGCAACCAGTTCGGCGGTCAGGAGCCGGGTACGAACGCCGAGATCAAGCAGTTCGCTGTCGGCCGGGGCGCCAAGTACGACCTGTTCGCGAAGGTGGACGTGAACGGGGACGATGCGCACCCGCTGTGGCAGTATCTGAAGCAGCGCCAGGGCGGCACGCTGGTCGATGCGATCAAGTGGAACTTCACCAAGTTCCTGGTGGACCGGAACGGGCAGCCGGTGGGACGCTACGGACCCACCACCAGCCCGCTCGAGATGCGCAACGAGCTGGAGAAGTACCTCAACCAGTAAAGCCGCGTGTAGCCCCGTGTCCAGTCCAGCTCAGGGACATGTCCATCGGCTAGGCTGCATTTGGCATCGCTTGTAGCGCCAATTGCACACGGTCAGGCGACTGCTGTGCACGTGTGTTAGCAATGCGACGATTAGTTTAATGTTCGAGACTGTCAGGGGCTGTCGAAAGGGCACGCGAGACTCGCTACACCGGAGCAATTTAGAGAAGCAATGACACCTCGGTACGCGTACTTTGCTTGTACTGCTTGTTTTTTTATTTACTCGAATAAATGTACCATGCATTTCGCTAACAGTAGTAATACCAATGGTGGAATTTTGAAGCGATGGGCTAGAGAAAAGTGTTGTCTTTTTTTTTGGAGTGATTTTAGCTGTGCGAGCTTGCTACGGTGGCACAACAATTGCTTTTCGCCTGTTTGCCCGCCCCAGGGGCAGACGGTTCAGTGCTTGTCGAACGCGAACCCGTCCTTGTCGAGGTTGGTCAGGCTGGCGGCCGTTCGCACACTGTTGCCCCGTCCGGCCAGCTCCGAGCCGCGGCGCGACTCCGACTTGGAGCGCAGCGAGCTCTTGCCGCTGGCCGTCGATTCGCTCAGCGTGTTGTGCACCGGCTTGGACGTGACGGCGATGTTGAGCGCAAACTTCAGCTCGGCCTTGAGCGCGTCCCACGGCGTCACCTTCTCCTCGACCGCGACCTTGCGCACGTTCCACAGGAACTCGAGTATGCCGATGAGGAACGCGCAGAAGCAGCCGAGCGCCAGGACGACAAACACACCGCCCACGTTCCCGATGCCGAGCTCGTTCTCCTGCGAGGAGTTGGGCACCTCAGTGCACTGGCCGCCGCCGCGCATCTCCTTCCACCAGCGCGTCTTCAGCTGGTACAGCTTGCCTTCCTCCTGCATCTTCAGTACCGCTCCGCTGATCGCAGTGCGGTAGGGCGAGTCTGCAAAGAAGCGAACGAGTCGTAAGTGGCTGATTGTTTTAAAACGAACGTGCTACTTACTGACTGGCATCGCGATCCCGTACCCCTTCGAGTCGAGCAGGCCGCCGATCTGCGTCAGGTCGCAGTAGCGCTCGGTAATGTACTCGAGCGAGGTCGACTCCATCAGAAAGGCGTACATGCGCTTGCCCTTGATGACGCGGTCCCGGCCCTCGTCGTTGCTCTTGGTAAAGACGGACGGGCGGGCCGACTCCATCGAGGCCCACATGCGCTGGTACGTGGAGAAGTTGGACGTCTGGAAGAACGCCATCGTGCTGCCGCCCATCACCACGCCGTACTTGATCTTGCTCTGCTTGGCCAGATCCTCGGCCGACTCGATCGTCGCATCCATCCGCTCCATCGTCAGGAAGGCGGCCAGATTGGCCGTGTACGAGGACAGCATGATGAGGGCAAAGAACCACCACATGCCCGCCACCAGCCGGGTCGAGATCGCCTTCGGCAGGATGTCGCAGCCCTGCCCCATGATCGAGCCCATCGTCAGCCAGAGCGCGTTGCACATGTCCCAGATGTTTTCCACCTCGTCGTTGTCCTGCTTGCACGGGTGCGGATTCTCCCAGTCGGCCGGTGCCATGCGCGACAGCACGAAGAGCAGCACCGAGACGCCCAGGTACGCGGTCGCCATGTAGATCCAGACGTCGAGCGAAAGGGGCGACAGGAACGAGAACAGATCCTTCGGCTGCTGGACCGGTTTGGCGTAGAGGATGCTGATGCCTGCGAAGGACACGCGAAAGAGCATTGCAGATGAGATTCCTGCAGTAGGATATTTAGCAGAACTAAAGCTCAACCTAGTGTCATGAAGGGCATCGTAAAGTCGACGGCCGTCCTTCGCTCGTACGTAATCGTGAGGTCGCAAACGGCCAGGTCCGCTTTCTGCAAAACGGGTGTAGTTGAGTTGGATTGCAAACTTCTGGGACTGAGAAATCCGACGTTTGCGCACTTACACGGTCCAGCAGATACTTGACGAGTCCGTCCCACTTTTTCGTCACCTTGTTGTACGACCCGTACTTCCCGTCCGGCACCAGCTCCATCCGGTACTGGAAGCCGAGGATTTTCGAAATCCCATCGATCAGCTCGAGCGAGTAGCCCTCGAACCGGTTGTTGCCCTCCAGGAATTCGCCATCCTTTTTCTCTCTGTTTGAAAACAAAAAGAAACAAAGGCATATGAGGCCATTGAGCTTATAAAATCTAATCATAGCTTGAACGACGTTGTTACGATTAATTCTTAAAGTTTTCCTTTTCCATTCGAATGTCTTGTACGACGTAGTAAAACTATAATAATACTCACTTAAGATTGAAAGAAGCCATCTACAGAACTCTGTTGACATTGTTAGTGCCATGGTTATCATGTATGATGGCCAAGGATAAATGATTTTAAATTTTAATATATTGTAACAGGCAGGGTATTATCATAATATTTTGTTCAACAAAATGCTTTAAAACTTTTTTGATTTTTTTTGTTTTTTTCTTTATGATAGAATAATTCATTAATACCCATAAATTATCTAATAGCAAGAATATAAACGTAAATTAACTATTACTTCGTCCAATATAGTGTAGCCACATACATTTTAGTAATAATGTGAGTTATAGTAGACGGTTTAGTAGACCTATAGTAGACTACTATAGTAGTCCTATAGTAGACGGTTCATTATCTAAATGTCTACATATGTTGTTTTCATGGTCGCTTTTCATTTAAGCAACCTGTTGAAAACAAATCTATACATAATATCAAACTGATGTTTTCCCGATTTTATGGTCAAAACAAAGCAAAACAAAATTGCTTTTATTAAACCTGTTATTTTGTTTATATTCAATTACGATTCCCGGAAGGCCATGGCAATCATATATGATAGTCATAAAAATGTAAACAAAAAGCGCTTGACCCTGAGGGAAATATAAACAAAAATCTAGTACTCATTTTTTAACACAGTAATGAAATCATAATAATATCTTTAAGATTAATTAAGATTGTTGTTTAAGCATTATTGTTAAATGTTGTATTGATATTTTCCTGACAAAATCAGTCGCGTTTGGGCAGAAATCTATGCCAACAAAATGTTCACAGTTGAAATACATCGTGATAGAGGGTTTTCCAAGTCACATTCGAATGTCAACCTCACAACCTCATACGAAATATTATTCCACATCACTCTGATATTTCATTTCCATCATCATAATTTTTCATTTCTGCAGGATGATTTTAAATACGTCTCAAGCTGGATTGTGTTTGATAGTTCTTTGTGATGTGTTGAAAATCATGTTTATAAATTGAAATTTTATTATGAAACAAATGCATCATTCGACAGCTGTTGAAAAACATCTTGGAGGCGGTGAATAATTAAGTGCACATTCTACTTTCAACCCCTACTTTCATTCATTCAAAATAGTGTCTACTTTCATTTTATTCTATTTATTTATTTATTTTTTAACTTGAAAAATAGAATAAATGAAAATCATCATCATCACCAACGTGGTACTGATGAACGGAGATTGTTTCTACAGAAACAGATTACACTAACTTCTTACGCGAATAGTCTTTAACCTACATCAAGCTAATAATAGTAGACACACAAACAAAAATAGAGATCAAAATAACTACACAGTTAACAAAATAAGTTATCATATACAACAATTCTTAATGTGACCCGCGCATCAAGCCTTGGCATCCCAGCAAATAATGCCATATTGTAGTGCACATCTGTCCCTCTATGGATTCTTGTGGTTAGGTAGTCAGGCAACAACCCATTCAGCAGTTTATATACACGTATCATAGAGTTGTGTATACGATTCGTTGTTTAACAGACATTTGCAATCTTTTCATTTGTGTTTCAACAGCCAAGAATAATATTGTTGCAAAAAGACAAAATGTGGAGACATTAAAGACTTACAAATTTCTGTTTTGCCAATAAGGCTAAATTCATTCATTTCTAAGTCTAATAATCACACTTTTTCGCAACCTTTTTTATAACTTTGTCGATGTGAAGATTGAAACAACAACGTTTACATTCGAAACTGACTTGGGAAACCCTGTAATGAATTAAATGCATTTCCTTGTGATTCCCCGCTGGCCATTTTTATTACCAAAAACAAAGTGGGGAATCACAAGGAAACCCATTTGATTAATTATTTTAACATGTTTTATAGTCTATGTAGTTGAGTAATTAAATTCCCTTCCTTTTGGTGAACGATAAACGATATTTTGTTCCACATTAAATATAGCAGACAAACTCAAAATTTCACGTTTAACACGGGCGTTAGTCTCAAATGAAGAGTTCTAAAACGTGTGTTAGAATACGGTTACAGTGCTGCAAAATGTCACTATCAATGTCAAAAAATATGACTGAAACAAAATCTATATCAGGGTCACGTACTTAATTGTGATAATCAGAGGTGATACTCAGAACGATTGATGTGAGTAATACATGCTCATGATATGTTTGCGACCATCGCTTGGTCAGTCACTATATCACGACTTTTTTTTTGCTGTGATCAATTTTGCAAAATGTCACTGACATAGTCATGACAAATTCTGGCCGAAACAAAATCATCTCAGCGTCACGAGCTCTACTGCGAAGATCAGAGGCGAGCCTCAAACAGTTGGTGCGACCATCGCATGCTTGGTGACATTGTGTGCAACCAACTCGTGTTCAATCACTTGGTCGCGACATTTTCAGTCGGTGATCATCGCGATGGTCACGGGAGATATGCTTTGCGTGTGAGTGGTTCCAAGAAATAAAATGAGCATGTTTTCTCGCTCTGTTTGACCTAACAGATAATCAAAACAGATAGAGGGAGAAAGCATGCTCATTTTGTTGTTAGAACCCACGCGCCAAGCATATTACAAGAATGTCGTGATTATCGCCGACAAAAATGTCGTGACCAAGTGAGTGATCAAAAGTTGGGTGCTAAACTAAATGTCACCAAGCATGTGATTGATACTCCAACTGTTTGAGTATCGGCACTGATCATCTCAGTTGTGTACGTGATCTGATTTGAGCTTTGTTTCAGTCATGAGTTTTGATGATTGAAACAGTGGCATTTGGCAGCACTGTTCACAGCCAGAAAAAATCATGATTATGCGTGCGCCGGCATTAAGCTAAGCTTGTCAGTCAGAGTATCGCGTGGGACTCAAGAATTCACATGTCATGACGCAATTTGATTGACTATCAGCAATGAGCATCAAGCTACCACGGATATGTTCATTGTTTTCGTTGGTGAAAATCTCGTGATACTCATGACATTTTGCAGCACTGGTTAGAATACGGTTACAGGTTGATTAAAGCCCCATTCACCCAGACATCAAATCAACTAAAATTGAGAGTTTTAACAGGCAATCTTGAAAGACAACATGCTTAAACTTTGTAGCTTAGCACACTCGTAATAAATCATTATTTAGACAGGTTTAAGTGTAACAAGCACATGAAATGTTTCTTGCGAGGTGAAGGATGGCAGTGCCTTGGAGATCGTCATTTACACCAACGCACATCACTTACTTGAAC
Organism: Anopheles merus; assembly: GCF_017562075.2. Lineage (NCBI taxonomy): Eukaryota > Metazoa > Arthropoda > Insecta > Diptera > Culicidae > Anopheles > Anopheles merus. The sequence goes on along the minus strand of NC_054081.1, from coordinate 14,421,871 downwards.
ATAAGAAATGGCGCACCGATGCGGGACGCGACGATGAACGTTTTGTTCTGCAGCGATTCCACGATCTGCGAGTACACCTCGCCCTGGCTGCGGGTGTAGTTGACGCCGTGCGTCGGATCCCAGGTCGCAATCTTCTTGAAGCCCTCGTCCTTGCTCAGCTCGATGATGTCCAGGTGGAAGTGGGCCCGCCGGCCAAAATCATCGAAGATGATGGGCCCGGTAATTCCGTGCTCGGTTTTCTGTCCACAGAGGTACACAATCAGGCGTTTATCGTGATATTCAAACCCCTGTGTGGGTGCTTCCTATACCCACCACCTTCATGTAGTTGACGATGCGCAGCCCGAACGGCCACTGGCGCAGGTTTTTGCTGCCACAGGACAGCCTGGCCGGGGTGATCTCCTCCGTCGCGTCCAGCTCCCGTATCGCGGTCGCGTATATCTTCACCGCATCGTTGTACAGCGCCGACTCGGTGTGCACGTGCTCGGGCGACACGCGAAACGGGCGCTTCATGCGCGCCTCGCCCTGCTCCCAGTCGTGCACCGCATTCTTGATGTCGAAGCTCTTCGTGTCCATCAGCCGGAGCGCGGTAATGTTGGAGCGCGAGTACCGCAGCTCCTCGAAGTCGATCGTGTGCGCATCGAGCGACGTAATGATGTAGCTCTGGTACTCCTCCAGCATCTTCACCTCCTTCGCCTGGCGCAGCAGCTCGAGTATGCGGTCCGGCCGGATCTCCAGTATGATGTGCGACTCGCCCGACGACTGGATGTCCTTCAGCAGCGGCCGGTAGTCGGGATCGTCGTCGATCTGCCGCACCGTGATCGGCGCATCGGCCGGCCCGTGGATCTGCAGTATGTCCTTCAGCCGCATCAGCCCCTCGTCCGAGTCGTAGATGATGGTGAAGCTCTTCCAGCTGTAGTCGACGATCAGGTCGGCGAGCGCCCGGGACAGTACGTCCGCCTCCGGGTACAGGTTGATCGTCATCGCCCGCAGCTCCGCCTCGATGCCGCCGAGCGGTTCCGGATCCCAGTGCGTGATGATGTGCGGGATCTCGAGCGTTTTGCAGATCGAGCCGACGATGCCGGCCGTCAGCAGGGAGGACGGGCCGAAGACGGCCGTGACGCCCTCCGCCGCCAGCTCGCACACCTTGCGCTCCGTCCGGAAGCTGTCCTCGGGCGACACGTAGCGCACGATCGGCACCAGCTCGAAGTGCTTTTCGTGCATGTTGACGCGCTCGACTGCGTACCGGAACGCGATCTCCGACTCGTAGCTGTGATCCGAGACCTGGTGAAAGATGGCACCTGGTTGGGTGCGGGGAAAAGCCGGAGAGAAAAAAAAAACAGATCTGTCATCATCCAGAGCACATTGGGACATTGGAGCTTTGATTGTCTGGCTTGATTGGAGGAGTTGTTTGAAGGAATTTTTTATCGTAGACGCGTTTAGATTCGCGTGAAGATGCAGTACACTAACACAAACACACAGGTTGAGCACACTCACCGACGGGAATTTCACGCTTGCCATCGACTGATCCGCAAAGGGCGTGCACTAGCAGCAGTATCGCGGTTAGATAGTGGAAGCTCACTCCACGACCCGTGCCCTGCATCATGCAGCGATGGTCCTCTCACCCACACACCACACTCTGGCCACAAACTACACACAAAAAGGAAAACGGATGAATCCTTTTGCTACACTCGCTGGTTCTGCTTCAAGACCTTTTATCGTTCTCGGTCGGCGCTTCAAACGGAAATTGCCTGCACGAAGGTTCGATGACAGTTGGCGCGACAAAATACCAACACGCTGTACGATCAAACAAAAGATCACAACCACACACGCACACCCCAACCGGTCTGGCACGCGGTCACGAGCACAAAGGTACAGCACGCTACGCCGTCTCGTGCAAGATCATTCGCTCGGCAGTCGGGACGGGCGTTTGTCGTGCAACTGGTGTGGCCGCACGCTGCACGATTGCCCAAGCCAAGCATCGCCTGCACATCCCCTCCTCGCGCACGGACAACGATGAGGAAGAGACAGCTGCTGCAGCGGGACGTCAAAAATAGCTCGACGCAGAGCGCAACTGGCCGGCGGCTGGAGCGGGTGGTTAGCCGGCGCACGGATTGTTTCCAATGCAAACAAAAATGCCAAACCAGACAGACACGAGGCAAAACACACACGTGTATTTTTCTGTATGGATGTGTCGTCTCTATTTTTAACCGAGCCGAAAAGGGGGAAATTGAGGCGGTGGAAATTCTAAGGGAGTGGTATGAAAGAGGAGGCGAGTAGGGGGGAGGAAATTTCATGAGAATATTATTTAACGTTTTGGCCGTGCGGGTCGTACTTGTTAGTAAAGCAAATAGTCGTTAAATGATGATTCGGGACAGGGTTTTTCAATGCTGAGTTGCAATTGTTGTTAAAAAAAGCTGATAATTATTTTCTTCAGGTAGTCGTGGTCAGTGCTGCAAAATGTCACTGTCATTGTCATAAAAAATCTGACCGAAACAAAATCCATATCAGCGTCACGTACTCAATTGTGATAATGAGAGGTGATACTCAGAACGGTTGGTGTCACCAATACATGCTCAAGACATGTTTGCGACCATCACTGACATAGTTATAACAAATTGCGGCTGAAACCAAATCATGTCAGTGTCACGAGCTCTACTGTGACGATCAGAGGCGAGCCTCAAACAGTTGGTGCGACCATCGCATGCTTGGTGACATTGTGTGCAACCAACTCGTGTTCAATCACTTGGTCGCGACATTTTCAGTCGGTGATTATCGCGATGGTCATGGGAGATATGCAGTGCGTGCGAGTGGTTCCATGAAACAAAATGAGCATATTTTCTCGCTCTGTTTGACCCGACAGATAATCAAAACTGATAGAGGGAGAAAGCATGCTCATTTTGTTGTTAGAGCCCAAGTTAGAGCCAAGTATATTCCAAGAATGTCGTGATTATCGCCGACAAAAATGTCGTGACCAAGTGAGTGACCAAGAGTTGGGTGCTCAACAAAATATATCCAAGCATGTGATTGATTCTCCAACTGTTTGAGTATCGGCACTGATCATCTCAGTTGTGTACGTGATCTGATTTGAGCTTTGTTTCAGTCATGAGTGTTGATGACTGAAACAGTGGCATTTGGCAGCACTGTTCACAGCCGGCATTAAGCTAAGTTTGCCAGTCAGAGTATCGCGTGGGACTCAAGAATTCACATGTCATGACGCAATTCGATTGACTGTCAGCAATGAGCATCAAGCTACCACGGATATGGTCATTATTATCGTTGGTGAAAATCTCGTGATACTCATGACATTTTGCAGCACTGGTCGTGGTGATTTGCTATGGATACAGGATGTTTTTTTTGAAACAGTTTTCAATTATATTATTATTATTTATTTCTTTTTACAAACAGGTGTGTTGAGGACAACTGACTGCATGATGACATCGTTGCCGATTGGGAATCCCGGTGGTCTATTCTTGCTCGGTGATCTATCCCTGCTAGCGTGCGCTGCACGGCGCCGTCAGCTGTCCGTTCATCCCGTTCTCCTCGTGGCACAATTGCATACGGGGCAGTGGATGACGCTCTCCAGTGTGTCCATTAACCGAGTTTTGAGTGTGTGTTAACTTCAAACATGGTAGCTTATGCGCGTATGCGAGTGTGCGCACGAGTCATTTCCGGTGGCTCTGAGGTGCAGATAATTCATTTACACAAGGAAAATTGTGTCCCTGGGCAGCCAGGCCAGCAGGGCCGGTGCAATTTCCGGGGGATGGTGACCGAGCAGGGCAGTGCTACTGCACTATATCAATTAGCTTGACGATGTTCTGCTTGCCAACGGTTTACTGTTGAAGCAGAATGAAACCATACCAGCAAAGCAGTATGACACTCAACAGCTGCTTAGTATACAGGGGAGTGCAAAGTATTTTTTTGGGGTAGTTATTATTATTTTTTTTGAAATGTATTAAACGAATCATTCCAAACCATTTAATGGTGCTATTTATTTTAAAAAATTGTAAAACAGTTAAAAAGAAAAAAATGGGAATCAAGTGTTAAAAAGGATCCGCTAACCCTACAATCGAGCAAGCGTTTTTGATCTATTGTGGGAAGAGTTGTTTTGGCCTTCTGACATGTATAGGGAATAATATCAAATTGATTATTTTATTTTTGATTTTTATTTCTTTAATTGTTGTTTTTTCTTTTATATTTATTTGGTTGTTGGATTTTTATTCTTTCGTATGTAATATATTTGACAGTATTTTATTTTTAACTATTTTTATTAATGTATTTCTATATAACTGGTTTGTTTAACACTTGTATGTTTTAAAGTATTTTATTTATGTTTGATTTTTATTAATGTATTTATATTTATCTGATTTTTTCAAATACTTTATTTCTTGTTCAAAAATACAAATTTTCAATGTTATTATGCTATATATTTGCTATATAATATTAAGCAATTAAGACCGGTCTTGTGGTAAATTCGTCAACTCGCACGACTTAACAACATGCCCGTCTTGGATTCAAAACCCGTATACACCGTACTCCTCATACGTAGGTCTAACTATTTGCTATGGGTAATCAACAAGTCGCTGAAAGTCATGCCCACTAGTGGTACAGTAAGGCCTATACCGACAACGGTTGTTGTGCCAAAGAAGAAATCTTAATAATCAAAATGAATGTAATAAAAAAATAATTTCAAATTGCATGCACCGCTTCTGGTTCTGGCTTCAGCAATTTATTTACATAATTAAAATGATTGAAATTACAAAACCCTCTATGTAGCTTGAACGTAAACCCATTTCAACCCAACACACATCCGGTTATTTGATTTGTTGATCGTTCAAATATGTTTTATTTTCGTTTTTATTGTTGATGAATAAGTACAAGTTTATTTTCAAAGTTTAACGCAATAAACGTTGAAAGCTTGATTGATTTTTCCGACCAAACACATTAAGCTAATCTTACCGTTCAACAGGCATTATCAGCTTGGGATAGAAACTGAAACGGTGCTAGAAATAGTGTTTGTCAGCCCGCACATGGGAAGCTTCTGAACGCGAGCTTCGAATGTACAGCTTTCCTGAAACGCAAGCAAGCTTTATAAAAGTTTTCCCTGTCTGGCTTGGTAGTCCTGGTTGCTCTCAGTTTAGTTGCTGCTGCAAAAATAAGAACAAATATTTCCTGTTTTTTTTTTCAGAGCAGCACAAAAAGTGACGTGAAACATGAAAAACGAAACATAACAGAAACGTTACAGCCATCCATCATACCGCTTGGCTGGAGCTTTCACTTCGTGCTCGCCAAATTTCGCCACAGGACAAGGGGTGGTACTGCTGTGTGGAGTTGCGTGTGTGTGTATGTGTGTTTTGAGCAATAATTAATGACTCTGATTCTTGAACTGACCGGGACGTACAGCAGACGGTCCCGGGGCAAGTGCACGTACTTGTGCAGTCGATTGGCTCGGATCGTGAGATGCAGGGCTGCAGTAAGCAAGATTGATGTTCATAGCGATGAAATGGAACTCGACGGGTGCACTGGCAAAAGCAATAAAGACGAGCATGACCAAAAAAAAAATGTATTCCGGTGGTGATGCTGGAAAGGATTTTTATGTTTTGGGTGAAGAAATAGGAATGAGGGAATTAGCTTCAATTGCACTGGCATCATTAATCATACTTTCTTTCGCTTCAATCCATGTCTATTGCGAAACATTTCATTCTAACGCGTTAATTTTCATAGAATATTTCAAAATGTCATAGAAACATTTCACCAGCAAGCTCGGTAGAAGCGAATCAACTTTAACTGCACTTTTTTGTTGTAATGAAAGCACATCGACTGATAAGCCATGCTCAGCCGCCGAGTGCGTGTCCAGCATCCACACCGCGTTTGAAGTGAGTTCCGATCGCTCCGAACACACAGCACACCGCCACACGTTATCAGCCGCTTCGGGTGCCCGAGTAGCCTCGCGTGAGTGCTTTCGTGTTTTGCGTGGCATTGCGCATGTGAAGTACAAATAAATCGCCGGGTGCACTGACAACCACCAAAGCTTTCGACACTCACGGTGAGCTCCGCAGCATCCAGCAGCCAGCATCTCCGAGCACGCGTCGTCAGTACGGTCGCATCCTTTGCAGCCGCTAGGGTAACAGTGCACGGCTTTCTGTCCGACCTGCTGGCCGACCCGACCTGAAAAGAGATCCTTTAAAAGCTGAGGGCAGCGAGCGACCAAGTGTCAGTTAGCAGCTAGTTGCCCGCCGCTTCCGTTCTCGCTTGCGACCGTGGGAGTGCCGCGGCCCAGTTATTTCCCCCAGACACACTGACACAGCACCAGCACCTGCCTCCCTGCCCAAAACCCCTTCCCTGCGCCAACGGGGCTGTTGCTTGTGAAGCGTGTGTGAATTTGTGCGTGCGTGTATGTGTGTGTATATGGGTGGGAGGTATAAGTGAAGAAGGGCGCTGTACACGCACGATTCCGACATACACACTATCGGGTGCTTGGTCCGCGTGTCGCTTCCGGTGCTGGTGCGGTTTGCATCCTGTGCCCGTGACGTACGTGAGCGATTTGCAACTCTTCTCACCTCCTGTCCACCGCAGCGGCACATTGTTTTTGGTGGAAACCTCGGTGGAAGAATTTTGACAGATCGTGTGCGTGCGTGTGTGTGTACTAGTGTTGCAAGAGCGCTAGTGTTCGTTACTTGCTGAGGCTGGCGGCTCAGGTAGCACAGCCTAATCTGTTTGTTGACTGCTCCAAGCTCCTAATTGTGTGTGTGCATAGTGAAAATACGGGTTGTGTGTGTGTTGTTAATTTGCCTCTTCCATTCTTTCTTTTTCATCAATCTTCAAACGCTCCAATCAACCATTATATCAGATAAACAATAGCAAAAAAGAGAGATAGAGAGAGAAAGAGAAACGAAACAGACGAGCAACCCAAAAAAGGAAAGAGAAACAACAAATCATTATTGTCGCAGCGAGCGAAAGCATGGCCCATGCTGGTCCTTCGAACACGAACTGACGTTACGCAGTGAGCGTGTGTGCGTGTGTTTTGTTTTTCTTGTATCCAGAACCGTGCACAGTGCGTGTGTGTGTGTATGTTTTTTTTTGGTTTGAACTTCACATCACAGCAGGGGAGGTTTCTCACGTTTTGACAACCGACAGTGACAGTTGCGAGAAAGACAATCCGGATAATAAGCGCATATCTCCCCATCGCTGCCTCCCATTTGCTCCCCTTCAAACGGGGGAAACGGCGTCACCCAAAACCAAAACATTAGCACACCAACACTAACGGGCGCACTTACCACCAATACCACAGCAAGCGTCCATCAACCACTACTAGCAGTAGGAAAGGAAGGAGCAGCAGCATCATTCAACCAACTCGTGAGCCACTGGCGTAGTGCATAAATAACGCAAAAGTGTGTTCCTCGTCGCTGCCCTTTCCCTGCCTCGATTCACATTTCCTTCCCTATACCGAGTGCGTGTGTGCGTGCGTGCGGCTGTGTGAGTGAGTGAAGAGAGCTTTCGCCAAGCGGGGCTCGACGGAGGAAACGAACGCGCAGGGGCGCAACCGACGCACTGAGCTGTCGCAGTGAGACGTGAGACTCTCGCACACCGGCACCGCTCCCTTTCCCTCACCGGCCAGCTCCGTGTCACTTTGCCGAGCGTCTGAGAGCCCTGAGCTCGCACTGAGTGGCTGCAGCCGAGTGTTCAACTTAAGACCATGACGGGTCGGTGGGCTCACCCGTGCTGGTGGGCCGCTTGCCTACTAGCGCTTCTGCTACACGGTCCTGCTCCTGCCCGCGCCCTCCCGGACGCCATTCGAATCGGTGAGTACAGCTTGTGTATCAAGGGGAGGGGATCCCAGAAGCAGAGGATGATGCAGGATGCAGGGTGCAAACGCAAATAATAACGGATCCGAGTTTGTTGTTTAAAAGTTTGAACGATGCAGGAGCGCTCGGGAAACGCAAGACCGAAATGGTAGAGCACAGCAGATTTGGTGTACCATCGGTGTATCCATCGGCAGCAAAGAGAAGTAAAACTGACTACCTGGACAGTTGCACAGCGTGACCGGGCCCCAGATGTTGCCGGTGGGAGGCACTAAACGTATAACAAAAAAAAATGCGTGCCGAAGAGTTTCTAGCCACTTGAAAGCTACCCCTTTTTGTCAGCCCGTTGATGGCATAGTTGATATGCATAGTTTAATGAGTCTCCACTATCATCTCCGTCCCGTTCGGTGTGGCAAGTATTGTGGAAACGAGTGCAGAGTTCCTTCGCAAATAGAGCGCGCTCGGTTGGTTTCACAAGTTAACAAGCATAACACATCTCCACACGCGGGGCTATTTCGGGGGACGATTGGAAGGGCGCTTAATTATGATGTGCAGTTGTGGCGCACTAATCGCCCGCGCGACTTCCTTCGTCGTCGTTCGACCAAGCGATATGCCCGTCGTCGCCGCCGTCGGTCCAGCGCAATCGATGCCTTTTTGTTTGTTTATTGCCCGCTTAAAATTACTTTGTTGTGATGAGTTGAAAATACTGATTGGGCCGGAACATTGGTCCCCGGTTCACAATCGACAGCACAGTTCACAAAGGCTATCGGGGGTAGAGTGTTGTTGTGTAGTTTTTGTTGCGTGTTTTTCTGTAAGTTTATATTTTGGAATTCGCTTATAGGTAGTTGATAAAAAGGAAGAAACAGATTGGGATTAAATCGTTTTCTTTGAAAGCCAAAAAAACTCTATTTTTTATTACTTCTTGAGAGCGTAAGAGATTACTTTATTACCATGTCTTTTTTTACACAAGAATTGACCTGAGAAATCTCGCGGAAATGTTTACTCATGAAGAAAAGAAGCGGAACGTATCAATGCGCAGATTAGTTTTTGAACCCATGACCTTTGTTGTATATGCTTGAGCGCTTGCTACGACGCTACGGCAGCACTATCTGTTATCAGCTCTTAAATTACCTATAAAAGCCACGGCACCGACACAAATGTCTCAATTCGCTTTCAAATAGGTTTTTTGGTTATAAAATCTTGATCAATATTTTTTAATACAATTGATATAATCAACGTGTAGCTTCGCTTACAATATCAACACACTAGAATATAAAATCATTCAATCTCAGGTTTCTTCCTCTCCAACTTCCCTTGGAGTGCGCCAGCTGCAAGAAATAACACACATACACAAATGCTCATTCTTACACAGTGTTCTTCCATAATCGCTCGTTATTTATTTTGGATTTCCTTTGCACCGCGGTGTATTAGTTGCGCTCATAACGTCTCAATTCGTTTGACTTGGGTGACGTGGGCGGGAGTTGGATTGGGCGTAGCATATCACTTGCATTAAAGCTGCTCCAGCTACGACCTTCCTTGTTACCGCAGGTGGTCGCCCTGTTGATACACCTGGGAGTATTACTTTCCACCTGGTTCCTCTCCTCTCACGCGCTCTCCTCCCCTTGGTCGGCTGGCTGTAAACGTTCGTCCAGTGGGAATACAGATCGGGAACGGAGGAGTGAGGAAGCAAGGGGACGCTAACCGTACGTGACGCTGAAGGGAACGAAGGCTCATCGAGGGTGAGCGAGAAACAAGAAAAAAAAACAAAAATGAAACCACAGCATGTGCGCCTACGGGTGTTGGCGCCTCTCCTCCTGTCCAGTAACATCCAGCTGGGTTGGAATTATAATTTATCTTCCAATAACATTACTGCCCCTCCCTTCTCCCCCCCCCCACTACCAACTGCTTCCACTCTCCTGTACGTTTGTACCTCTCGGAGGACTACCCTGGCAGATATCGATTCCGACGGGTGGGGTGAGGCAGGAGGATTGGCCCAGAAAATCCGGAAAAGTCATGATTTGCCCAGCACCTCCCAAGCCCCTTCCCCCTAACCCTGCCGTTCTCAGTGTCCTTGCCGTTTGATGAAGGCGGAAGCGCCACTCGCCTCTTTGCTGAGGATGATTGTCTGTGGCTGCTGACGGGGCACAAAATGTTGCTGCTGGTCGTTGTTGTACCTCGTTGGTGGATGGGAAGTCAAAAGGAACTGTGTCACACACACACATGCAAGTTCATTGAAACCAGATAAGGACATCACCTTTTGAACCGCAACGGGGGAGATAGAAAAAAAACAACATCTCTCTTTCAGAGTTGTAGCTTGAACGCAAGGGAAAGGCATATAGTGTGATTTTATGATTAGTAACGCTTCCACTTGCCGTTCTATCCATTTTACCCAGCGTATAAAAAATAAGCTAAGGCTGACCCTATTCTCGATTGAGCTTTCATACATTGTTCGAGTCTCTTGTCATTTGATTTTAGAAATATGGTGAAACAATTTTGGTTTTCATATTTGCCATTAACACGCATTACAATCGGTTGAAAAAAAACAACAAAATAGTGCCCTTAAGTCAATATTTTTAACTCGTTGTAATTACTTTTTGTGTCTCTGAGGCATCAAACTTTGGCTGTAAGTAAATCGATTATTCAAGTCAAAGTTGTGTCAATCTTATACAAAGTTTTTGCTTAGTTGCCATGTCTGTGGGACTCAAAATGCGTCAATTGCAGTGACATAATTAATTAATTTATAATATCACAATGTTACGGGAAGCTAGGTTACGACGGACCCTACGGGTAAGATGGACACTTCTTGTTAACACATGTTAAATTTATTTTTCAATATTTCAAGAATGTAGCAAGGTATGACAACACATTTGAAAATAAAAAAATGGCATGATTTATTAAAAATTTGTCAAATTTTGGAATTAAAGAAATTTTCAATCCTGCACACCCTTGTAGATCCAATTTTACTACTAGGGATCGTAAGCTCTACAACTTGAATTGTGTAGAATTTTGGCAGTTTTATTACCTGAAGGGGAAGTTGCGGTTAGTAAGATAACAACTGGCGGAAAACGGCAATGAAAACAATAAATTTACTTGTTTTCTGGTGGGGTTTATGCATCCTGACACTCATGTGTATGCTACTACTCGCTCGACGCTAATGAGGCGTTTCGCGAAAACCAAAATGTTGCCACGATTTGAACCTTTTGTATTTAATCAACAAGACGAGGTATTAACATGGCCTTATTGAGTAGTAGATGACATATTTCAAGCTATGCTCGATAATTCAATAATGCTTTAGATTCTGCACCGTACGATATGTCAGTGGCGGCGCTTACAATTCCTAAAGTCACGGCTGGATCAGCCGTCCTTTCAATTGACCGAGCTATTTTTATCGAACGTACCAGGACGTGGAAAGAAATAAGATTTGTTAAAATACTGTAAACTTCTTCAATTTCTGCAACGTTTTCTACAGGTGTCCATGTCGTCCTTCATGGTGTCCCTCTTTTTTATATTTTTATTAAAACAATACACTAGTGTTCTTATCTCCTAATTTCATATCCTATCAAAGCTTTAAGTTCAAGTTTATCTGACACCTGGAGTTTGTTTACCATTAGTTCTATATAATTTACGAATAAACTAATAACCTTCACAGGTTTTTGTTGAATTCAAGTTTTTTTTTAATTCTGGTCTTAACATTTCATTGAATGCAGGGAGTATTATGTTAGGTAATGTTACTATTTCTGAAAAGATCCTCCAGTATTTTTCAATATGTTTGCACTTCTAAATTTACATCCTCTTTCGCATATCATGTGCCCATCATTCTGGAACATTTCAAAATTGCACAAAAAATATGAAAAAAAACTTTGAAAGAAACTAACAAGTTCCAATACATTTTCTGACAATAGTTCTGTATTTTTCAATGGTCGCTGCATGTAGATGTTTAACATTTTCCTTGATCTGTCCTTCTTTACGTACCTTCCCTATCTATTGCTAGAACAATTTTGAAGGTTTCAAAAAAGCCTTCTAATGAATGGCTCAAAGCAAGGACTTATAGACAAAGAATAGCTGCAGCAGAGACAAAAATAGTTCGAGATATATGTTATTGATATCCATTTTCGAGCATTTTTAATGAATTGAGCTTACATTCTGGATGCTAAAAAGAAGATCAAATAAATCGAAACAAAGTAAGTACTCTGCGAATGGTACATGAGAAATGTTTCACGCAATTTGAGAGGCGTTATTTGGGGTATTGGTCAACTTTGATCCTGACGTGTTTGGCACAGCAGATGATAGAGTACACAAAATAGTAAATCTGACACTTAAGCAACTGTTTGCTAACTTCGCCAAAGTTCAGGATAGTAAACTTCAACCGGGGCAACCGAAGCAGGGCGAGAAAAACTTGCCCTCCTCTACTACTGCTGCTGCTGTCGCTTGCTCCCACGATCCCTGCACCACGGCCAGCAGCATCCTTTTCACTTTCTTGATAAATGGCTCTGCGATATCACGCTTCGTAAGCATCGTGTTTTATTTTTCGCCTTCTTTGGATTGGTACCGTTGTTGCACCGAGATTTTGCTTCACCGCTATCGCAATCTCGCGCTCTCGGTGGAAAAAGTTCACGTCATGGGGTTAGCCGGATGTTTGTGTTATACTTTTTTTCTCTCTTTATCTTGTGTTTGTGGTTTGTGGTTTTCTGCTGTCAGGTTCTGTCAGGCCGCTTTCGGGACCCGGTAGGCCGGTCATGAAAAACGGTATGAAGGTATTACAACAGCAACAAAAAAAAAAAAACTACTACAAGTAGAGCAAGTAGATAGAAAAAAGAGGAAAAATATACAACCGGTGACAGCACGGCGAAGAAAAACTGATCCATCAAAATGTGTAACTAGAAATGTACATAAAGATTGTGACAATTTTGCTCCCATTCTTATGCCACTGCTGGTGGTGTCCACTTTTTTTCTCGTCTCCTTTTTGTACCGTTGTGATAGGTTTCTTTTAATCTCATCGAGGAGGAGAAAAAAAACAGTTTAGGAAGGGTAGGAATTGAAAGCTTCACATTATTCCGATAGCAACTGGAAGAAGTGTCCCCAATTCCACTGCTTGTTCCTTGGTGTGTGTGTGTGTATGTGTGATTGATTGACTTGCAGGAAGCTTCGATCTAGCACAGACGCACAGCGAGACAGATAGCAGGAAGCGTGATGATGGATTCGTTTTTGCGTAATCGACGTAGTTCGACCATGGCCTCTTTGCGATCCCTAAAATTCCTAATGATCGATTCATTCTGCAAGCGAGCAGGGAAAGAAATGGTCCCTCTTCTTCATGCTCCCCCTTGTCCCCCACCACTTATTAAGACAATTTTATTGTTTATGGTTAAAGCGGACGAAAATTTCAATCAAAAACTGTGCAAAGCTGGGCGCCGGAAACAGTGCGTTCCCAAAGCGTTCCCAAAGCGATAGAAGTGGGAGTCGGCTTACGGGAGGCGGGGAAAACGGGAACATTCGATTTGCCAACCCAGTGAAAGAGAAGGGAGAAGGGAGGGAGGGGAATTGTGGAAAATGAAAAGGCTGAGAGTGAAAGTTTCTTTCGGGCGAAAGTAACCCTGCGTTGCCTCGCCCGCGTCCGTGCTGAATTTCTTTTGATTGAATTACTACAAATCGTTCCATTTCTTGCTCGTGCCGGCCCGGGAGAGCTTAAAGTGTAGTTGTGTGTGTGTGTGTGTGTGTGTGTGTGTGTGTGTGTGTGTGTGTGTGTGAGAGAGAGAGAGAGAGAGAGTGTGTGTGTTGCAAAATGAGGAAGTGGAATGCAGGGACCGCTGTTGTTGTAGCCTTTTCCTCGTCCTTTCAACTCCCAAAGGCTGGAAGCGAAGGAACCCAAACTCCCAGAAGGGACCAGTTTGCCAGGATCGCTTCGAAATAAATTCACTATAGTTGTGGCTACAAGAAGGGGACGGGCAGGAGGAGTGGCGGTGTTGTTAAGAGGGCACAATATCGCCCGATCCAGTGCTGTTTTCAGCTGCACAGAGAGTGGCAAAATGCTTCCGAACGTTTGTAATGTGACGTAATTATTAAGCGCCTAAATGTATGCAAAAAAGGTTCTACGTAACACACCCGTACGTTATCGATGGAGAAAAGTGAAACATTTTGCAAACTTTTCGGCGTTTTTGTGGAGGAAGCAATGCCGAAGGTTTTTTTTTTCGCTAATCACTGTGATGTGTCCCTCATATGCTTGCTGCAATGCTGTTTTGTCCATAGCCGTGTGCGTGTGAAGGAAGTGAAAGGTTTTGACTCCTTCGTCCAGTTCCTCGGCAATGTGCCGGAAAATGACATCCACTCGAAAGGCCCTTCGAAAGCATCACCTTCGCTGCCTTCTTGGGGCTTGCTTCTACCCGCCCGGAACGATGATGAATTTTGAAAGGGAGCACGCGCTCAGTTTTGCCGCACGCGCACGACCCGAAAAAACCGGCTACACTTTGGGACGGACACCCCCATGCCCAACAGCCCTGTCCGGGACGATCGGTTCAATCGTCCGTACTCACACATACCACTCCCTTTCCTCACCATTGTATTTCAAAAGGGTGGAAGACTAGATGTGAACCTGAAAAGGTTTCGAGCGGTAGCAAACGAGTTGAGGAGGAGCGATTTTTTGGGAGGAAGCAAATTAGTATGAGAAAGTTTATCTTATTCTACTTTTTTCACTCTTTTATTCTCTCTCTCTCTCTCTCTCTCTCTCTCTTTCTCTCTTTCTCTCTTTATCGTTTCATCGTGGGAAATAAGATGAAATCATCTCCAAACCCCAACTGTGCCAGGGTCAGACACGTTGTGAGGGAATTTCAAACATTTTTCACTTCCATTGTTTCCCAGCCTTACCCGATACACTGTGCTTGTGAACCTCGGGAACGGACCAACTTTTCACTCCACTCTTCACAACCTTCCTCTCCCGCGCCAAACATCCTCTTTTTTCTAATCTCTACTTCGGCCCGTTCGGCTTTCGACAAAACTGTCATCGTCGATCAAAGCTGCGGTGGTGTTGAATTCGGTAAAATATTCTCACCAATCGACCGACACTTTCGGTCGGTCCGGAAGAAGCGGGGGAATATTTTTCGTGAAATGATTTGCTCCCTTGCCCGCCCGATTCAGCCACTTCCGCTTCCGCCCGATGTCGTTGGAATTGTATAGCCCCACGAGCACAAGAGTTGTGATTCTCGCACATAGTTTGCTGTTGGGGTTTGATCATGATTCGGTTTTTACTGGTGCTTGGTTTTTATTTTATTTTATTTTTTGTGTTTGTCAATTGGAACACTCTCTTCGAACGGTAATTCATTAGAATTCAACCGAGCTGATTAGGTGTAACATGTAATTATAAATATGGCAGGCCGCGCTGTATAGAGAAATTCGCGGGAGGCGCTTCGTTAAAACTAAAGCACTGCTCATTTGTTTTCACAAATTCTAGGAAGTGAACAATCAACAGATGCGCCTGTAATGAGATAGGTTCCCATGCTTTCAAACGCATCGCGAAACAAAATGGCCCACTGCGCTTGGCAAGCGGCTTACCCGTATGCTGGACGCTAGCGGTGTTAGGAACAGTTTGTGCACAAATTGCTCTTTCTATGGCGGGTTTATAATTGGTATAGTTCAGTCATTCGTAAAGCATGCATTATTTATTGTGCTCGTTTTTTGAGTGAATAGAACCTACAGTAATGGTACATATATTTCATATTGGTTAGCATGCTAGCGTAAGAGCTATGGAGATAAAACAACAGCAAATTGGGCGCTTCGCGTTAGCAGCAAAGCACGTGGGGAGTGGTTAATTGTGTGAAAACTTTTCCCCCTACTCAACACATCGTTATTTTGCGTAAAGCTTCCCGTTGAGTTGTTTTATTATTTCTCCACCTTTTTGCGGTTTGGGAATGCATCGGCCAGTGGCTGCTGCAAAGATGAATTAAATTGAGCGTGCTTAAATGTTAAAATCAACAAACCGATCGACGGTGCTAATGCAATTTTGGTGCTCATCGTGTTTAGGGCGAAAGTGTGTTTTTGCTTCCCGTACCCGTCATGATGCAGGGATGAACAATCGGTGGGCCAAGTAAATAACCGAATGAAATTTAATATAGTTAAATTTCAAAAAAAATTTAACTTTGAGTAAACAAAAATTGAAGTATCTTCTTTATCAGACTGCAG
The DNA here is from genome assembly GCF_017562075.2 of Anopheles merus. Lineage (NCBI taxonomy): Eukaryota > Metazoa > Arthropoda > Insecta > Diptera > Culicidae > Anopheles > Anopheles merus. The sequence continues at coordinate 14,405,903 of NC_054081.1, read as the reverse complement.
GTTTGTGTACTATAACGTTTGCATTAAAAAGGACTTTTTTCAGCTAGCTGTATAAAAAAATAACTTTCAGAGATAGTAAGGCCAATTATGCGAGTCAAACCGATAAGTGTACAACAAACCTATTCCAAACAAACGAAAATTTTATCGCTATCATAGAAGACCCAAAAGCCATTGTTGTCAAATCGCTCTGTCAATGCTCTTGTTTTTAAACACAAACGCTAACGTGAAGCACAAGAAGCATTACAGAAATGTCAAATGTTTTCTCCTTGGGAGTATTATTTTTATTCTTTTATTAGTATTATTGTTATTCCCTCCTAACAAGTGCCTCTTGTACCTCGTGTAACAAGTAAAATCTCGCATAACAAGCAATAACGTTTGTGTTTCTGATACCTTTTTTCTGCCTATGTGTTAGCAAGCTCACAACTGTTAACATGAGTATTTATTTAATTTTAATTAACGTTCAAGTTAATCATAGTTTTGTTAGTGTCAAATTTTTGACACAGAGTTTAATATAAAAATATTACCTCGAGGAGAGATGTCGAATAATTATGGACTGGTGTGTATGGACGAGTGTTTCTTGCTTTTCGATACTAATATTTTAGCAGCATGTTTGGTATGATATTTACCAAAAACAATTATTTGATTGTAATGAAATTGGCTCATTTTTGAATAAAACAGTCTAGCAGCTGAAAATCTAAAGTTTTATGACATTTCCATTTCGTAAGCGACAGATATAAATTTATGCTACCCTTACCATCATGATCCTAGAAGTAATTATTTCACTTTTCATACAAATAATATGGTGAAGAGTCTCCCAAATAATATGGAAAAGAGTAAGGCACTGGCACGGATGAAATTCGTTTTTTGAGGTTCCACTGCATTTTATTTGAGGATTTTTTTCTAATAAAGCACCAGTTTTCCAAATCGTTCCTGATGTGAAATTGTTGTTTCGGTTTGCTTGGCCTCCTGTGCATTTGGTTATTTCCCTTGCTTTTCACCGTAATAAATGATAATTATTCATTTCTGAATGTAATCACTTGCAACGAGTGTGGTATAAAATAATTATATTAATAGAAACTTGTAAAATGTGAAAACTTGCAGTGTGATCTGACAGAAAGTTCTAAGACAAAAACTGGTCTCCGTTTGAGTCGGCTAATAGAAAATGTTAGACAAAATCTCTATTACAGTTGAAAATGTCAAACCAGAGACAAATCGAGATGCCAAACGCGCATCATAATACAACATTTCCGGTTTTGGGTGCTTTATTCAAAGCCATCGAGTAACATAATTGACCTTTATTTAAAAAAAAACCTACTTTAAAAGTAGCTATTTAAGGTTTTATTGCAAAAATATATTTACGACCACGCGAGCTGCCTTTCGTCAGTTACTCGGAATTATTGCTGTAGCGGACGCAGACATGCGTGCAGGCATGTTTTGAAGATCTACCTCGATTTTCAACAGTTTTCAGTTAGTTTTCGCGATAAAATTGTTGGAGTAGAGTTTTTGCATCAGGTTGGTCCAGAAAATTGGGATGGGATGCAGTTTTCGCGTATTAGGGTGTCATATTGAGATTAAGCCGAAATTCGCTTGAAACGGTTGAATTAGCGAGTTTTAGCTTCATTGCTTGCCTGTGGAATTGCGATTTCTGCTGTCTGTTATGTTTGTTTATGTTTCCCAGGCAGCGATGAATGCCACTTGTCTCTCAGCCTTCATTTTTAACTTCCTTTGGAGCCTCAAGCCGCTCAGGGTCGGCTCAGTCGGCCATTCGGTCCCGGGCCTTCTTTCGGTGCTCTGATTGTTGTTTAAAAGTGCCCATGTCGTCCACAAACTGCTACAGAGTGTCCGTTTCAGACGCTCGGATGTAGTTTTTTGATCGTACACGCTTCTGAGCCAAGCTGTTTCACGTTTTTGGCCATCACGGTTAGAGTTTAACTGATAAAGGTGTACAATTTACACGTTTGCAAACATTGACACAAGACAAATTTTATAGAAGGTTTTCCTTGAGTTTAGACTCCTTTCACATTCACATTACACTGACAGTTCAACAAAATAGTTGCTCATCCCTGGGATACGGCCTACAAATAAATATATATCCTAACAATACCAAAAAGGTCTGGGCCCTTTTTTGGGGGGTGGGCTGTAGTAAATCCTATTAGCACACCAGCAAATCAGTCGACAGGTAACTCTCTCTCTCTCACACACACACACACTCACACATGACGATCCTTTTCCGTGATGGGTGTGAATGATGGAGGTGTGAAGGACAAAAACAGTCACCTAGTGCTTGTTTTTTTATATTTGTAAACCAGCTCAACTTTTGTCCAGTTTCGGGCCTGGGAGCGTGGGAGCGCAACCAATCAGAGAAAATGTCCTAACCAAGTTGTTGCTATCCCCCACTTTCTATCTCTCTCTCTCTCTCTCTCTCTCTCTCTCTCTCTCTCTCTCTTTCCACTACTCTATCCTCTTCCAATTAGTGACAGATCCCAATCAAACTGAGCATGGGACGGGTGAAGCTGTTCGGAAGATTGTACAATTAAGTGCAAGGTGCTTGATTCGATTTGCGATGCTTCGAACAATTCGATCAAACCTGTTTCAAAAATAATTGTTTTGAGAGAGGGCTACAAAGAGTAAATAAAAAATATTAACACACGCACACACACATACACACGCACCGACAAAGCCCAAGAACGATGAGGTGTGAGTGCGTGTGGGTACCCGAACGAACGAAAACGAGATGGACCAATCATCTCGAAAACGAATTTTTTGCTGGTACCCAGCGGATGGTGGGTGGGTTGGTTGGCCCCGGGGCGGAAAAAAGGTGAAGCAATAATCTAATAACACTGCATACCGGGTCGGGTCGAGCCTTGGGGTAGCCTACATTCCCCGCCCTCCTCCCCCAAAGAACGGTCTAATTAATGGCGCTCGTCGGAAGGTGGGCAAAGAGCTGGAAGGGTGGTGGCAAAAGCACTCCTGAAAGCTAGAAACCATTTTCGCAACCGCTCTGCGCTCCACCGGTGCCCGGCGGTGGCCAAAAAAAGAAGAGGAAGTAAAACACGGCTGGCACGAAATAACAAAACGGTAACATATTTGCTCGGCCCGGCTCGACCTGAGAGGTATTTTCCGTTTCTTTTTGCTCGCCCCGGTAGCTTCTTGCTTTATGGGTGTGTGTGTGTGCGTGTGTGTAAAATTTGCTCCAACAATTTCACATTACAGCCGCCCATGCTGGAGAATCATCGAACAGGAATAGCAGCGCAAGAGGTAGAAGACATACCAGCCAGCAGCAGCAAATCCCTCGGAGGGTGACAATGGGTGGACCGTTTCCATGGGCAGCTGGACGACGCACATGGTGAAGTGCGAAGAATTTCCACCATTGGCATTTTTCGTTCCGTTTTCTTTTTTTTGCCTCCCCCCTCTCCGCTTACTGTTCTCCAATGACCGGCTGGGGGGGGGGGGGGATTTTTTCTGCCTTCGGAATAATTCATGGCAGCACTGGCAGGAGGCTGTGTCATAATTTTTCCACACACTACGCGCGCCACTTGCTTTGGGGGTTTCTTTTTGTTCGCAATTCGTCTCACTTTTTCCTCCAATTGGCCCATTTCTAGCTGGGGATCGTGCATGACAATTTTTCATTTCGCACCATTTGGGCATCATGAGGCAGTTTTTTGGTGCTTCCGGACCCCGCACAGCCGACGGAAAGGTGGTCGAAATCAGAAACTAAGAGATATCAATAGTAATACCAACGACTGCTACAAATCGTGTAACGCATGAGGAAATTGTCGACATGTTGTGTGGATGGTTTTTTTATACAAAAGGAACCCCGCAATACGCGCTTAATCCGTCCCAGTGCTCATTATGTCAAAAACTCGGTATGCGGGAGACTCTTTTCCATATTATTTGTATGAAAATTGAAATAATTGGTTCACTTTATCTTTGCGTACTGCCAGTAAGTACAAAAGAAGCGCATTTGAACATTAAAAAACTGCTCCAATAGCTAAAAAAAAATTACAAAAAGCTATATTTTCACTTTCCGCACCACAAATACACTCTACAGCACGTCAATAAAATGGAACAGGTTATGGCGTAATATTAATCATACTAAACTGAATTTGAATCGTGATTTTACTATTTACACAAATAGTAAAGGAAGATTTGGATTTAACACCAACGTTTCGTGCACGCATCCAACCAGAAATGATAAACAGAGAAAATATACTTCAAATCATATCAATGTTTATTAACTATATAACTTAGGCCAATAATGAGGATTCAAGCAATGGTATAGGAAAAAATCTTTCGAAAGACATAATGAACTGAGCAAGCAGACGAAAAACAATAAGCTAGTTTATTTGATAGCCTTCTTATATGTATAATTAAACTTTTTTTTTAATACACTGCGTGAAATTAAAACAGCAACACCATGTTATTTTTTGGCAATAATTGCGGAAAGGCCTTATCGATGAATTTTTTTAACCCGTATTGTTAAAATATCCTGTTTTACACCTTTCAAACACATCATTTTAATATAATGATGGTACATCATTCAATTATGCACAAATATTGCTAAAAACAGATGCGAAGTAAGAAAAAGCACCAGTTGGAATTTTAACAAATTTTAGATCGTTTAATATCAAACAAGTATTTTTAATGCATAATAGACATACTCGGAAGGAAAATACATGTAGTCAATACAAATAAGTTAAATGAACTGCTAAATCACACAAACAAGGAATGTTAGCATGCCTTATTTGTTTGCTAATTTAATTTTAGAAAATAAACAAACAAGTGTAAACAATAGATTTTTCATCCGGTTTCAGAGCTAGACAACATGCTGACCACTTGATTACTGTAATAAGAGCGGCAAAAATCCAGCCTTAAGTAATCCAATGCATGCTTGTAACGAAATTATTACACTTGTAAACGTTATTCAGGCAAATTCGGGGGTCCGACTGTTTCATCTAGAAAATTTTAAGAATGTGGATTCATTTTCCGACATTTTATGCGTTTAGATCTACTCCAAAAACAAATTGTTTAAATGACAAATCTTTCCAAGTAACCAGAGCATCGCCATGAACGTACTGTAAGAGCTCTGGTTGAAAACCAGTGTTTATGTTTAACGCATTAGTAGTTTTGTCACGCATGTTAATCATCAAGCTATTTCACCCAGAAGAAAGCTGTTTTCACGCGGTGGTGCTATTCTTATTTTGCAGCGGTTTTCTTAGGAATATTCCAGCAAAAATTGACCAATATTCCGTCAACATATTAAAATGTGCACATTAAGATGTGCTAAAACGAGGTAAAACAGTTGATTGTAACATCCTGGACTAAGAGCATCCTCATCGGTTTAATATTATTTTTTTCTATTTGGTGTAACGTGTTTCGCGGATATGCCGGCCTATACAGGTTTTTGAGACTTTATTCATTACCACGTAGCCGGATAGTCAATCCTTGCTACTAGGAAACGGCCTGAACCCTTGACGGGCATGTTCGAGCTGACGACTGTACGATAGGACCACCCCGCCGGTTTAATATTAATATTAATATTTGGAAATGATGATAATGCCCAATGTACATTAATATCTTAGCTTTTCGTCGGTGATATAGATTTGCCAGAACTATTGGCTAGAATCAATATAAATTTTCCTCCTTTCTTAATAACAGACATATTAGAACTTACCTTCAAAGTTTTGCATATAGCGAGTACGACCCTATGACTTCAATGGTCCGTAAATTTAATCTACGTTACATGTCATTCAATGGCATCACTCTATACGTGTTTGTTAATCTGTGTAAAAAGCTAGTACGCTGCGTTTAATTTTCTGTTGGTCGTGTTAGTATTTATTGTAATTATTTAAATTTTACTTTTAACTCAGTGATATGGTCACTTGTTCGGCCAATCATGCCACTTTACGAACAATATACAATTAAGCAATTAAATGTTGTTCAGCACTAACTAGGATTTCCATAAATCTATTGGAATTAAATTTACAAAACAATTGTAGCCATACGAAACTCTTCCAAGTGGCAGCAATTGGCAGATCACGCGTTGATCATACTTTAGTATCGAAATGCAAGAAATGATCGTTAATATACCACAAACTTGTGCACACTTATACAGCACTTGTCATTTTAGCTTATAATATTTTTAACCCGATCTTTATCATGATTACACAAGGGATACTCGTTATGAGAGGTTTCACTGCAATTAAACTCGTTTTAAATTGGCTTAAAATCAACAAAACAACAATGTTCAGACAATGAAACTGAGGGTGATCAAATTTAATGTCTGTCTTTTTCAAATGCTTGATTTAATAGATTTTCATTACGCTTTTCGCTCGAAAAGATACTGAAAATGCTTCCTGTTTCTGAGTCTGGTTATGAATATGATCAAAGAACCGACACCAATGTTGCAACCGTTCTGGATCTCATTTCAGCCCTATTCCGATCCTGCAGCTGATGTCGTATTATGGTTTCGAAACGGTTTTCATGAAAAGAATCCACTTCAGGTTGTTAGCCTGTATTGATTTCAAAACCAAACTAGAGGTTGTATCGATGGTGGAATTCATACCATTTATCATGATTCGGGCTTGGATACCGAATCAATTTAGAACCTGGCACTGCTGTAATTAATCCAAGCATTTGTAACAGCGACCGAGTGAAGCACTGGGGTGGAAATGATTTTCCAAAAATAATATAATCATTTGTTTGGAACACGTTTAAAATAAAATTTCATGAAAAATAAACATATTCACATTTATTGGCGCAATGTATTAAATTGCTGTACTTTAATTGACTGGTGCTACGTATGTTTGTCATGCTCGCTTTCTTTCGCCATGTATTCAATCTCTCTTGTAGGTGCGGAAGTGAGGGGGTCAAATTGTATGAGCGTACTTAAAATGATTACAATTTATTCGATTCATTTCGATGTAACGAATTTAGCCCTGAGAGCTCGGAAGGATGTATACGAATGGAACAAAATTCGTAGTCAAAGTCAATGGGAAGTGAAACGAGAAAAGAGTGTGTGTGTGTCTGTGAAAGATATATTGAGAGAGAGAGAAAGAGAGAGAGAGAGAGAGAGAGAGAGAGAGAGAGAGAGAGAAACACACACACTCACAAAAACACCCATAAATGCTCAATTTAAATGCAATATTGAGCGTGGAACGTTATAAGCAAAATTGCGGGCCAACAGCACACAAAAACGCTCCATTTTTCACCGATTTCTCGAGCAGCTTGTGAGTAGTGCACAATGTTTCGTACAATAGCTTTACACATTCATATTTTTAGCCGTTCCCCGCATTTCTGTAGGTGCTTTCGTTATGCTTCGCTGGCCTCTCGATTTTGCACTTCTTAACCACTGCACAAGCAATAAATTGGCCCGTTTCGGGCAAGCGCGGATCCGAACGAAGCAGGGAAATGGAAGGGAAGACACATGCACACACACACAGAGCACGCGAAGCATTAGCATTTTTCACGAGGCAGCAAGGCGAGGCAAGGAAGGAAATGCTTTTGTGGAAGATTTTTTAAGTCCCGAGTGTATCGGAATTAATCCGATTTTTCCGAGAGCTAATTTTGTACGCGAGCGTGAGTACCGCATTACATTGCAAAAGCTGGGTGGGTGGTAGAGGCGAGAGTAAAGCTTTTTTTGTCCTTTCCTTCCTATCGTGCGCAGCTTTGCTGCTGCTGGTCCCTCCATCTCTCCATCCAATTTGTAGTTAGCCATGTTTGCGTTGCTTTATTAAATAAAGTCAAGGTACCGGGCGCACGCTTTGCTATTATTTTTCGTTACTGTTACTCGCGGCTTTACTTGCTCCCGTTTCGCTGTGCCTTTTTTTTTTGTTGTTGTTTCCATTACATCCCGTTTCGTGTTTATGATTTTAATTTTTTAAAGCTTATCCAGCAGCTTAGCTTAAACCACTCCCAACGGGTGGTTATTGAAACATGGTAAACCACGGTCCACTGCATTGGTACCAGCGCTTGGTCAGCTTTACAGCCGGGCATAGTATTTTTTCTGCTCACCAACTGCCACTCTCTTTTGAACCTTATGTAGTTTTGTGGTGTATCGTGGTGTTTCAACCGTCTTCTTTGTACGCTTTTGAATTTAGGCACAAAATAAAAAGTCTCATTGGAAAACTAACCCCCACTAGGCGATGGCTTTAGAAAATGTACACGAAAAGATGAAAGCCGAGCGGTGCTCTCTCTCTCTCTCTCTCTCTCTGTCTCTCTCTCTCTCTCTCTCTCTCTCTCTGTCTCTCTCTCTCTCTTTCTCTCTCTCTCTCACCGTTTGATGTCACCTTTTGCCGTACGGTATAACTTTATTTGGGCGACGTCTGGACAGTTTTGCGAAGATTCGTTACACATACTAAACCACCCACAAAGCCAGCCACACGCACCGAAATGTGATTGAACTGCAACGAAAAATCTCGTTGATGACGGCTGACGTGTGGCTGTTGTAGTTTAATCACGTTGAAAGGATTTTGCAATGAAAGGAAAGTGTATCGGAAAATGTGTTTTTTTTCTTTTTTTGTTGCCGTTTCTTGTTTGCCTTTCTTATTTTGTTTGATGGTATGGTAAAAGATCTAAGATCGGAGGGGTGGGAAGGAGCGAAGCAGTGTGGAAGTGCACGCTTAGTGTTATTTTTCCTGTTTTCTTTGCGCCCATTTTGTACCGGGTTAATATGGACGAAACGGTTTGTGTGTATGTGTGAGAGTGCGCTGTAGATTGCATAACTTTCGGCGCAACCCGTTTGCCCTTACGTACGGAGTGGCAAAAGCCTCGAGCCCGAAATTGAACCCGGTAACGAATCGATTGTTGTTCAATGCTTCCATCCCCCTATTTCTGAAGTAAACGTTCACACCCTCACCTCCCTGTTCCGCTCTCCCCTCAATGTTGGCATTTTTTCTCCTATCGCTCTAATAGTTTCCGCTCGGCGTGCCTAAAAACACAGTTCATTCTCTTGAGGCCAAAGTACGTGCTCGAAAATTTGGAGGGAATCCCATCTCCTTCAGGCCCCCACCCTCAGGTCCTGTGTGTAGGCGTGCAGCATCTGCTGCTGACAGGAAGGGGTTTTTTTCCCGACCCGGCACAGAGTCGGTTTCGATGGCAAATCCTTGGGTCTGGTGTTGACGCGTGAAACGTGCGGTTTGTAGGTGGTGGTGTTGAAGATAAAAAGAATGAAAGAGAGAAATAGAGAAAAGGAGAAGGTGGTACAAACGTTCGTAAAAGCTACCGCGGCGTGCTTAGCAAACGTTTGATCGATGTGAAACGAGGCGAAAGATGAGGTGCCGGCTGATTGGCTGCAGTAGAAATGTTAAATTTAGATATATCTCTCCTGGAGAATGGCGAGTTGGTTATATTTCATATTTTTGTGAGCACCATGCGCCGTAGCGTCTAAAAGAATGTGATAAATTTGATATTTTTGATTTTAGGTGCAATTTTTTTAAATTAAAAATGATATTTTTAATTAAAATGCACATTTTGCGTACATTTCGGCGCAACAAGTTAAAAATAAATTTCAAGCATACGACCCCATATCATCCCTTGTTATACTAATTTATGTTAAAAAAGTTCTCTCAGTAACATCAGGTTATGTGTGTTTACGTTTCATGTTTTTAAATGCCCATAGTTCCGAGTGAAATATTTCACTTGCATTATTTGCATATCCGTTTCACCGATAAACAAAACGATTGACAGGTGCTGTTTTTTGTGTGTATTGGTAGGGAATTAGATCGCGGGAATAAGCAGCCATAATGATATTCATCTTGTAACCGACCACGAAGGAGAAACGGCTCTCGACAGCGCGCGTTATAATAAAGTTTTGTAAAATTGTGAAAGCGTGTTCTGGTTTTCATAAAAATATAACACAACGTAGGGATTTGCGCGATCAATGTGTACCATCGCATTTTCCATACACAAGTCTCTAACAGATATAACATATTTTTACAACACTGCTAAAATGAGAGGTAAAAAATACAGTGACAGTTACATCATATACGGGTTTCCCAGTAGATATATGATGTCTACAAGATTTTTCATTTATTGCGAGATGTTTTTCATCGGCGATCAAATGCTTTATTTGCATCACAATAATGTTTTAGTTCTGCCGCATGATTTTGAAAACGTCTCAAATGGGATTGAGTTTGACAGATCTTTGTGATGTGCTGAAAATCATGTGTAAGAACGAAAATTTTATTATGACGCTAACACTCCATTTGACAGCTGTTGAAAAAACATATTAAAGGCGGTGAATAATGATGTCCACATTTGTAAGTGACGTGGAAAACCCTGTAAAAGTTGCCATAATTTATTGATACCGTCATTGTTACCTCTCGCCAATACCTTGTGGGCACCATTCTTAGTGCCTAAATGAATTTTATTAATGGCATTTCGAATTTCAGGTAGAATCTTTGTACATACGGGTAAGCTGTGATGAAATTAAAAAATCAATTGAATTAATAATTAAATTACACACATTGCATACATTTTGGCGCTACACAAACAAAGAAGGTTTATATTTTCCTATGATATAAACCTTCTTTGTTTGTGTAGCGCTAAAATTTCTGCATTGTGTGTAATTTAATTATTAATTCAGTTGATTTTTTAACTTCATCACAGCTTCCCTCATTAAACTTATTTTTGTTTTGTTAAAACCTCTCTAAATTACACCAGCCAAGGTGAATCACTGCATCTTCCTCACCCAATTCTCTAACAGACAATAAAAAAATAAAAATTGTACAACATTGCTAAACTTTAAGGTAAAAAAAAAATCAGTGGCAGATGCATCATAAATGTTGCCATAATTTATTGATACCGTTATTGTTCCCCCGTCCATTCTCCTGACTCGGATGATTGCGGTCGGTTTTGTGGAATGGGTTTGCGTGTTTGCTTTTCTCCACTCTCCGGTCCCCTCGGTTTTTCTTTTAAGGCCCAATTCTTGGCCCTGAGTTGGGTGACATCCATTTTTCTTCATCTGAAGACGGTTCATCGGTTGCGTTCGCTCGCTACGACATGACGCCGTGGGATATTTTGCAAAATTGCTTCACTGCTAGTGAACCTCTCACACACACATACACACACACATGCTCAGGCAGAAACACGGCACGGTACAGTGGGTGGTCATTCTAGGAGCTATCAATCATACCTGCCACAACCGCACCGTCGGTAAAATTCCGAGGCCCTTCGCTGAAATGTCGGCCGGCTGCAGGGGCAGCAAACCCATAGCACTATCATCGTTTTATCTCTCCCTCATGCCACACCAACCCCGACCCCCTCTTGAATGACAATCAACGATGCGATCAGTTACTGGGCCCGAACGATATGGACGCTCGTACCTGGCAGCAGCCCAGAAGTGTCGGCCGGGGAGCTTTTGAATAATGTTGAATAGAATGATGAGCTTTAGCGCGTTGAATGCTCGTCCAATGCACCGTTCGATAATGCAAATAAAAATTAAAAAAATAGAAAAATTAAAACATTTACAATAAAAAACAAAATAGAAAAAATAAAACATTTACAATTCAAAAAAATGGAAAAAATAAAACATTTACAAGTATGATTGTTTCCAATTGGGGGTTCAAAAAGGAGTAAATTTTAATGGTAGTCCGCCTTGTTGCAGATAATAGGCGAGGGTAGAAACTTTTCCCCTTCTTTTGACTACAAATCATAAACGCTAGTGGCGGTTGCATTGTCACCGTTGGGTTCACTTTCCATCCCCTTCTACGTATCCTTTCGCCTAAGTTGTTTATTTCGAGCATTACATTTCCATCTACCCCACAAAGAATGTGTTAAATGGAACGCACTGATATGCTCAGCTTCGTTCAGCTTAGCAATTGAACTCCGCTGCCTGCTGATGCAAATTAAATGCTTGACAATAAAACACCGTCCCCTTGCTGCCCCTCAGCATCCGTACATGAACGAGACAATAGCAAGGAGGGGGAGGGCGTAAGTACAGCCAACGGTAGCATTCCAGCAACAGTGTGTCGCGGTGTACGGGGAAAGCCGATGCGGTAGTTTTTCCTTGTGAGCAGCGGTGGGTGCAAAATATTTGAAATCGCACCCAACGCTTGACGTCTGCCCGAATCAGCCATTCTCTGTCAAGGCGTACCACAGACACACATACACACACACACACACACACCACACACACACACACACACACACACACAACACACACACACACACACACACATTCGCAACCGGTCAAAGCTCGTGAATGGCTGATGAGGTTGAGCTTCGTCTGACGGACGGTCAAAATGCGACTCTCAAATAACAGTGAGCGATGAGAGACGAGTGAGGGAGGTGCAAAAAAAAAACAAAAACAAAAAGATCTCATACACGTAAAGCAGAACGATGGCGGCATCACGATGGAGATAACAAACGTGCCACCCATACAACGGTTCGAGCGGGTTGATCGCGAACAAAAGGTGGGGTGGGTGGGCCGGTGGTTTCGAAATTAAAACGACAAAACCTGACACGGGCCAGTTCTGTGCACGGTCGGCTGGGCTCTCTATTTCTCTCTGTCTCGGTGGTGATGCCGACGAGACAAACGTCACAATGACAGTGACAAAGATATGGCACAACAGGCTTGGGAGGGTGTGCGATGGGAGTGCATAGGAGCTCGAGGACACACACATTGAGGGTGCAAACGCCGGTCAGACGCCGTTGATGGACAGCCAAGCGCCGAGCGAGTATGCTGCTGCCCGAGGTACGTGTTTGGCCCGCCACTTCCGCTCCATTGTGAGTGTGTCGCCTATTTTCGGTCGTCCTGCCGGCCATCCCATTGCAATCGCCAGTTGGAACACCATCCAACCGTTTGTCCCCGCCCGGTGCATTATGAACCGTTTGTTGCTGATAATGCGCACCACCATGAAGAAAGCATCACGCTTATTGTGGGAGCAGTGATTTGCATTTTTAACAAATAAAATCCATCGTCGTACAAAAAAACACAAATGGTGGTGGTGGAAAAGAACCTAAACATTTGGGGGCATTTGCCAAGATAATTGAAAGAATTAAAAAAAAATTGAGGTTATGGTGCGTGTTTTGCTTGAAATGAGTAAAGCACCAGGCGTCTCCACCGAACAGATAAATGTGTAACCACCAGGCGTCTCCATTAAGCAAGGCAAAAAGTACTCTGCGTCTCGAGCAGACTTAATAAACTTTACCTTTTTCGCGTCAGGTTTTAATGATTTTGCTGCACTCTTTTCTTGCACGCTTGTTTATGCTAGCTGACAGAGCAGCTGATGCAGCACGCTAATGCAAAGTCTAGATGGGCAAGTCATCAACTGCACATGGCCATGTGTCGAGGAATGAAATACGTTTCCCGCGCCCTTCAAATATGACTTTGAAGAAACCTCTCACCACAATTAATGTAAGAAAAAAAGGAACTTTATTTTTTGTAAAAGTTTTGATTGAGTTTTTTTACCCTGCGGCAATCCTATGGTGTAATAAAATATTTTCCATGAAGCTTTTATCCACGATCAACGCACACTCAGCCCAGGCAACGATGATGCTAACGGCAACGGTTCCGAAAGCCCTCTCCCTCTTTTCTCGTTGCGGGCACCTGGTGTTTGGCAGTGCTGTTGCTCCCGGGCAGACAGCCCCCTTTTTTGGGGAAACACAGAATAAAAATTGCACCGTGGGAGCAAAGACCGCCGGGGTGGCCCAGAAAACCGCCCATTGCGATGCTACCAGAGTTTCTCTGATCGCGATAAAATAGCAAAAGGCAATGCGGTGTAGCATTATCCCTTTTTTGCGCCCTCTCTCTTTCTCACACTCACACACTGTCACTTGCTCTTTCTTTCTCTCTTCCACTAAACAGTGGAAACAAAAGCACCGAAAAGGAATACAAAAAAAAAACCAGCGCAACAGTGGAAAAAGACCGAAAAACAACAACATTACGTGGTGACAAAAAGGGTTCGCTCCGTTTTTCGAAGAAAGGAGTGTTAATTGCTGCAATTTTTCGGCATTTAACACGAGGAAAAATCCCACCAGTCCGGCAAGCGTGGCAAACGTAGAGAAGGAGAGACAGCTCGGAAGGAGGAAAGAAAAGTATGAAGCAGCTCCCCTGAATCTAAAACCGCACCGCACAAAAATCTGATCCTCGCTCGCACGGGCAGGCTTTTGTGTACACCGGGCCGGTGTAATACAGTGCATTGTTTGTCTTATCATTAGCGAAGGGCGTCTGTTTGTGTGTGTACTGTGGGCTCCCTTCTTTTTGGTGCTTTATCTGTACCGCAACAATCTATCCAGCCGGTGGGTAGGATGATAACGAAGCCTGACGAGGTGTGCACAAGTAATTGACATTTGACTTGTAAATTTGGGGCGCAGGGGTTGGAGAAAAGTATGAGAAGATACATCAAGGCAGGGACAAGATATCCACTTCTCCGGCAGCTTCGGGTTATCCCATTAAGGGTTTTGTTTTAGCTTTAAAATGATGACTTGAAGTTTATTTACAACAGTATTTCTAGTATGGAACTGCGAAGGAGTGGAGTGTATCCAGTTATTTAAATGTTTGTCATAATCAGGGATGTACCAAAGAGGGTTTTTTTCGATTTCGGAAAAAAAATCTCGGTCAAAACCTGTATTTTCCTGGGTAAATTGACTAAATAGTAAAGCTAAAATGAGTTTTTTTTCCTACACTGAACTCGATTTCTACACTGAACTCGATTTAATTCGTGTCGAGAAAATGAACTACAAAGTGAACTTTTCCATACAAATGAACTCACATAATACATCGACTCGACGTCAAGACGACTCGATTGAAAGAATAGAATACGCCTGTATGACATGGCTATGATGGATTTGAATCCAAAGGAAATTTGAAGTGAAAATGGACATGTAAACAAGTAGAACATTTTTTAAATGATGAACTAACAGAAAGCGCTTAAGCACTTGTATGACCAGTCGTGGATAGTGGAAGCATATATGTACACATCATGTACTGAACGTTACCATTACATCGTGTAGATAGTCGTTTCCATGTGGTCTGCCAAGACGATTTTGTTTCAAATGATGTTGCAAAAGACACCCTTGTTTTAAGCCAGTAGCAATATAGCTAAGCCATTATAAAGGACAACAGTATAAACGTATCTTTAGTATGTTATTAATCTTCAGAATCAAAATTATATTGTTGTACCATCATATAAGAAAACATTAGGGCAGAGATGTTAATCTGATGTCCCGTGGCAAAATGTGGCCCGCGAGGTCTTTTGGTTTGAATCGCGACCGCTTGAGCCAAAATTTGTTTGTAGAAACATTTCTGCTTCTATAGTAAATGTCAGTCAACTCCGGACTCTTGAAATATCAAGAGATTAGCAGCTTGGCAGGTTTCTCTACTAATTGTCAGACCATGCATAGTCATAAAACCCTGTCGGTTTTTTCATACCTTCTCTCTCTTTGCATGTATACATAAAAAAATAAGAATTGCAAAAAAATGTTGTGTATTTTGACGAAAATGAGCTTTAAATCCCGCACAGTTTTGGTAAAATGGTTAAAAATTAAATAAAAACTATGTTTTATCCTCTCTGATGATTAAATTTGTTTAGCAACAAATATTTGATGCACAATTCGTATAAGGAACAACTCACGGTTTAGTTTCAACCCCATACAAAATTGTGAATGGCTTACTCATATGTATGTAGTTTAGCAACATGACTTTTTATTGTTAAGCCATCAATCAAGGCACTTCACGATCGATTAAGAAATTTCTATAAGAAAAAGACTTGTACAAACGGACAAAATCATTCAACCAACAGGGATTAAAAACTCAAGCTCTTACATTTTTTTGGCATATTGTTTTGGAAAAGGTTGAATCAATTTTGAGGTACACTAAGGATATAACATTATATTTCTGCATAACGATTGAAAATCGGATGGAATCAGATGTGTTACTTTTGATAGGATGTTACAAACGATCTCAAGCTTTCCATTAGGCATCCTACCAAAGCCAATGTGATTAGATAAACTATATGTGGGCTTATGAATCTGATTTTGATCGCCATTATAAATGAACATTTCTATGGAGATTTGGAGGAAGGGAATAACGGGTACTAAGGACTTGTATGACGCCTTGTACTTCTCTGTAAAATGAAGATAGGAGCTGGACTGATCCACCTATTGTAATTTATGGACGTTAGACAGCATCAAAAGTAAGAATTTGCTACTTAAATTATAGCTCTATAAATATTGATAATGAAAAAGACCAATACCCAATATCAACTTTACTTTACAAAATTTACTCCTCTGCATTGGAACCAACGCCTTAGTCTTTTTGCACATTATTATTTGCACATTGCTTTTTGTGGCCAGATTTTGCTCATTATTTTTGAGTACTGAATCTTGTTAGTTGCCATAAAACTATCCAATTTTTGGAAATATTAGAGGCTTATGACGAAATGAAAAAAAAACTGCTTCAGCTATTTTTTTTACTATTTTTTATCTCAATGTTTTAACTTTTGTAACGTAGCTATCACTCCAAAATTAAATGAAAAGAATTGCTAACTTTGATGTTTGTATCATATAATATCATGAGAAACTATTTTCAGTGGCATTTTGGCACCCGGGGTCAAATGAGTTTGAAATCGCTGCATTAGGGGAGAGCATGTCCTTGCTTAAATCGTATTTGTACGACAATACGTCAATTTTCCAGCTCGATCAGTGGACAATCTGTTACCCGCTTTGTTGTGCATTCACTCAAACTTTCCTAATGATCTTTCCACATTTATCAATTCCTTTTTTACTTCCATGTTATCTTTAAACTAGTTCGAGTCAATTTTTTATCCTAGTTACCTAATTTCTGTTAGATCTAATATATAGGATGCCAAATTTACCGGACGAAGCACTTTAATTAATCGCATTTAAACTAATTGTTTCATAAAATAATCAAACAGATTTCATGAAATTGTTAGAGTTCTCTGACAATCCTCTGAGTGAGGAAAACATATTTGCTATTAATGATTGAAGAGTTTAAAATTATATGAATAAACAAATCGAAAAACATTGAATAAACCGATTACAAACCAAGATCCGGTTGTATGACATCGTCAATGGGAAAAAAGCTGTTGAACCATAGTCTATATAATATTTAGTTATTCGATATTTCGACTAAGAGACTATGTATATGGCTGAGCTGCGTGTAAGGATATGGAAAAGTTTATTTTATATAAACATTACACGGATAAAAACGAGAAAGGTAAAAACCCGGTAAATACCAAAAACATAAATACTGGTCATAATGATTAATTGTTCAATAAAATTTTTTTAGACAATTTAATTTGCCATGCAGTACAATTCTATGATACATTGTTGTTGATACATATTGTTGGCCACTGAACATGGATTTTTTTTTCAACCAATGAAAAATATGCAAGTATGGAAAGTACACTGCGATAAAAATGGTTGCCAATTGTACTGAGTTTTGACCAATCGATCATGCGCACATACAAACAGCACACATACACACACACGCACACACGCGCGCATTAACCAGCAACCTTAGCTTGACTGCGCTCTTATTATGCTAATTGTAGTGTCAATTTCATTAACTGAAATGCTGCAACAGCGACCCCTAGGGAAAACCGCTGCTGGTGAAGCAATAAGCAGCATCACTTTTACCGCACACACACACACATATACAAACACGCACAGCCAATAACTTTCGATACCAATGCCCGATGGTACGCTCGGCCAAAGCACGCTCGTAATTGCTTTTAAAGCAATCGCTTTTCGTCGCTAGTTCAGTAGTGCCGCAGCTTCTTACCGATTGGGTTTTGTTTTTTTCTCTGGTGGCAACGGTGGCCAGGGAGCTGCCCTGGGAAACGGGAATTTAATCTGATAATGGAAAATTATCAACCCGTACTGGCAGCTGGCCTGCCGGCCGTGCCGTGCACTGTGCGAGGACGTTTTGTCCGAGAACGTGCTCTTTCGTTCACCGGGGCACCGGGGTGGTTGCCCGATGACGATGACGGGTTTGTTCTGTGTTGCATGCATACTGATTGTGCGTGTGAAGGCAGTAAAGGGTTGAGAAAACAAAAAGTACTGATTGCTTTAAAGGTGGAAAGCGGGTAGCGTAAACACTTTCGTATAATGATTTTTCGGCTATTAAGATAAAACATGAAGTTCTATGATGAAATGAAATGTGTTTTTTTAAACCCTTACAGCGTACTACCATGCGCCTAACGGTATGCAATTAACCAAAAAAGGTGTTTTTTACAGTTAAACCAAACACTTCGCTCGTTGTTGTGTGTTTGTTACTTAATGTCCCAGGAGACCGGTGCGGAACTCCTTACCCGATCGCGCTGTGATTGAAATATTCTTACCGCACACATACAGGCGCAAACCGTACTAGTGATTTTCTACTTGGAGGGTAGAAGTAGGGCAAAAAAAAAAACAACAACACACTTATATGATAAAAGTGGTATTTTGCTTTCCAAAAACGCTGGAAGGAACAGGAGAGTGGAGCCGCCTTTGGTTCCTAGTATCCATCTCACAATGCTTTTCCAAGATGGAGGAAGGTACTGGAAGGTGTGTTGTTTTTTTTCGTCAAAGAACAAATCACTTGATCACCCTCGGCTCGAGAAGGGGGTTGTTGTTGTTGATGTACGGTTCGATTCACGAGCACATCGAGCACACCCTTGCACCCCTGCCCTTCCACACTCGTTGCCTGCCCGGAGGGGGTCGTTGGTGAATGTGAATTGGATTCTCTTCATTTCCGGCCACCGGGAGTCGGCAAGAGCGGGAAGAGCTAGAGCGAAAGCAAACCACGGACGCGGAAAGAACGCGGGGCCAGGTGTGTTGCGGCGAGCTGCAAGCAAAGGATTCGTAGCGTTTCGCTCGTCATTTGCAAGCACATTCACGCACTGCATCTCAGGCAGGGCCGAAGGAAGCGAATGCCTTCCCTTTCTCCGCCATTCTTCCCGCCCCCCCTTTGCCCGGCCACGCTCGGTGATTCGATATCCGGGCGGCTGGAATGTGGGCGACTCCGGACTCGGATCGCTGCCGCTCTACGGGTAGGAGAGCGAGTTGAAGAGAGGAAGCGAGGGAAAAGGAGGGGGAGGTAGGGAAGAAGCAGAACAAAAGCTTCACCAGGATGGAATTCGTTTTGTTTCCCCGAGTCGAAGCCGAAAATATTGCCGCCAGCTCGCACACGAGAGCGCCGAGCTTGAGACGAGCAAAAACAATCGATCTCGCAACGGATGGAGGCACTCATGGGCATTGTAAGCAGCAAGGTGGAAGAGAGAGAGAGAGAGAGAGAAAAGGGAAATAGAGTGAGAGAGAGAGAAAGGGAAATAGAGTGAGAGAAATAGAAGAAGCAAAAGAATGTAGCACAAGACTGCTGCTGTAACCCGAACGGGTAAACCAGTGATATGTCTTAATAACTTGCTCCAGCGATGCGTTGCGTTTGTTGGACACTAGGATTCAATTTCTATCTTTTTTTAGTATAAAAAAAAGTTCAGTTTTGGAGTTTTTTGCAGTTTAAAAAACTGTTACATTTAGTGTACAGAACGAAACTAAGGTTATTTTTAACTTTTTAATTCATATATTGCTATAATTCGAACTCCTTTGGGAATGAATTGCTAAGCTCTATAGATACCTTTGCGCTACAAAGTGTCGCTGCGAATATAGGTAGCATTAAAAGCAGATTGTAATAAAACAAGAAATACAAAACAGCGAAGTAAATATCCAATGCAATGCAGAGAAAGTAAAAAAAAAAACACACTTTTAAGGCAAGCAAACACATCCTCCTGGGAGCAAGTACCAAAATTCCAATCCATAGTCTGCAACAAAAAACTTCCCCAAGCGTGCTATTGTGTTATGCGGGATTTTCTTCTTATTATTCTTCTGTGCACAGCATTCCGTTAAGCGTTCGTCGCTACATAAGCTTGCACAGCAACGCTTACGATCAAAACAGGCAGCAGGAGAAATTAAGAAAAAAGGACAGATGGAAACGAACTGCTTGACCAGCAAACAGCTTCACCTAACGATGCTCCACATTCCGTATCAACACACTTGGCACACACACACACACACACAAGCAATTGTCACCTGGGAGTTGTGAAATGTGAAGCGACAAATAAAAGAGAAACGAAAGAAAGTGGAGAGAGGACTAGGTATGTTGGTAGCGCGATGAAGGCAGCAGCGAAATCTCGCTCCGATTGTTCAATATAGACGTTAGTCGATGGGAATTTTTTTCATTCACCTGTTCCTTTTTTCCAATAAAATTGTCCATTGAACACACACACACACACACCAGCATCTTGAATAGTCAAGTCAGCAGATACATCCACACACACACACACACATACCTGCTGCTATGGATGTGAGTTTTCTTTTCTCCGGGGACGTCGAACAAGAACGAGAGTTCGAACGAGTTCTTCAGTTCAGGCTCCCGGTTTCAGTTGAAGCCGCAAGCGTACGGTATTGTTGCTCCTGCCACTATCAAAGTATAATTTCCTGCCAACGCCAAACCATTCGGGCCAGCGTTCGAGCGCGGAAGATGCACTCGCCAGATGCGTTCGGTGTCTAAACTTCGGCGCAAGAGTCGGGCTGAATGGTGAATGGCGTGAACTTTTGCCTAACTTCTGGTTAGATTTACCGTTGGAGGAGGGAAGGGAGGGAGGGGAGGGAAGTAGCACTAGGGAGATGTAAGCTTTCACGGAAACAGGGAGGTTGGTTTCGAGCGATGATCATTTAATTACTTCGGATGCCAGTGGTGCTTTACAGTAAGCTGCGGTTTGTTAGTTATTGTGTGGAATCATTAATTAACTGGCAGGGAAAATACGGCTGTTTCGAGAAGCTCTGCACGTTTTCCCAGAAATGTGTGTGTGAGCAAGATCTCAATACTTGAACTAAACAACACTAATCTCAATCTAAGTTTGCTTTTTAAACATACATCTCGAAGCAAAAAATGTAAAAAAATTGAAATTGAGATAGAACCATTTCTTATCGAATGCAAAAGTAAATATTATGACATTTATTCGAAGGATGGCTAGGATATCAAACGTTATTAAGGTCACAGAGGTCATTGTACCAGCTCCTCATACTCCCATTCCCGGTTAGAGAAGTAAAACTCATTCTACCAACTGGCTGTCCGACCACCAAGGAGCCACCATCTCCAAGGAGTTTCAATCCAAATTCCCTTTGTTTGGGACCATTTTATTCAACTAAAGGCCACGCTGCTCGGATAAGAACGAAAATCTCTGGCCAGGTGTAGCAACATTAAATGAAACTTTGCGTCTTCTCTCGCCCCGCACGGTGATCTCGGCACCGTACCATGCCTGCCCGTTTCATTAAGCACCTGTTTCAAATTCGGTTTTTCTTTTACCTTTGTTTCCCTTTGCTTGCCGCGCATTCCTCGGTGCCAGGCGGACTGTTCCATCCGGACGACGATCATCAGGAGATAGCGTTCCGGTACGCGGTGGAAAAGATCAACTCCGACCGGACGATACTGCCCCGCTCGAAACTTCTCGCCCAGATCGAGCGTATCTCGCCGCAGGATAGCTTTCTAGCATCGAAACGAGGTAAGCGTTTCTTCCGTTTTAGTGGTGATGCTACAGCGAAAGAGCTTACGGAATCGCGCATAACTGTTTTAATTTATTTTCTTTTTTTCTACATCAAACTCACAGTGTGCCATTTGCTTGGTGTCGGTGTGGCCGCCATCTTCGGACCGCAGTCGTCGCACACCGCCAGCCATGTGCAGAGCATTTGCGATACGATGGAGGTAAGTAACATACTATTTCATAAGCAGCACTTGTAGAGTATGTTGTGGTCAGGGTAAATGATGTTTTTGGTTGTTTTTATATCATCTTATTATTCGCATTTTAATCGGATTTCATGGGAACAATAAGATTCATAATAAACATTCCCAATTCCATAAACTCCCAATAAATACTTCTTTATAACTTTTCTTAATGTTTTTTTTTTAAATTACTTCTATGAATGTTTTCATTCACTACCTTAATCAAACGCATCAAAGTTATCGCAATTATATCGGTAGGCGTGTTTTTGTGGATTTTTTTCAATTTTGGCTGTTTTTTTTATACTGATAAAGGAGTAGAGAATAAAATCATCATAAAAAACATGATTGGAATAAACGTAAAATCGCACTCAATAGCAGTAAAACTAAGCATTTTATGAATACTTTTGTGTTACGTTTACTCCGACTCGGTTGCGCTTTGCTGTTGGATTATTATTGC